>NC_046223.1:0-303333 GCF_009819885.2 Catharus ustulatus | reverse complement strand
AGTTTCCTTTTTGTTCGGATTTTAATGACCTCATTCCCTCGTATGAGATGGCTGTAAATGAGAGCCTTGTTTTCCCCCGGAGTTGTGTTTAACAGGACGCATTCATGGAGAGGAATAATTGCACTTCGCCTGCAAATTCGGGACCAGCAGTTTGCAGGAAACAAAATACCACGGTAAAGACTTGCCCTGCTCTAATTGTTTCCATAGTACGGGCAGCCAAGCAGAGCCCCGCTGCTGCAAAGGTATTAATTTAAATAAAAATCAAGTTGTCCAGGGCTGAAGTTATTCTTTCTGCCGCAGTGGTGGGGTATTACTGAGCCTTCTTGCTGGAATCAGCTTTATTTTGGGTAGCAGATGGGATTTTTTGCAAGGTGAGGAGCTGTGACATTGATTTCAGCCCTTCTGGGGGAAATCACCCAACCTGCCTTGGCCAAATCAGTTGCAGGAAAGACCAAAGGAGGAGATTAAAGTGTGTTTGGCGAGTGCCAGGCTTGGGAAACATTGGACTTTTTTTTCTTTGCAGAAAATAAACTTATTTCAGATTTCAGAGCCAAGTTAGCACTTAGGAAAGTGCTGCGTGTTCAGGTTGCAATTATTGTAAGAAATTAATTGGGATGTGCTGTTTGCTGGTTTGATCTGCTTGCCAGATGAATGCAAGAACTGGATTTGCACCCAAAAATCTTTGCTGGAGTTTTTCTCCAGCAGTACCTGCTTGTTTTGGTGGTGCAGAGCCCATTTGGATTTGGCTACACAGCTGAGACTCACTCAATTTTTGTTTGTTTGTTTGTGGGGTTTTTTTTGTTTGTTTTTATTTTGGTTTTGGTTTTTAAGGAATTTTTGTTTAATGGAAAGCAAACAAACCAAAGCCCCACTGCAGACTCTCCCAAATTCAGTGAATCTCCTTGCAAGGATGGACCCACAGTTTAGTACAGGATACTCGGTGAACTCACCAAAATAGTTTTGTGTTGCACCAATTTCGTTCTCTAGCGCTAAATTTGCAGAATGCCTGAAATTCTCGTCCTTCTGCTCTTGTGTAATTGCTCTGTTTGTTCCTCTTTCCAGACATTGTGGATGGAAGTGACCTGAAGCAGTTTTTCGACAGCAATTATTCTCAGATTTATTTTATATTCTACGAGAACTTCATAACACTGGAAAACAGCCTGAAACAGAAAGGTGAGCTGTGGAGTTTTCCCAGCAGCTGTTGGGCAGAGCATTCCCTTAGAGGCTGTGCCATGGCTGTCTGCTCCCCAGTTATCTCTATTTACACTAAGTTTCCTGCAGTACTGTGTCAGTTTTAATCATTTTAATTTAATGCATGGGCTCTCTGAGAGGGTTTCTGGGTTCATTTCAGCGTTGACACCCCCATGCAATGTTGTTTTGTGTCTTGCAGGGAATAAATCACAAAGGGAGGAGCTGGACTCCATCCTCTTTCTTTTTGAAGTAAGTTTTCCACGCCGCGGGGAGCGGTTTGTGTTTTAAGTCTCTGTCGGTCTGTGCTTACCTGGGGCTTTGCAGAGAGGGGTGAGACCAGGTGTGTCAGCCCCCTGAGGTCAGAGATGGTCCCAAAGTGCCTTTTGTTGTTCAGTATAACATCTTTCACTTCCAGGAGCAGTCCTTCCCTCCTGCCCAGCCCTGGCCATCAGAGCAGTGGCAGTGTCTGGGGAGGAAATGTTACCTAGTTAACTTTGGCATCATCAAATCGGAATTGCTTTAATTTAAATGAGAATAATCCGGGATAGATCATTTTCCAAGGTATCTCTGATTGGGGTTACTGCCTAAATGTGTTTGGATGTGAGGAAATATCACTGGACCAGGTGAAAGCCTGGCACATAAAAATGTTCTTGCAATGCACACTGAAATTCTTACCATAAGCTCTTCCTGTTTCTAGTCAGAAAGCACTGACACCTTTAATTGCTGTTATTTTGACAGTTAATTAGGTAAATAATTGGCCAGATTTCTCTTAAGGTTAAACACACAATCTACTGATTTCTTTCTATTTCCTTTATTTCTTTCTCTGTTACTCCAATGACTAACTTTTTACTTGAATATTGCATCGTAGAAATGTCATCTTTCTTTATATTTTGGGGTGTTTTTGGTAGGAAAAAACCCCTCAAATTTTCAGTGGGACTCCAGAAATTGAAGCTACAACGAAGGTTAATCGTTCTCAACTCCTCAGCGTGGGGCAGGGAGTCAGAAATGCCAAGGGATGGAGCAGGCATGCTCCAAACCATAGGAAACAAAACTCATTGATTGTGAAGCTGTCCATGTCCAGTGTGATGGCAGCAGGAGCCAGGGGGATGCTGCATTTTCTGCTAATTAGCTGAGTAGGTAGTTCCTTAGGATTGGCAAATCCTGAGGGTTAACACCTTAAAAATCAATAAAAATGTTTACGAGGGAGTCGCCTTGGCTGGAGGTTTGGTGGGATCGTGCTGCTGTTGTGGAGTGACACCTAGTGTGTGTGCTGGGCAGCAAGGGCTTGTCCCACAGATCCTCTGCAAACCCTCTTGGCTGGGTAGTAATTTATGGAAGTTCTGGTTTTACACATCAGCAGTGACCTCAAACAAGGTGTTACCCAAAGGGGGAATGTTAGCCAGCAGGGGGGAATGTGAAGGGTTAGTTAATAGTGCAGAATGCTTGGATCTGACTCTGGTTTTTCTTTCTTGGAGCATCAGGTGCTGATTCCTCTGACACTGTGGTTTTTAATATCCAGTGAAGTCAGAGCAGATTGGTGGGTTAGATACACGTAGATCAGTTTCTTCCCATTCTCTGTAGTTTTTCCTCATTAATTAAGGGCAGCCACATCTGTCGTGCTGATGGTGTCATGAAATGCATTCCACTGATCCGGCAGGTTCACTGGATGGAGTGTTTTGCACTCAGAATTTTTCACATGTAGGAAAGCTTCCCCAGGTCCGTGTTTTGTGTGGAGTTTGTGGTTCCTTGAGCCTGCTGCAGATGTGAAGGCTGAGTCACAGCAGAGTGTCACTCAGAGTGACAAAGGGGCTTTTTTGTTTATAACAGTAGAAGTGCTTATAGCTCTGCTTTTCTACACACAGAAAATTGCTTTTGGAGCCTTGCAGTTTGTTCTGCCTTAATTCCAGCAGCATTGCTGCTGTTCTGACAGCATTCTGTGGTAAATTGTAGCTATGTTTCACATATTTTACTTCAGAGATCTCGCTGTTCCTCGTTGTGCCTGGGGCACTGATAAGTGCCCTGTGTGCTTTGGGCAGGCATTTTCCCTCCACAAGTCACTGTAAATAATTTATTAATGCAATAAAAGGAGTATCCCTTCCTTGAGCCTGAGCTGCTGCAGGCACGCTGAGTCCATCAGCCTCTTGGCTCCTCTGTGAGCAGGAGATGGAAAATTTCTGGTTTGCTGCTGGTTTGATAGTTGAACACCCTGAAATCAGCAGCACAGGGATCTGGGAGAGCTCTCCTGCAGGCAGGATTCAAACAGGGGGGTGGGAACAATGGGCTTTTTTAAAAAAAGAGCAGTTTGGGGTAAGCAGAGCGAGCCTGTCAAAATACCTTGGTGGTTTTTATTTTGCCTCAGTAAAAGAGACACAGCTTTCAAAAAGCAGCATCCTGTGTAAACTGAGATTTAGACTGAACATTATTCCTAGTCATGCAGGAAGTCCAAACGAAAAGGAACTATGGATAATCAGTTAAAAGAAGTGACAGATACCCTGATGTGTTGATCAGTAGTAATACCTAATTTCTATTTCAAGTGTGCTATAATGGATTACCATATAGATGCAGCAAAGCACTGAGCATTAAACAGATCTATGTGTTTTCCGAAAAAGCAATATTATTTCGCTCTGTGGGGTTTCTTAAAATATTTCCTATTAGTGTGGTGTGAAACTAGGAACAAGATGTCAATAGGCAGCTGGGATTCACAGCAGTGTGGCTGGCAGCCTGGGCTGGAGGGGGAGAAACTGTGTTTATTCTATAGCAAGATATATTAAATATTCCTTGGGCTCCTGGTTTGGAGGTGCTGAAAGGGAGAACACAAGGGAACTGACTCAAGTCTCTGCGTTTCTGCTGTGTGAAAAGGCTTTGGGATATGGGAGCTTTTCTCAGGCAGGAACTTCTGTCCTTGCTGGTGGCTTGGACCCTTGGATTGTTTGGATTCAGCCGCCTGACCAGGGTGTTGGATTCTGTGTTTTGTAGAGATAAAAGAACAGTGAGGGTGTTGTTTTCTGCCCCAACCCCCCTGGTTTTGTGCAATTCAGCGTTTGGGCTTGGTTTTCCTGCTCCTTGTTGCGCTGTGCAGCAGCAGAGTTTGTTTTCCTGCTTTTCTCTGGATGCAGCCTCAAGTTTGCTGAGACTGGGATGTGAAAATTGTTACCAAATTTCTTTTTCAAAGGGGTGTTTATTGTGGAGCTGTGCACCTTTCCAGCCTGTGCAGCTCACACCTCGTCCCAGCTCGCTCTCTGGAAGGGAACTTTGGGATGCGTGGAGTTTTCTCCCTGCAGTGGGTTGTGTGACACCTGAGCCCAACCCAGTTTCAGCTGCTGGTTTGCCAGAGGGTTTTGTTTCCTGGAGCTTTTCCTGAGCTCCTGGGTGAGCTCAGGACTCCTTGCTGCCCCGTGCCAAGTTAAGCAATGATTAATTCCAGAGGCGTGGTGGGCTGCCAGTGTTTTAATGTTTAGGTGGATAACGCCAACTCTTTGTCCATGGATCCTGCACTCTGGGTGGCAGAAGCCTGGTGCTTAACTCACAGGTAAAGCCCCGGTGTGGGTCATGGCCTCATCCTTAGCCAGTCAGAGCCTTCATCCCAAGCATTCCTGCTGCCCACAGGCAGGGAGCTCGACCTCTGGACCCTCTACTCCTGGGGTCCTGCTGGGGAGGGAGCTGAGGGAGCGACACCGCCACAAAACACAGGGAATGTGGAGAGGACGTGCCTGCTTTGGATTTTTGTTCTGGTTAACCTTTCAGAAATGCTAGGTGCTGTGTGGTGGAGGTGTGGAGGAGGACCAGCCTGTCTGTGACCCGAGGTCTAGCTCCCTGTGTCCATGAACTTGTCGTCATGACCTCCATCCTCTGCTGCAGAGAAAGGAATGTTCAGTGTCCAAGCAGGCTGTTCTGAGTGTTGAATGGGATTTCTGGAGCCCTTTGTTGCCAAAAGCAGGAGGTGTGTCCTGCTCCAGGTCTGGGGCAGAGTGCTGCCTCTGCCACCCAGCTCCTGGCGTGTCCCGCAGTGCCAGCTGCTTCCTGGGCCGTGATGCTGTGGTTTTCCTGTGAGCTTCTGTGTGCAGAACACCCTCAGAGGGGTCACTGCTGCCCCAGTGACCTGCCATCCGTTTGCATCCTGCGTGTGGTGGTGCTGGGAGCTCAGGAAATCCATTCTGTTCGGTAATTGCGAGGAGCTCTGAGCGTCGGTCACTGACAGCGTCGTGTGATTCCATTCGATTTCCAAACAGAGGTGTTCAAATCCAGTTTCCCATTCAAATGCATCTCCCTAATTTCTTGTTTCAGTGGCTGGAAAGTTGTGAGGTGGAGACCCCTGGTCTATGCTACCAGTAGTTTAAAAACAAACTGTGTGTGTGCTCCCATCCCATTTGTGTGTGTTGTGTACCCACTCTCTGCATCCCCTGGTGAGCCAGTTTTATTATGGGAAATCTGACTGGTTTTGTTTCCTGCAGAAAATATTGCAGCTACTACCCGAGAGGATTTTTTATCGATGGCATTTTCGCAGTATAGGTAAGGAGAAAGTTTGAAACAAAAATATATTAACTTCTTGGTAGCTTTTTTGGATCAGTTTTTCTTTTGATGAGTGATGCATGAGTAGAGAGCAGCCTTGGATGACCAGGACACCTTGAAATGAGGTGGTTTAACCCCATAATTTCCTGCGAATCAAATGCCTTGGGTCCGTCACTGCTTTTCAAATTCTACCTCCACATGCCACCAGTGTGGCACCAAAGGGTTTTTATGCTGCTCATTCAAATTTTATGGGGAGGGATCTGTTCCTTCCAGGTGGGATTTCTTTGCTGGGGCTGGTTTGCAGCACTGTCTGCCCAGCTGCCATTTTTGTCATCGGAGCAAGGAATTGCTGCTGCAGAAGAACAATGAGCGGAAGTTAAAGGTCGAGGGAAGGGCTGTTGTCACATTTCCACTCAGCCCTGACAAAAACAAGAGGAGACATCTGCCTGGCCACTTTGTAATGGTTCAGCTGAACCAGTCCAGACCAAATTGGTTCCACTCAGTTGCTCTGTAACTGATGCTTTCTTTGTGTTTCTACTGAGTGGTCATAACTGGTGTAATTTTCTTATCTGTGTCCAAAAGATGATGTACAAAATTTGGCAGAGGGTTTATTTGTGCCTCTGCCTTGTGATTTCCTTTGGCTTAACGTTTGTGTGCATTTCCTGCATGTTAATGATTTCTAATTAATCCTGTGAAATGGTGAGATCCTGAGGGAAGGAGCCCATTTAAGGAATGTGTGTGATTCACAGATCTTACTGTTAATGAAAATAATGTGAGACACCTCACTGGAAAGATACATCACAGTTAATTTTGGGTGGTGGTGACTGCAGCCAGATTCAGCTGGGGGATTCCCCCCATAGTTATCTTAAAAAGGCTTTCATGGAATGTTTTTGAAAACGTTTCAGTGGGAAGTGTCTGACAGTGTCTGCTTAATTTTCCTGATCCAGGGTCGATTCTGAAGAAGCTTTTGCACACTGGAAATTCTCTCAAGGTATTGAGTTGATGTTTTTGTGTTTCTTTTCACTCTAATTCCTGTCAAGTGTGCTACTTTGCAGCTTTCCAATAGCAGTGTTTTCCTGATTGTTCCCCTTTTAATTGTAAACTTTATTACAATTTATTACTGTGATCCTCGATTATTTTGTGTTTTCAGTCATTTTGCTGCTCTGGTGACCTTTGTGAAGTTACCTGGAGAGGGTATTAATGGATGTTGGTTAACACCCAATGGTTTGAGCTTTCCCTGGCATCAGAGCTGGGATGATGTCAGTGCTGTGGATACCCTAGGTGTGTTACTGCCCTTACACCCTGTCTCACAGCCTCTCCCCCCTGCAGCTCAGGTGTGAAGGGATCCGGCTCTTCCTGCTGTGGCTGCAGGCCCTGCAGACCAACTGTGGCGAGGAGCAGGTGCTGCTGTTTGCCTGCCTGGTGCCTGGCTTCCCTCCTCTGCCTTCCTCCCGTGGTCCCTGCACGCTGGAGAGCCTGCTCAGCCCCCCGGCCACGCCCGACGGTGAGCCTGCTCCTTCTGGGTGTCCTTCTGGCTGTGCCTGGAGTTAATTCCCAGCTGGCAATGGCATGTCTACCTGCTGGGCTGGTGTAGCTCCTGTCCCTCTGAGCAGCTTTTTGTCTCTGGGGTGGTTTCAGTTCAGCATTTTACAGCTGTGGAGGTTTCCCCCTTGTTGGTCGCTGCTGGAGCCACCGGGAATCTGGTGCCATCCTCGCTGGGATGTGCCAGGACTTGGGGCATCCGAGCAGCTGCTGGGCTTGCACAGCTTGGTGGTGCCCTAATAGATGTTTTCAGATCAGTCTCCTACAGAAAATATCCTCTATTTTGCTGTTTTCATGTGTGCTATGCTTATATTGTTTGATTTTAGCCAAGATCTTCCCAGAAGAAATAACGCCACTCTTGCCAGCTGTGTCTGGAGAGAAAATTGCAGAGGACCAGACCTGCTATTTTCTGCAGCTCCTGCTAAAATATATGGTGATTCAGGTGAGGAGGATGGATGTTTGAAACTGTTCATGTTTGGAGGATGTGTCTGTGTGGAGCTGGTTTTGCCCTTCCCTGTTTTTGAATGGAAAATCATCCCAGAGGTGTTTCCTTGTGCTGATTTTGGTGAACTGAAGAAATTTGTCACACTGTTGTGATGAGAATTAATGGATCCTACCCAGACTTGCAGAATAACTGTTCTATGTGCTCGTGGTTGATTTTAGAAAATTGATGTGGGGTAAAGATTCAGTTTGTTCTCTTTGGACACATACCTAGATGAAAAGGAGTGTAAAGGACCACTGGAGGAAGAGATAAAGAGAGATGGCTTCTGTGATGTTTTTAAAAGGATGCAAGTAACATGTACATAAAATTTAATTAGAAGTAGATCAGATAAATCTGTACAGGAAATAAATTGAGATAATGTATATATTTAAAAAGTACAAATTAAGCAACATTTGAAATAAAGTGGAAGCTGTGCAGACAATGAACATTAAAGAGCCTTGTTATTAAAAAAAAAAGATAAATTATAATTAAATACTTTGAGATACACTTTCTGGTATGAAAAGGCAAGACCAAAATAATATTTGGAAAGGGTTTTGTCATCTTGAATAAATGCTTTATTTTAAAAAGTGGCTGTGTGAAATTATCAGCCTTTTCCACAGCACCCTTTGTTTTACATATCAGAGTCTCACAACACTTCAGTTAAAAACAAATTAAAAACAAAAGGTGTTTTTGGGGCTGCTCTGCTCTGCCTGTCCATCCCTCCTGCAGCTTGTCAAGCTGGTCTTGGGGCTGCTCTGCTGTTTCTTCCCTTGCTGTAGTGTAGTTGTTTATTTTTTTTGTGGGAGACAATTGCCAGTATAACTCATTGACTTAAAGCTTTTTGTTTTTCTCTCTTAACTCCGTGACAAAGGCTGCCAGCTTGGAGTGGAAGAACAAGGAGAACCAAGACACTGGGTTTAAGTTTCTCTTCACTTTGTTCAGGAAATACTATCTTCCCCACTTGTTCCCATCTTTTACCAAGCTGACCAACCTCTACAAACCTGTGCTGGGTGAGTAGTGGGACACTGTAGCAGGGCTGGTTCTTTGTTTCAGTTTTTACCTTTCCTTCTGCAGCCCTTCTCTCTTGCCCTCCTTAATTTTGAGCACTGCAGGTGATAACCCCAGGAAGGAGCTGGGCTGTTAGGTTCTCCTGAGGAACCATAAAGCTAGGGTGGAACACAAATAAAATTTTGCGGTTTTAAATTAGGTTTTTATTCGATAAAATGAAAGCAGTCAGTCATTGCATCTGTTACTCATTGGGTGATGTGTTCAGTGCATTTAGCCAGAGTTGGGAAGCTGTTACTGATTTCAGTTTGTTTCCCCCTTCCTTTTTGTCCCCCCAGACATCCCAGATATCAGGCCAAGGCCGGTGTACGTGACTGCAACACGGAACAATGAGAGCGTGTACTGCACAAAAATCCCCTACATGGCAGCCCGGGTGGTCTTCATCAAGTGGCTCGTCACCTTCTTCCTCGAAAAGAAGTACTTGACTGCTGTTCAGAACTCAAAAAATGGAGGAGAAATGCTCCCTAAAATTATTCAGGTGGGCTTCAAAGTTTGCCTTCCTTCTTGCATACCTGCTGTACCTCTCACTGGATCACAAAGAGATGCTACCCCACAGGGAATAAATGATGTAGCTGCTCCAGCTTTGGTAATTCACTAGAAGTATTTTTCCCCCCTCATAACTTTTGCATTACCATCTTCAGCAGTATTATATTTGGACTTTGGGAATTTACTCTGTAAACTGTCATACTTGGTGGTTCCATGGACCATTTCCCAGCGACATCAAAGGCTGCTTTGTTTTCCTCTCGGTTATAGCAGCTGTTTACAGTGAGACATGAGGGAAATATTCCATTTATAAACTGATGGCTGTGCTGTGCCTGCCAGGGGCTCTACCCCAGCTCCCCATGAGGGTCCCAGGGTGGTGGGTGCTGCAGCAGCCGACGATGGCAGTGCTGTGCCCGCAGACGGTCGCGGCGGGCGCGGAGAAGAGCGCGGAGCCGGAGGGCGGCGCGGCGCCGGCGGGCGAGCAGGAGCGTGGCCCCAGCAGCAGCAGCAGCCTGTGGGACAGGAGGCTCAGCAGCTGCAGCCTCTGCAGCGTGGAGGAGCAGCACCGAGGCGTCTACGAGATGGTGCAGGGCATCCTGCTCTCCACGCGCGGATACGTCAACTTCGTCAACGAGGTGTTCCGCCAGGTCACTGCCCTGGGTCTGGTGTGGCACACCCTGGGGGGCTGGCTGCTGGCAGAGCTGGGGCTCAGGGGGTCACTGGGCAGAGCTGGGGCTCGGGGGGTCACTGGGCAGAGCTGGGGCTCGGGGGGTCACTGGGCAGAGCTGGTGCTTGGTGGGGTCAACCACATCTGTGTCCTGCCTGGGGTGAAACCGGTGGATTTTCCGTTCCAGGCTTTTCTGCTGCCCCCTTCTGATATATCTGCCACACGGAAGGTGGTGAAGGTGTACCAGAAGTGGATCCTGCAGGAGAAGCCCGTGTTCATGGAGGAGCCAGACAAGAAGGAGGACAGCCAGGATGCTGTTATTCCCTTGGAAGACTCCCCAGTGCAAACAGACGGTAAACATGTATGGTATCCCTGTTCCTTATTTTGTCCACTGCAACTTGGGGCTTTTCACCTCACTCTGTAGAGGAGCAACAATTAAAATGTGTGGGGAGCAGGGGTTGAAAAATGCTTTGATTTAAGGACTCACTACTGAAATAGTTACTGAGTGGCACTTAGAGTGCAGCTGGTTTGAGACAGATCATTTGTGATTATTCCCTGCATGTGTAAATACGACAGCAGGAACTTCCTGCAAGAATCTGATGGGTTCTGCAGTGCTAAAATTGACTGTCTGCTGGCCTGGGGAACTGGTGGTGCTTAAAAAATTTTACAGTATTTATTAATTCATATATACTGGACCCCGTAATCTAGGAAATTTACTTGTAGATGTAGTTCCTGTGCATCTTTTAGTATCCTGTTTTGGAGCATCAGTAAAAACTCTTTGCTGTTGGCACCGTGACGCTTTAAAGGGAAGTTTTCTAGTCCTGAATAAGAGGTTTGATTGGTAAAACAGTGGGAATTGCGAGGCTTTTACTTTTTGTAGAGGCTTTATAGTTTTGCCAGACTTTAATCCAAGCATTACTATGATCAGTGATTATGGAGAGTAGTGTAAAATAGTTCAAGTAACAAAGCTTCTAAAACTTGCACGAGCCTTTGAGTTGCACGTTTGGAGATGAAGCAGTGACAGCCAGGAGCTCCCTGTGGGGATGGGTGTGTGCCAGGCCATCCCCTGGTTGTGCTGCAGCCTGGCCGTGTTTCCTCCATGCCCTGTGCCTAACCTGGCTGTGTTTGGCAGCTCTGCTCCGAGCCCTGCGGACACAAGCGCTCCTCCAGCTGGGGCAGGAGCTACTCCTTCACCAGCGCTGTCAGCAGGGGCTGCGTGCTGGAGGACGAGGACAGGGACGTCAAGGCTGGCGCTCAGGCGGCACTGCAGGTGAGGAAGAGGTTGAACTGAAGTGTTTTGTGGCGGGTCTCACCCCTTTTCATTGCTAACACACTGCAATGCCCGGCAATTCCAGGTGTTCCTGACAAACTCGGCGAACGTGTTCCTGCTGGAGCCGTGCACCGAGGTGCCCGTGCTGCTGAAGGAGCAGGTGGACGCTTGCAAGGCTGTGCTCAGCATCTTCAGGCGCATGATCATGGAGCTGTCCATGAACAGGAAGACCTGGTAAGGTTAACAGAGCATCATTTGGGAGAAAAAGTTGATACAGTCCACAGCCAGGCCAGCTGTTTTAAAAATGATGCATGAAGTCCGAAATGTGACTGCATTCTCAACAAACAAGGCTTTGCTGAGCTTTAATGAGCAGGTACAGCTAACAGAACACCTTTTGTGTTGCCATCAGGGAGCAGATGCTGCAGATCCTCCTCAGAATCACCGAAGCTGTGATGCAGAAGCCCAAGGAGAGCCAGGCAAAGGACACGTTTGCTCAGAGCATGGCGGGGCTGCTGTTCCGGGTGAGTGGCTGGGGCTACCTGCTCTGCTCGTGGGGAGCTGGGAAAACCACTTGTGAAGGAAGGATTTCTCATGTTTTACTAGTAATTATTTTGTGAACTGTTAGTTTTGCTCAGTTCCTCCGGGCTCTGTCACAAGCTGTGGTGGCGCAGGGATGTTTTCAGTGGTGTCTCCAAAGTGCGGGCTGTGCCTGAGCTGCCTGTTCCCCCAGACGCTGATCGTGGCCTGGATCAGAGCCAACCTGAGCGTGTACATCTCCCGGGAGCTGTGGGACGAGCTGCTCAGCGTGCTGTCCTCCCTGACCGACTGGGAGGAGCTCATCACCGAGTGGGCCAACATCATGGACTCGCTGACCGCCGTGCTGGCCAGGACCGTGTACGGCGTGGAGATGACAAACCTGCCCCTGGACAAGCTCAGCGAGCAGAAGGAGAAGAAGCAGAGAGGCAAAGGTTCGTCTCTGTGCCTCAGTGGTTGCGTGTCAAGCCAGTTAAACATTGAAGCTTGAGCCTGAAAGTTGATTTAATGTTAAACACTGCTTAATCTGGTGTAAGAACGTCTTTAATCCAGTGTGAACTTCTTGGTGTTGCCTGGAAAGGCTGAGCTGGAACAGAGACCAGGCAGAGCAAAAAGAGTAAAATAGGGATTTTATTGACTTACTAACACCCAATATGAAGTTCCAGAGTTACACACTAAGCAGCAGAGATTCTGAAAAATATAAAAGTTAAACCCCAAGGCATCACTGGGATTTGTGTGTTGCCATCCTTCACTGGGGAGGAGAGGTAGCTGAGGTCTGCACCTACAGTCAGGGGTTTTTTGGATAACAGGGATGAAATGTGGTTTCCTGTGCTGCTGGCTGGCATTGGCAACTCTGCAAAAATTCCTTTTCCTCTGTTTTTAGTAAAGTTTCTAATTTACAGTATTTTAGCTGCACTTGCAATGCCACCTTGAAATCGATGCACCTAGTTTGAAGTACCAGTTGGTTTTTATTAATAGTAAAAGTTAACCTGTGTTGTTTAAAGTATTAATATTTGCAGTGTCTGAGTCCATTTGTACTTCAGCAAAAACATGTGCCAAAGCATCCAGTGCCAGGAAATTTTGTGTTCTTTGTCCTAAGGTGGTGTTTTGGAGCCTCAGAAGACAGCTGTAGTAGGAAGATCTTTTTCATTAAGCTGGAAAAGTCACCCCGAAGTTGTGGAGCCCATGAGATTCAGAAGTGCCACAACCTCTGGGGCCCCAGGAGTGGAGAAGGCAAGGAACATTGTCCGTCAGAGAGCCACAGGTGAGAGCACAGCTGGGTGCTTTGGTGCCCAGACACTCACACTCGGGCTCAAACCTGCCAAAGGCAGCTCAGGAATTCACTGCCCCTGCAGAGAGCTTGTACATCCATGTCTGGATGCCTTGGCCGTGTGAATCACAGAGCCAGAGTGCTTTGGGAATTCTCTACACAGGCTTCTAACCACAGGGCACTGAGCTGGGAGTTAAACCTGTGCACGTCAGGGGTTTTTCTAGAGAGGCACATTGCTGTTTTTATTGGTTTCTAGGAAGGCATTTATTACTGTCAGGCAGATAACAGATACTGACACAACAGTTTCCTGGGAGCACAAGGTAAACCAGGTATTTAATAAATAGCATTATCCTTTCATGGTTGCTTTATGTGCTCTCTCTCTCGGCATGGTGAGGTTTTCCTCTCATGTTTATTTCTGGAAAGAGGAGAGCAGCAGGGAGAGTGGGGTGAGAAATGTTGGGTAATGACTGAGAGCCCAGACGTGGAGCAGGTCCTGGTTTGTTCAGGCATTTCAGCAGCCTGTCCCTGGGCTCTCTTTATTTCATGTCAGTGTGTTTGCAGTGCTGGTTTGTGGGGCAGAGTTCCGTGGAAAGCCCTGCACAGCTCCCTGCCTGCATCCCAGAGAGCTTCAGCAGTGGAGCCAGTCCAGTCTGAGATTTATTTCCACATTCAGAGAGGCCCTGGTTGTGCTCCAGGGAAGGATTCCCCAGGTTTTGTTGTGTTGTGACACTCAGCACTGCAGTGTTTCACTGTTCCTAACACAACTATTGCTCTATTTTTTCCCTGTAAGCTAAGCGAAGCCAGTCTATCAGCAACTGTGTCCATCTTTATGAGGCTTTGCCAGCCACTAAAAGTGTGCCTCTTCTGCTTCACACTGTGAGCTCTCTCTTCCCTGGTATCTCTTACACTTCTTGCTCTCACAGACTGTCAGGTACTGTACTTTAAAATCATCTTTGATATCAGTGTTCTTTGTATTTTTAAGCTGCTCTCTGTCTGTTCCCTTTCTGTCCGGTCGGTTCTTCTCACAATGTTTTCAGTGCTGCAAGCAAAATACTTTTGGTTCATGCTGATGGTAAAGACTGCCATCAATTGCAGCTAGAGCTATATTGCCTGGTAATTAAAGTAAGAATTCCCAGTTTTGCTTCCTGGGATGGATTTGTGGCTCCTGAGTCCTGCCCAGAGCCATTGCCTGCAGTGGCAAGGGAAGGGAGAGTTTTGTACGTGGTGCTTTGTGCCTGTGGGGATTCCTGCTCAGTGAAACACCTTTGGTGTGTTTTCATCTCAAGTGATCTTGGGGGGAATGCTGAGTTAGTGAATTGCATGGAATATTTTATTTTATTGCTTCCTGTAAGGCACTGAGGTCAGTGAATACCAGAAATGTTCGTTTCTGTGCACGTGCCTCCTGAGATAACTTTCTGAAATACCTGCAGTGTTTATTAAGTAGAAAAGCAGTATTAAAACTTGCACGCTGCTGGATGGAAACACTGGAGTGTTGCTGGTATTTTTGGTTTTTTTTTTCCCCCAAATGCTGAGAGAAATGCATTTCTAAAAGCCTGTGCTGCTCCACAATCTTGAGAGTTCCTGTTGCTCCTTCCCCAGCACATCACTTTAATTTCTGTTTGGCATTTCCATGCCTCTCTCTCCTCCTTTTGTTTCTCATTTGCAGTTACAGCCAAACCAAAAGCTGCCTGGTTGGGTTTGTCCTCACAGGCTAAACCCAAGTTACACATAGCTCAGAGCTTTTTTTGACTCTGGGTTTTTGCCTTTGTTCCTCCTCCCCTCTTTCTGGAGGCACTCAGGGGGTGCAGCCACCTTCTCCCCACACTGCCTTTAAGGGAGTGCTGTTGCCTCTGCTCTGTTCTTTCTGTCTCCAGAATGAACAGGGACCAGCTGGGCTCTCCAGCATTGAAAACCCAGCTGTGTTCTCCTTTTTGTGAACTCCCAAAATCACTTCTCTCCTTTTCTAGACCTTTTACACTGCTCGTGCATCTCTCTCTAAACTTTACTGTTTTTTTAAGGCTATTTTATAGAACTTAAGATTTACCTTGGGAATTTTAAACATTTGCAAGGGTCAATTTTTAATAGAGCTTTTTTAGGTAAGGAGTTCACAGATGTACACAGGAGCTCCTGCAAATGCTTTTTGTTGTAATTAAATCAACAGAAGTTGAAGAATCCCAACAGCTGGAAAATTCAGAAGGAACAGAATCTGCAGGCCCATTTGCAGACCAGGAGCAGCAGCTAACTCGAAGCAGCAGCACTTCAGATATTGCAGATCAGATTCCCTCTGATTTTTTTCAAGGTAATTTTAATAAAATACAGCAAGGAAAAGTGTTGACACTTGTTTAGCCTCACAAATGCTGCTCTTACTTTGGTTTCCAGCTCTCCTCTAAAATGTTTTTTTATCTCATTTTCTTTGTCACTGCATAGTTGGTAAGTTTTTGAAAGAACTTTTTTCAAGAAGTTTGAGACCATGAATGCAGGATGTGATCTTTTGTAAAGCAGGGAGGCCAAAAATGCAACCTACATGTGTGTGCATTTTGTGTGTAACTCTTTGACTTTTTTCCCACCCAACTTGCACTTGAATTTTGTGTATTCAAGCTGCAGTTGGAGTTCAGTTCCTCTCCTGTGTGTTGTGCTTCTGAAGGATTTTTCAGAGCACCTGGTATCCCGCTGAAGTGTTGTATCACCCTTAATGATAAATATGAGACATGCAAACGTGGCTGGAGTTTGTGTGAGACTCGCTGTGTGTTTTGGTCCCACAGATGTTTATAGTTCTTGTTTCCTTTCTGGAACTTCTAGGTAAAAAGGCTGGAAATTCAACTTCAGACTCCAAGTCCGTCCAGGAAATCAAGGGATATGCAAAGGAGCTTGAAGCTGAGCAAGTAAGGCAAACCCAGAAGTAATTTCTGATAAGATCCAAGCAGTGTTTTCTTTCCAGCTGCTTTTTAGAAACTCTAGGAGGTGAAAGTGTGAGAAGTGATTAATCCCTTAATTTCTGGTGTGGAATGTGGAGGTGAGCTGTAGCAGGTTATTGTCCTGCTGGGTGTGATCGGTTTGTGTCTCCTGCTCTCGTCAGCTGCTTCTGCAGGTGCGTGTCTGTTCTCGCCTTACACAAGGCTTTGGTGCTTTTCTGAAATATTAAACATCAACAAGGAGTTTGTAACTTTTAGAAGATAAATAATTCATGGCTATTACAGAGCCCCCAGTACACTGGGATAAATGTTTGATGGCTTAAAGCACCGATGAAAATGCTTCAGCGCAGCTCTTCTCGCCAGCCGTGCGTGGCAGATGTTAGTGTGAGCTGGCGTTGGCTGGGGCAAACTTCATACATTTTTAATGGCAACTTTTGAGTGAGCAGTCAAAACAATAAATGACTCAGCCTGATCATCTCTCTGAAATGTGAAGGCTGAAAGGGTTTGGGTTTTTTAATACCTTGAATTATTTCAGATGTGTTTGAAAAACATAGGGTAAACATCCTGCCTGTTGGTGTGAGAGTGAGGTTGGGGAAGGGATGGGGAGCCTGATGTTTTCCTAAGGACACTGACAAACACTGGGGTAGTCTGAATACTCATGAGAATGTCTTGAGCAGGTCCTGGTTAGTGCCTAATGGCTGTGCAGCTTGCTGGAGCGGGGTGCAGTGCTCAGAGCTGTTTTTTCTCTGCAGGTGCTGATGCGCAGGAGCAGCAGCACAGCCGAGCTGGATCTGAGGGCAGACCTGCAGCAGTCACACGGGTGCTACAGGGAGAGGGAGAAAAGTGAGTGTCCCCAGAGCCTTTTGGACAAGGGCAGCACCTGCAGTCAGTGCTGTGATTTCGTTGTGGGCAGTGAGACACCTCTCTGGGGCACTCAGCTGGGGTGCTCTGCAGGTGTGTGCAGATGTGTCCAGCTGTGCCCAGGGCCGTGCTGTGAGCAGGGCTGTGCTGTTTGCAGGTGAGAGCCTGAGCAGTGACGCCTCCCTGGGCTGTGCAGCTGACGTGGACATCGCTCTGGTGGCCTGGCAGGGGGCTGAGGATGACCCCGAGGCCGCGGTGGCCGCAGGGACGGGCGGGGATCCCACGGCACCGCGCTGGCTCCAACTCAGCCCTTCCCAGGAGCCTGCCAACCTCACAGGTACCCTGGGCACCACCCCACCCAAAGGGGCTTTGGAATGCTACAGCACAGAAAGAGGAAAAAAGTCCCCAAAGTTGTTTTTTAAATGTATTCGAACATAAAAGCATCTAAAATGCTTTTATTTCACTAACCTCAGAGGACATGAGTTTTTTCCTTCTGCCTGTGTAGAGGTTTCTTCCCTGCAAGCTCCCTGCATGCCTGTGCTGCTGCCTGGGACAGGATAGCAGCTGCCAGCTCTTGGCATTAAAATGTGCACTTCAGTGTGGGTTAAAAACATAAATCCCATTACCCTGACAGGCTTCTTCAGCCCTGCTCTCCGTGCACTCTGCTCTCTCAGGAGCTGCTCCCTGTGAGTGGTGATGCCTGAGCACATTTCTCAAGACTCTTCAGCCATTGATTTTTATTCCTTTGTCCAGTTGCATTGCCGGGTCTTGCTACCCTGTGTGATCTGAAAAAAAAAAAAAAAAAAAAGAGGAATGACTTCTATAAATATAGCAATATTGCCCATAAGAGCCAGTTATTGATCGAGCAGCTCCAGCAATGAAAGGGAGATGTGGGGGAGAGAACTCTAGTGGGATGGGAGATGGTTAGGGAAGAGTGAGGACCAGATTTTGTAGACCCAGTTCGTGCTCAGGCTGCATTTCTAACCTGTGGGAATGCAACATTTTAAATTTGCAGACAGCAGTGAGTTCCTGGCTGACGACTGCAGTATAATTGCTGGTGGGAGCCTTATTGGTTGGCATCCCGATTCTGCTGCCGTGCTGTGGAGGAGGATCCTGGGCATTCTTGGAGATGTGAACAACATACAGTCACCCAAGATCCATGCAAAAGTTTTTGGCTACCTTTATGAGCTGTGGTATAAACTTGCAAAGGTGCGTGGTGCTTACAGCTGATGAGAATGGCACATTTCTTCTGAATGTAAATGAAGTAAAATAAAGTAAAATTGAAACATTAGAAAAAGATATTGCTTCTATTAACCCTCTTCTTTAAACACCATCAGATCCGGGACAACCTCGCCATCAGTGTGGACAACCAGTCAACTCCTTCTCCTCCCGTCCTCATCCCTCCCCTCAGGATATTTGCATCGTGGCTGTTCAAGGTCAGTTCTGACATTCTCACACAGGACTATTTTCTCCTGTATCAGACCATGCATTTAGTTGCCTCATTTTTAGCTTTTCCCATCACGCTGACCCGGACAGCGGGTGCCCTCCAAAGGCTCTTTGGAGTTACTGTGGGATGCCTGGCGTGGGCTGGCAGGTGGGGAAGGCAGGGAATGATGCAGGATTTGCTGCTGTTGCAGGCAGCCACGCTGCCCAGCGAGTACAAGGAGGGGAAGCTGCAGGCGTTCCGGCTGCTCTGCGCCATGATGAGCCGGCGCCAGGACCTGCTGCCCAACTCCGACTTCCTGGTGCACTTCTACTTCGTGCTGCGCCTGGGGCTCACCAGCGAGGACCAGGTACGAGCTGGGCTCCCTGTGCCACTGCTGTGGTGGCACAAGGGGCTGCCAGACCTGCTGTGGTGGCACAAGGGGCTGCCAGACCTGCTGCTGTGGCACTGACACTGCTCCGGGTCTCCCCGTGCTGGGCTGGGATAACGCGCTCAGTGCAGACAGGTTGGATTGTTTCTGAGATGGAAGAGGGAAAGGAGGAACTGTTACCAGGCTCTTGACCCTCGGTTTCCCTCCTGAAAAGTCAGAGCTTTTGGAAAACACTCCTTTTAAATAGGTAAGAATAGAGAGTCAGGGGTTTTCTCCTGGAAAATCCTGCACATCACTCCAGGATTCCCCAGGTATTTGCAGCCCCACACTGCCCATCCCTCTGTGTTTCCCCTGGATATTTTGCAGCCCCACATGCCCATCCCTCAGTGCTTTCCCCTGGATGTTTTGCAGGCTGCTGCTGCTCTTTGTTCTTGCTCCCCACTGTGGTGGCTGTGGCCTCTTGGTGGCACACTTGCCCACAGGTTTGCTGGTGTGTGTGCTCCTCCTCAGCTGTGGAACCGGGTGAGGTGTTAACTTGGAGCATGGCATGGATGGGAAGCAGGATCCCTGTTCCTGCTCCTGTATTTCCAGGGCCATTGGCTCCAAGGTGCTTGCTGGGTGCTCAGAGAGTGGGAGCCTTTCTGTCAGAGAGGATGTGGAGTCACAGGGTCACTGCTAAGGGATCCTAGCATGCTTTTCAGGATTTCAGAAATAAAATGTGAACTTGGGGGTGGCCTTTTCAGCACAGATTGAGTTTGTCTGCTAAGCACAGGCATAAATTTCTGCCTTGTAAGGGTAGGAGGTGTCTCCTGGAGGAATTTTCCTCCTGTGCGGATCACTAATGGGACTTTTAGCAGAAGGACAGTCCAGCTCCAGGCAATCACTGTGACTACTTCAAATATTTAAAAGTATTGCAGTCAGGATCCTCTTTGACCTGAATAGTTTTCAATATTTTGGTTTGCGTGACAAATGTTTTCTTGAGCTGTATTTCCCTTTTCCCTCCCCACTCTCAAGGATGTGAGAATAGCAAGGTGCTGCTGTGTTGTGTGGCTAGAAAAACACAATCTAGTATTGCGTGTGCTATAAAGGAGCACAGTGTCACTCCCAGCTTTGCAGCCCTCTCTCAGGGGTGCACAAAAGAGCAGTGTGAGTGGATTTTCTCGGAGGCTCCCAGCCCGGGGTGCAGCAATTAGCTCGGCAGAGGAGACAGCGGGGTAATGAGCTGCAGCTAATTTGTCCGTGTGGAAGTGTCTAACAACAAACATCCCTGGAGGAGTGAACAATTCTGTGCAAGGATTGCATCACCCCTCCAGGTGGGCACGGGAGGAGCCCGGGGTCAGGGCTGAGCGAGCACCGAGTCTGACACTGCAAGGCACAGATTTCACAAACACCTGAACCAGGAAAAGAAATGTGTTTTATCAGTGCTGTTTTATTGCTGCTGCTGGCTGCTTGCTGTAACAGCACTTTCTGCTTCATTCACCTGAAAAAGTCAATGAGCATCTCCTTGCTCCACAGCTTCCTCCTTTTTGTTGGGTTGCTAAAGTACCAAAACACAGCCCCAAAGAGCTACAAACGCTTCAAAGGAGTATTCAAGAGCTGAAGAATCCCAATTATGCCAACAGTTGATTTTCTGAGAAGTGTTGTTTTTTAGCCAGCCTCACCCTATTAGAGTTTCTGTGCCTGGTGTCACCTGTCCCCAAGGCTGAGGTGTCACCTGCAAAGGAAGGAGACTCTGCTGGTGGCTTCTTCAGTGCAGCGATCCGAGGAGCAGACCAGACTTTAAATATGGAATAAGAGGGGAATCTCTGCAGTCCAGCCGGGCTGGCAGATGTCCTGGGTGATTAAATGTCAGCACAAGCAGCAGGCCTGCCCTGGAGCACAGCCTGGCTGCAGCCAGGGCACTCTGCAGCTTTGTTTCAGCTCAGTTCCCTCCAGCAGTGCGAGGATGCCGTGGGTGGGAGTGCTGAGGTGCCAGTGCCCCTTGTCCAAGGCTCTTTATTTGTTCCAAAGGCCCTGCAGGTGATGTTAGAAAGGAAACTGCAGCAGCTCTGAACTTCTGTACAAACACCCACTGGAGCTCTCTGTGTGGGAAATGGCTGATTTGTAATAGGAAACATTTTTCAGCAGAGGAGTCATTAATTACCTGTTTGTATGAGCATTGGTCTTGTGGGTTTTGCATCTTTCTGCCCAGTTGTCCCTCAGCAGCCCTGTCAAGGTACAATGAATGAGCACAATGAATTTTGTCCCCTGTGGAATGGGTGCTTCGTGCCTGGGTTTCTGCCTGGTGCTGTTGTACAGGCACCATCGTGCCATTTAGATTCTTTCCCAGACTGCCATTTAAAAGGAAATAACCTTAATGTAGTCTATTAAGGCTTAGATTCCCCTGTTTTAGCTTCTCAAGACTCCTTTCCGACGGCTGCCATGATTTTCTCCCTCTTTTAATCCACCCCTTATCTCATTTTCTGTAGAAAATTTGCCTGTGTGCTCCCATTATGTGCTTTGAGTGCTTTGAGAAAGTGTTAACAGACAGCACACGTTTCCAGTAGGGACAAACAAAAGTCCAAATGCCAGGGTCTCACAGGAACTCTCACATCCCCCTGTGCTCGCCCAGAGAGAGCTGAGTGGGAAGTGCTGGGGAAAAAGAGCTGCAAGATTGGCTGGAGGCAAGGGGGAGCCAGGTCCTGCCAGCTGCAGGAGCTGTGCACTCGGGGCTGATGTGCGTGAGTTTTGTTCTTTGCTGTTTGTTTTGCCATTCCTAAGCTGCCCCCATCCCACCCAAATTCTGGTTTTGTGGTGGGTGTTGTGTCTGCCAGGGCTTGGGGGACATGTGTGGAGGGACACAAAGCCACCCCCATAATCCAGGCAGTGCCATGGCACCCACACCTTTGTCCCTGTATCCACTGCCAGCTCAGGGAGTGTGCCCAAACCAAAATATTTATTCCAGTCCTTTATCCCAGTGCTCTCCCCACTTGTGAAAATATCAGACGTGCTCCAAAATGGGAGAAATTAAAAAAACTCCCTTGGTTGTATTCCAACCTCAAGGGGCTTGGGTTATAAATTGTAACTTGGGGTAAGGTTTTGCCTGGCACCTTGAAATGGAACTTTCTGATAAATTAATCCTGGGCCTCCTGAGCTTGTCAGAATACTTCGTAAATTTGTGTTGCAACCTGATTTTTGACAAGTTAACTCTTACCTAAAATCTCATGACAGGTAGGAAAAGTGGGCATAAGTAGCTGGGAGCATTTGTTCCTTTAAAGCAGGAAAGGAAAAGGGAAGTCTCAGGTCTTGTGTGGATGAGCAATCTTTCCTGTGCCGTGGATGTGAGCTGTGGGTGAGGAACAGAGCGAACTTGCAGTGAGAAATCCGTGCTGTTCCTGCCAGGGGACAATGGAAACGTGAGGAAGGCAGCTGGCAGGCTATTTGGTTACACCTGTAATCTGCCAGAGCTCCAGCAAAAATTAGGTGAAGAATATTTTTGCAATTGACCTTCCAGTGAACTTGCATAAATTTATTTCGCTTGCTCGGTGGATGTTTACAGCCTTGTAATTTGAATGGCTAGCTTAACCTATAGTGAAATATGATGCTGTTTATAGGGTTAATGCGTTTGAGAAGGACATTGCCCCCTCCTCTCCCCTCTTCCCCAGCTTTTACACCACAGAGCATCGTTCTGAATTGAAATAGTCCATAATGGTCCTTTTTTTCACTTTTCTTTAACAACATGAACACTAAATTATAGCTGTGCAATTATGTAAACAATGGAAATGCTTCCAGAATGAATACTTCCTTTTAAATTTTCATTTCGTGTAATTGCCGAAAGGTTTGGAGCCATAATAAACCAAAATTATTTTACACATTTATCGTTCTAAAGGTCAATTATGAAAGAAGTAAAGCAACAACACTGTGCAGAATGAGTAAACCAATTTCCACGGCCATCACCATATGTTTTTCTTATGGCTTGTGTTTTCCAGTTGCTGTGTACATAGCATTCAATTAAAGTGATTCATTGCCCAGGCCGGGAGCTGCTGCCCGGAGTTTACGTTGCAGGGAGGGAAGGAAGCCGGGCTGTGTTTGAATTCCCTGATTTTGCCCTATCACTGATAGCACAGATGTCCTGACTCCCCAGCCTCTGTGTGCTGATAAGCGCCCCAGATTGCTGCGAGCCCGGAGAAGTGAGAAGTCACTGCCCACTCCATGCTCCATCAAATCTTGGTTTGCAGCTTCTTCTTGCAGTGTGGTCTCTAGTGGTAATCAATAATTTTTGTTTTCTTGCTGTCATAACTTTGCCAGGCAAGCAGTGGTGGCCGAAATAAAGTCTCTGGGTGTCAGTCCCATAGATACCATCTGGCCTGGGTAGATAAAACTGGCAGAAATCAAAAAGTTCTGGTCTTGTAGGTAGGCAGCATTGATAAATCAAAGGCAGGAGGTCTGATTTTGCAAAATCAATCAGGCTATTGGAAAGGCTTATTTTACACACTTATAGTAGATATATATTATTTAGAAACATAATATTCATAACAGGGGATTTGACACAGATTTTCCTCCATCAAGGGTCCATGTTTCACTTTGGATCTTTGTATTTTGGTCGATATAAACCCCAACACTTTTATGATTCACACGAATCCTTTATCAATTTTCAGTTTCTCGCTGTGGAAAAGGATTTATTTCTCATTGATGCTATTTTTGCACCTGGTGACTGGCAGTGGATCCCTGCAGCCCCGTGGACTTTGGAGCGAGCAGTGGCACGCTGGCGTGTGCCAGGAGCTGGTTGGTGGCCCCTGTGTCCCCCACGGGCGCTGGTGCTGGCAGATGGGGCGAGCGCCGCGGTTGTTTGCCGCAGCCAGGTCAGCCCGGGCTGGTTTATCGTGGCACATGTCAGCAGCAGGCTGCTCCCATCTGCTGCCCAGCCCAGCCTTACCTGGCCGTGCCCCGCAGGTGTGCCATGCCGTGCCGGGCTGGCACGGAGCGTTAATCAGCCCTTAATTAGAACAAGGTGGGCGCTTTGTTCCGCGCCGACCCAGAGTTTACCCCGCTTTATGAGCGCCTGCGTCCATCTGCTCTGCTTCCCAGTGTTTGCACTGACCCATATTGACTCGGAGTGTATCAAAGGAAGTGATTAAAACAAGTTTGAACATTAACTTGAGTGGCGTTGCGGCTTATTCAGGAAAGTGAAAGCATTATCTGCTACTGTGTTAGAAACGAATCCTGTTTATTTGAATGTTATTCCATGGATGCTGGTGTTGCAGGCACTCTCTGGAACACTAAGTGGGAGCTGTCAGGTGTTCAGCAGGGCTTTGGCAAAACTGAGGTGATGTTAAAGCATCTCTTCATGTAGAGAAAATTTGTCAGCTTAGCTTCTGCTGCAGAGATTGAGCACGTGGACACGTTCTGGGGGTCTCTAGTTCAGGTTGGCTTTGGCACATCATGAAACCAGTAAGGATGGACGGGGGAAAGAGCTTTCCTTTGCAACTTTTCAAAATTTTATTGAATGGAAAATAATCATCTGCTCAGTGTAGAAATAGCTTGATGTAACTCTTCAGCAAATAGTGTTGCAGGTAAAGGATTATATAGATTTTGTGCCTAATTTTAAACCTGCTGAAAACTTGCAGGGGAAGAAATCTTAACTCAAACACAGGAACTTTGCACTGGTTTGGAGGGACTGTGAAGGCTTGGAACGTGGAAGGATTAAAGATGAAATGCTCTATGTACTCTGCACCACAGGGTGATGGTGAGCAAAGCTGGGGCTGCTGCTCTGTTCCTCCAGGGCACAGGGAGCAGCCCTGTTCCTGTGGCATGGAATTCGAGAGGTTTGAGGAGCTCACTCCTCTGGACTGCTGCAGTGCTTCATCTTAAATCCATCCAATGTTTGAATCCTGAATCCAAAGTCTTGTTGTGCTTACGCATGGAGAGACATGAACAGCACTGTGGGATTTGAGCAGGAGTTTAGGGGTACAAGTGTTACCAAAATACCAAGTACTTTTTGGCTGCTGGAAGGTGGTGATGATGTGGAGGTCAGAGCTGTGGGAATCTGCACCTTGATTGGTGTGGGGCTACAGAACCTCCAAGTGGAATCTCCTTGAACCTCCAAGTGGAATCTCAAACCTCCAAGTGGAATCTCCTCCAGCTCTGCCTTTTGCTTTTGGATTTCCTGGCTGTTCTGACAGGTGCCTTCCCTTGCAGGACATCCTGAACACGGTGATAAAGCACTGCCCTCCGTGGTTCTTCTTCCTGGGGCTGCCTGGCTTCACGATGCTGATCGGGGACTTCCTGGGGGCGGCGGCGCGCGTGCTGAGCGCGGACACGCCGGAGGTGAGCGCGGGCCCTGGGGGAGAGCCCTGGGCTGGTTGTCACTTTGGGGAATGAGGGGAAGTGTTCAGGATGTGGGGTGTGCTCAGGAGTGGGGCCAGGCATCAGTGGAGGGGCAGCTCAGCCTCACCAGGGGAGCAGTGAGCACTGGCCTTGGAGCTGGAGCCATCTCCCCATGTGGAGGGCTTTCAGTGAATATTTCAGTGAATATTTTTGTAGTGACTATTTCTGCCTGCTTGCCCCTCACCAGGCTCCCCGCTCCGAAGCTCACACCATCCTTGGAGCCCTTGTGTGCTTTCCAAACACCTACCAAGGAATCCCACAGCTGGGACCCATCTCAGAGGCTGGTGAGAGCATCACAGGAGCGGCAGATGTCAAGGTAAAGCCACATTTATTGTAGATCTTTAGATACCCTAACCTGGTTTCACTGTGCAGTGACTTCATTCCTCCCCAAATGGTTGCCCTCACAGAAGCCTCTGTTGCTTTTGATAGACTTGAGGCCCTGCAGTGATCCACTGCTCAAAATTAGGGGTGACTGGGGAGGAATCTCTGAGTTCCTCACGTGGCCTGAGCAGGCAGGACCAGAGAGGATGCAGAAATCTCTTCACATGCTTGGCTCCTGCTCTTGCTTCTTCACCAGGCCTTGGAGAGTCACTGGAGGTGTCTTACTTCTAAAATTAAAAAAAAAGCTCCACTACATTTTTCATAACACTTTTGGGTTAGAGCCTGCATGCTGCAGTTTGTGTGGAGTGACCACCACTAGTTGTTTGCAGCTGCCCCTTGACACTGTAAACGAATTGATTTCCTCTCTCTGCCTCTTACATGAGTTGTAAGCTGATTTGATTTGTCCACGAGGGCCTGTATGTTTGGGTTGTAATTGGTGTTTCTCCCTTGACAAAATACAATTGGCATGAGGTAGAGATGCTTTAGCAACAGAGGGAGAATTAAAGTGACTTCACCTGTAACTATGTCAAAATTAAACAGCTTTAAAGTAGATGTGTGAAAAAGATGCTTATTCTAATTTATTTTGTTATTTTAGTGTTGCCTCATAAATATTTTGTTGAAGAATGCTGCAGAGGAGCCAAGTGAAGCTGCAAGGTAAAATACTGAGTAAGAGAAATGGGAAAATATCATGGAATTGGTTAGCTTGGAAAAGACCTTTAACATGATTGAGTCCAACCATTTATGACTTGGAAGAGTCTTTCTTGCTGCTGCCTTGTGGTTTGCTCCTGTGAAGTTGAGCCTTACTCTGCACCATGAAGGTGCTGGCCTGTCGTGTTGGAGGGGAAAGAGAGATCTCACCTTTGTGTGGTTTTTTTCCTTTTTTTCCTCCCTAAATATTCCTCTGAATCTCCTGAGCAGCTCCCTTTTCCTCCTCCCCAAGGTGCATAGCCATCTGTGGCCTGGGCGTGTGGATCTGCGAGGAGCTCACGCAGAGCACGAGCCACCCCCACGTGAAGAAAGCCATCAATGTCATAGGTGTGACACTGAAGGTATTGCTGTGGCAGGCTCTGATCCACCTGCTGGGGGGGAAAAAAGGCCATTTGCACCTTGCAGATGGTCACTGGTGTCTGCTGCTGTGGGGTCCTGCACAGGAGATCACAGTGTCCCAGTGCTGGGATTTCACACCACTGACTGTTTATTGTTGGCAAAATAATGGAATGTAGAAAAGCTGAATGCAGTGTGTTGTATCTGGATGCTTTATTTGGCTTTTAATCATGTTTTTTCTTCCAGTTTTCCAACAAGCTGGTGGCTCAGGTCGCCTGTGATGTCCTTCAGCTGCTGGTGTCCTACTGGCAGAAGCTTGAGGAGTACGAATCCTCCCTGTGCCGGAAAATTACCGAAGTACGTCAGGTTCTTTAAAATGCCTGTGTGGAAACTGTATGCAAAGTTCTCTTAATCCCTTCCTTGGGCTGCTGTGATTTTGTGTATTTGACCTCTCCTATTTTTTATTGTTAGGGATGTACTTGCTACACTCCCTGGACCAGTGCAGGTCCCTCGTTTGTAGTGACTTGTTTGCAAAGTGCTCAGTGAAAGTTTTCATTCCCTTGGGCATTGATTGGAACAGGCAGTTGGATGTTTCTGGAACTTAACGTGCTCCATGCCCTGTGCAGTGAGGGTCTGTCTCTGCAGGGCAGGAAGCTGAGTGCCTGTCTGACACTGGATTTGTTTGGCTGCAGATCCTGGTGGCCACCATCGCCTTTCTTCTGCCCGGTGCCGAACACTCCTCCCTGGAGGCAGATAAGAAGGTGTGTGGCTGCAAAGAGCTTTCCCCACTCTTTGTGCTCTTTAGGGGGGGTTTAAATGAGGTTGCTCCAGACCAGAGTCGAATTTTAAAGTCTGGGTGAATTTAATAGAATGCTCCTAACCCTGTGTTCTTGTTCAGTTCATCGTTTCGCTGCTCCTTTGCTTGCTGGACTGGTGCATGGCACTGCCCATGAAAATGCTGCTGGAGCCCATGTCTACTGGTGCTGTGGAGGATCAACATGCGTCCAGAGCTCCTTTGCTGGATTACATTTACAGGGTGAGTAGGGGGAAGGAAGGTGATTTGCCCTGCCTGGCTGTTAAAGGTGCCTTTCACAACCCAGAGGGTACAGAGGCAACTTTGTCAAGCACTAGAAAAATCATGTTGTCCAGGTGAGAAGTTACAAATGCAAAGTGTTAGGAAGATAAGATTAGAAATGTACAACAGACAGGGGATGGTGAAAACAAAGGTAAAACGCTTAAAACAACGAGCTGGGGAAAATAATCTTTGCAGAAATGCTGGGATTGTTTGAGGTGAGCTGTTGAAACAAAGACAAACCCTGTTAAAGTACAGAATCAGTGCAGATGGAGACTGTTAATTTAGAAGTGCTGAATTTGGACCTGGGTGAGTTGTGTGGTGTGTCAGAGGGGGGGCCCTGCCCTCTGGCTCTGCTGGGGACTGTCCCAGCTTGGTCACTGGCTCTGTGCCCCCGCAGGTCCTGCACTGCTGTGTCAATGGCTCCAGCACCTACACGCAGCAAAGCCACTACGTGCTGAGCCTGGCCGACCTCTCCTCTGCTGACTACGACCCCTTCCTGCCCCTGGGGAATGTCAGGAGCTCCTCAGAGCCAGCCCAGTGCTCCTCCTCCACCGATTTGGGCAACCTGCTCACCGTGGCTGAAGGTGAGGGCATGCCCAGAGCATGGGCTGGGCCATGTGTGGGAAGTGGTGCTCCAGGTTCCATCTCTGCCCTGGAAATGTTCCTTCAGAGCCGGGCATGGCTCTCTCTGGGTGGATTCCGGTTGCCTCTGTGATAGGATGTCTGAGTTGTTTGCCAACGCAGCTCCTTAAAGCAGATTTATGTTTGTGCTTTCCTGTCTGGTTCCAGAGAAGAGGAGGAGGAACGTGGAGCTGATCCCTCTGACGGCGCGGATGGTCATGACCCACCTGGTGAACCACCTGAGCCACTACCCGCTGAGCGGGGGCCCCGCCGTCCTGCACAGCCTCCTGAGCGAGAACCACGACAACTCCTTCGTGGAGTCCTCCGAGCTGTGCTCCGAGGTGTTCCGCAGCCCCAACCTGCAGCTCTTCGTCTTCAACGACAGCACTCTCATCTCCTACCTGCAGATCCCCGCCGAGAGCAGGGCGGGCGCCCCGCCGGGCGCGGCGCCCTCGGCCGTGCGCGTCATCGTCAGGGACATCTCGGGGAAGTATTCCTGGGACGGCCACGTGCTCTACGGGCCCCTGGAGGGCTGCCTGCCGCGGCACAGCGCCGACGCCTTCGCCTTCACCATCCCCAGCCAGCCACAGGCGCCGCACGGGCTGTGCCAGGAGCAGGACACCCACGTGGAGGAGGGCGAGGATGCCCTGGACCAGCTGCTGGAGCGGCTGGGCAGCAGCAGCCCCGAGTGCCTCCCGCACCCGCAGCGGCGGCTGAACGAGCCGGCGCCGCCGCCGCGCGCCATGAGCCCCGAGCAGGAGCGCGCCATCACCGAGGCGCTGCTGCGCCAGAGCGCCCAGGAGGCCGAGTTCATGCACAGGTGCAGCTCCCACTGCAGCATGAGGCTGGCCCCGCAGCAGCCACCCCCGCCTGCCCAGCCACAGGCCTCCTTCTACTTCTGCCGCCTGCTGCTGAACGACTTGGGGATGAACTCCTGGGATAGGAGGTAGGAACAGGGCATCCAGTGCTTAGGGCACTCTTGTTACCCCCAGATGTGGACACTCTTAAGAAAACCAGGATTGTGTAGCTGGGGGTGAGAGCAGCGCTTTGAACTTCAGCAATTACTCAAAATAAACACCAATAGATTGCGTACATCAACAATGCTAAGAAATCATACCCTGTTAATTCTCTCAGCTGTTTGCGTGATGAAGTGCTGTGTCTGAACCGTGTTGCGTTTTACCTTCAAACCTTTTGTTATTTATTTTTAGGAAAAGCTTTCACCTGCTGAAGAAAAATTCCAAGTTGCTGCGAGAGCTGAAAAATCTGGATTCCCGCCAGTGGTAGGTGAAGTGTGCTGAGCACACAATTGATAAGGTTGTGTTTCTCGAGGAAGGATGAGTCACCAGAACCTCATTCCTGCCAAATCCAAATGCTGGTATGAAGACTGGGCTGTTTGTTTCTCCAGAGTTCTGTGGAGAAGCCGCCTGTGCTGTCACATTCTCTGTGTACCGAGAATTCCAAATCAGTGGCAAATAATAAGATTTTTTTACAAGTTTGCTTTAGCTGAGAAAGAGGGAATCAGGCTGGTTGTGACCTGGGTTCAGCTGACACAAAACAGTATTTTCTACAGGGTGAGCCCTGTGTCAGGAGCAGTACTTTGAGGGGTGGCCTGCCCGGAACTGCTCCCCAGCCACAAAGTGGCAGAATGGAGTTCTGAATGTTAGGTTTTATTTTTCATTACTTGACACAGAGCTCTTTGAAGAACATCTGCAGCATTGCAGAGTTCTGATTTTCTTCTAGCCCAACAGTTTCCACACCAAATGTGCTTTGCATGTTTTCAGAGAAGCCAGCTCTCCCTGTCAGCCTTGGAAAACTCTGCCCAGGGTGTGAAGGTCAATGATGTTTCTTCTGCCTTGTATGTCATCACCCTGTAATTAAAATTCTGTAGGTCGAATTATGCTGCCATTAACACCTGTGCCACCTCGCTGTCTGAGCAGTGCTGCACAGATCTGAGTCATTAACCCTGTAATTGGAATTTGGTCCCCAGTTCTGTGGCTGATGCACAGGAGCACCAGGCTTGACTCTGCTCTCAGAACTGGGGTGTCCCTCCGGTGAGGTTTTGGTGGCAAAAAAACGGGGGGAAATCTGAAAGTGTGCATGAAAGAAATGGACATAGGGAGCTAAATGTGGGCACACATTTAAATAGTTAAATAGATTTGGAGTGCAGGGGGATCTGAAAGATAACTTTGAGCTGAAGCTTGTTTAACTTGGGTTTCTTTTTCTGTCCCCTGGCAGCCGTGAGACTCACAAGATCGCCGTGTTCTACATCGCCGAGGGACAGGAGGACAAGTGCTCCATCCTGGCCAACGCCAGGGGAAGCCAGGCCTATGAGGATTTTGTGGCTGGGCTGGGCTGGGAGGTAACAGCCATAATTTAGACAAGCTGCCTCGTTGAGGGTGGCACTGTGCAGTTTTTAATTCACAAAAAAACTTTGCTGTGTGTGCCTGTGTCTCCCTCAGGTCGACCTGTCCACGCACGGCGGGTTCATGGGCGGGCTGCAGCGCAACGGCAGCACGGGGCACACCGCGCCCTACTACGCCACCTCCACCGTGGAGATCATCTTCCACGTGTCCACCAGGATGCCCTCCGACTCGGACGACTCCCTGACCAAGAAGGTAAAGGCTCTGCAGTGCATTTCACAGCTCTGCAGCCGCCAGGCGCTTCCCTGAAAACCACACTGGCTGGCCCTGGCAGGCTGTCCCTGCCGTGCCACGTGGTGCTCTGCAGCTGGGTTTAGCTGAATTAAATGGCATCTAAATTCTGGGTTCTGAAACACAATTAACATTTCCATGGTAGCCTCAAATGCCACCGTGAGTAATAATATTAGCAATGATTTCATTTGTGCGTTGTCTGCCTGCCAAAACTGCTGTAGGTTGGTAGAACAAAGCGACCAAGTGCAGCATCATAAAACCTTCCAGGCGGCTCTTCCCATGTGCAGCAGCAAGGGGAAAGGGGCTGGCAGCCTCAGCAACTCAAGCCAGTAGCCAGTTAGGCACAGCTCTGACAGGCAGCCAGAACCTAGCCCAGAATCCTGTTGGTGTTGGTACTCGATGGTTTGTCTTTGCTAGCAAGGAGAGAGTTCAGATTCTGCTGTTGACTGGCTCTGAAAAATTGCCCAGGGTTTTGTAGCAAAGTCAGTTTTGTCTTTTTTGTTGTGATAACCTGTCATTCAAAAAGAAAAGTCAACAAAATGACATGTTTCTTTTTGTGTATGTAACTCACTACCTTCATGGGTACAAGGCTGTGGAGGACAGTGCTGAGTGCTTCAGGATGGGGCAGTGCTGTGTAGGACAGGGCTGTAGAGTCTCTGTGACCACAGCAAGGTGAGACTGTCTGTATTTTTGTTGTTCCTGACCAGTATTTGTCCAGCTGCTAGACCAGAACTCCAGTGATGAGTGATTTACAGTTTCCCTAGGCAACACATTCTGTATTCCTGTGCTCCACAAAAATCTCTGGTAGTGCCTACTTTGCCTCAGTTTAAGCCCACTGATTCTTACCCTATTTCACATGGATGTGAAGGGCAGACTGTCTTGCAGCACACTAATGCATGTCTGAGAACTGCTACCAGGTCTTCCCCAGACTTACTTTTCCTACACAAACTGTGGCTGTTTATTTAGTCTCACCTTCCCTTGCAAGTCCTGGGTTTTGTGGAAGCCTGGCAGAGGCACTGGGGTATGGTCTGGCTGTTGAGTAATCCATCAGGAGAGGAGAGCACAGCGTGGCAGAGCTTCCACAAGGGGAAAAATGGGGTCTAGCTGCAAACAGGCCACTTATTCTCCTGATTCTTATCTGTGTTAGGGGTTATCACACACTCTGAGGGTCTCGCTATTCTATTTATCCTTCCTTGTGTTTGCTCTAAGAGAATTCCTTCTCTGTGAGAAACAGAAAGCAAAAGCATTTAGTAGCTGTCAGTCTCCAAGTTTTGCTGTGCCAGGAAACCAGGCCAGCTCCAGCACATGCTGTCTGCAGAAAATAACTGCAAAGGAATTGCTCTGGGACCTTTTCAGAAAACCTGAGATCTGCTCTAGGGCTGGGATCAAACTGGGAGTTCCAGTCAAGGACAAATCTCTGAGCAAGCTCCTGGACCCAAGCAACTGCAAACAGAGGCTTGGACCAGGGGACTTCCAGAGGGTTTTTCAGTATGTACTCATTCATGGCTCTGTTGTGGGCAAACATGCAGTTCTGTGCAGATCAGCACGGATTGCTGGCAGATTTTGCACAACTGCAGCTGTGAGGGGAGAAAAGGTGCATTTCAGAAGCACTGCGCTTTCTGGAAGGTGGGCACCTCTCTGGGCTTAGGTTCTTGCCTCACATTGTTGGGGCACATTGTCCAGGTTAAAAAGATTATTTCGTATTTGTTACTTCTTTCCATCGGTGCTTTTGTTTTATGGGAGTGTGGGACAGAAAGATGGGAGCCCATGGCATTCATTCAGTTCCTGCTCCTACCACACAGCCGTGCCTGGTGATACAGGACAGTGGTGCTGGGAGGAGAAAACCTCATCAGGATGCAGTGGGGGTCACAACTTCTTTTTTCTTGCCCTCCCTCTGGGATCTGAGGTCCTCCTAATCTCTGAAATCTTTGTGCTTGCTGGGGCTTCTTCTCTGCTTGTTTTGCCTCAGACCAAGAGAGGCTTCCTCCCTGTCAGCACGCTCCCAGCTGAACAGAAGGACTGACCACCTGCTGGCCTGGGGACCCGGAGCAAGGCCATAAATTCTGGGGGCTGGGGAATCCAGCAGATGCAGTAATTTTCCCTAAATATGCTATTGTGGTTCTTTATTTTTGCTGAACGCAAGGATAAATTAAGTTCTGGTATGAATTCCCCAGAATAAGTGTGCTTCCACTGGGGATGAGCTTGGCCCCTTGTTTTTGTGCAGTAAGCTGTTGTTTGCAGTCTGCATTTTTTTATTTGAGGGATATGCTGACATTATATTGCTAATTCAGGAGAGAAAAAAAAAAACAAAGAAAAAAAATAAAGAAAAACACCTCTCCAAATAAGTCTTGGCCCTGACAGAAATCTTTTCTAGTGGAGTAAACAAAATTGAGCTGATCTCTTACTGCTGCAGGGTTCAGCATCGTTGGTTCCAAACTTTATCTGCCTGTCTTGTGGCAAGAGTGAAAATCAATCCCAGGAATGGCATCCTGCCGTCCCTGTCTTGTTCTGCTCAAATTGTGCCTAACGGTTTAAAGATGTGCTGCCGAATTTCCCAGTGATTTATTCCATCTTCTCCGTTGTCAGAGCGGAACTTTTTCAATTCAGAAATCTGGTTGCAACCCCATACTGAACTCTTGCTCCTTTGCTGCAGAAATTTGTTAGCTGGGGCTAGATTAGATTTTTAGCAGCTAATCTGACTGCTGTAGGGGTTTGCAGAGTGGGGACAGAGCTGTGCTATTGGATTTGTCCAATTCATTTGACTCCAGGACTATAATTGCACTTATGTCTTACAAGGCTTTTATGGCCTCGGGCTGGCGAGCAGCAGAAAAACAAATTGGCAGTGATACAGTGAGAGTGAAAGGGAATGAAAGGCACACATTATCAGTCTCCAGGCAGCCCTGCTCTGGCAGGAAGTTTCTCGGTTAATTTACAAATAAAACTTAGATTTTAGGATGGGCGCGCAGTCAGCCAGACAATGGGGATGTCAGGCCTCGCTGTTACTTAGCAAAAGTAGCAGCCATGCCTCCCCAAAAGCAGGAATTCTTCAGTCAAACAGACGACTTCTCTCTGGAGCCAGCTGGCTGTGTAATGCAATTAGCAGGGAAAGGAGGTCATGGCAGAGGTGTGCACCGTGACCAGTGTCAGCCCGGCACCCGCAGCGGGGATGGGGTGTGGGGATGTTGGGATATGGAGATGGAGATGGGGATGGGGATGAAGCTGGAGCTGCCTGCCCCAGGCTGGAAAGCACAGCCCCAGCACCCCACAACCAAACCTGTGCCCACCAAGAATTCCTGCGTGCCAGGGAGGACACGCTGCCATTGCCAGAGCTGCCTTCCCTCAGTGTTCACACAGACTGGTGCTGGGCTTTGCTTTTAAAACCAATCTGATTTCATGGCTGATTTGGTGTTTTTTTTAACGTAGCTTTTTTTTTTTCTTTATTCCCCCCCACCCCTAAACTGGGTGGAGAGCACAGCCTGGAGCTCTGGCTGTGCGTGCATCAGCCGTGGGGCTTTGGACATTTCAGCACAAGTTGCTCAAGTCCTTCAGGGCACTGAGTCTGCCCCACAGCTGCTGTTTTGAATAAACAACACAGGAAAATAGCAGCTGGCTTATTGTCACTGATGAGATTATTGTAACGGCTTTTTATCAATGGAGTTATCTCTCAATAACAAATATTTCTGATTGATGCCAATTTTTTCCTTTGTAACATTACACCTTGTAGCTGTGGTGCTTAAGGATGTGTGGCTTCAAAACAAGGGCAGTAACTCGAGCTGTGAAACAAGTCGCTGGCACACGCTGGGGATTGTGGCAGGCTCGCAAGCACAGCAAGTGTTGGTTCTCTGAGTTCCCTTCTTTGCTGAATTTTGTTCTGAAGGGTGCAACTTTATCAGTATTGTCATTGTTTATTATGTAAGTGCTAGATTATTTACAGAACAGTTCCTTGGGATTTTAGAAAGGACCCTTTAAAAAGGGTCCCCCAATCAGTATTTGGACATATTTTAATGGCTGTTTTTATAGCAGTATGTGCTGTTTCTCACCCCAGCAGCCACAGAAGGTGCAGCAGCACGGAGCCTTTCCTTCAGAAGAGCTGAACTGGGTTTGTGAATTGCCCTCTGACTGCGCAGGGGCACTGCCTGATGGAATTCTATGTCCACGTTTATTTGTTGGGCTCCCTGCAGCAGAGGTTGCTGGGTGCCACCATTGCCACCAGGCACCCTCAGCACCTGGGACCTGTGCACAAAGTCTGCTCACCAGAGGGACTTTGGGGCTGTCTAAGACCAAACTTGACATCTCTCTCCACTGTGGAGGTGACCTGGCTGCACTTGGGCACGGAGGGTGGGAGCAGGGTTCAGTCCTGGGTGTAAATTCCTGCTCCCTTTCCAACGTGTTTTCTCGTGGGTTGCTTTGTTTTTACTGAGCTGCTGCACAGGTATCAGGGTGACCACAAGAACTGCAATTTCTGCTTGCTTTGTACATGTGAGAAGCTCTAGTAATAGTAGTATTAATGTTCCCAGGTTTTTCCAAGACAAAAATGTTTTCTTCCAACAGACCTAAACAAACAGAGCTAAAATTACCTTTTATTAATGGGTGTAAATAAAACACGATTATCATCTTCTGTTTAATTTAAAATAAACTGAGAATCTCTGTCTTTCTGGGAGCTTGACTTTACTTCATTCTACTGGAACAGGAGCTGTAAGCCAAACTCACAGTTGTAACTTTTTGTGATTTTTTTTCACAGCGTGTTGGTTTTGCCACGTTTCTCTCGTGACTGAGGGGTCCAGTTTGCCACCAACACGTAGGAGTGAAAGTTTTTCCTTCTAAAGGCACTGCCTGGTTCTGAATAGGGGAGTTTCATCAGCACAGTGTGGGCTGATCCAAAGTGTGTTGGGGTTAGTTGTTATTTCCCAGTGAAAATCACCACCTTCTTTTCCCTTTTTTTCCTCTCCCCCCACACAGACTGAAGTAGCAGAGCTTCGTTTTGGCTTCTTTGTTCGGTCTATTGTGCACATTGTTCCAGGGGTAGCACCAAATTGGAGGGTGGGGGGTGTCTTTTAAGCTTTAAGTGGGACTTAAATTCTCTTTATGCTTGGAGCTGGCATTGTGTGTGTGGATTACATTTTAACTTTAAAGCTTACAGTTGAAACCATTGTGCGAGGCTTGTACGTGATTGCCAAATAGTTTTTGCCATCTGTTAGATCACCTCCAGCTCCTCCAGCAGCAGAGCAAACACACACACACACACACAGAGGCTCTCGGATGCTTTCTGTGTATGTCATGTTTAAATTGTGGCTGTATTTCGTGCAGCTCTGCTCCAAATGGAAAGCTGTGACTCCCACAGTATTTCCCATTTTTCTGTACTTCACTCTGCCCAGATATTGTGCTGACGTTTCAGGCAGGAGCCCCCTCCAGACACAGTCAGTGAGGAGGTGTTTGTGGATAATAAATTCAGTTATAGTGCTTCATGACAGGCAGTTTCTCGACACTCTGAGTCAAGGCATTTCATATTTCTGTGGCAGCTGCCTTATTTTAGCAGGGACACGACACTCCGTTGGCTAATGCTTTGTTCCAGTAATTCAGTTTTCCATCTTAAATCACTGTAGGTAATGTACATTTACATATCATGCTAATGGCTAGTTTGATAATGACTTAATTAAGCCATCAGACAACAATGAGTTCTAAATGAAGCAAATTATTGAGCTGATGCTTTCATGAGCAACTGGAGAAAAACAATATTTTAACTTTTCCGTAATGAAATATTCCTGCTATGGAGCATTGTAATTCAATTTGCGAGCCGTGACCCCCGGTGCAGCGCGGTTATCACTCGGATTAATAAAGAGCCAATTTGCCTTTTGCAGCTCCGCCACTTGGGGAACGACGAGGTTCACATCGTGTGGTCGGAGCACACGCGCAACTACCGCCGGGGCATCATCCCCACCGACTTCGGGGACGTGCTCATCGTCATCTACCCCATGAAGAACCACATGTTCTTCATCGAGATCATGAAGAAACCCGAGGTACGCCCTGGGCTGCCCTGCCTCGGCTCTGCCAGCCGAGGAGTTTGGGGTGGTGCAGGCATTGGGCATCCTGTCATCCAGCAAAGTACGGGAGGCTCACAGCTCAGACATCTTTTGGGAAAAAACATGTTTTTTTTCAAAATGTCAGAGGTGTGCGTGTGTACATCTGTGCATGAAAAAGCCACTTCAGTAAATGCAGTAAATTATGGATGCAAAAATATGCCTAAAATACGCTTTGTGGAAATAGTCAGTGTGATAAATGCCCTTTGCCTTGTGCCAGGGACAGTGTTTGTCCAAAGGAGTAGCCAGCTGTGGTAAATGCCTCCATCAGATCCCATACTGGCCAGCTGTAGTGACTGTTTGTTGAGTTGTGAATGATGGAGGTGTTGGATATTGATGACCACTGCTTTGTCACCCTTTCTAACTTTCCATTTTCTAATAGTGGGCTGTTGGGGCTTTTTTTCCTCTTGGTGTTGTGCAGTTTGGTGTTTGAGCATTTTAGCTGTTAATGTTCCATCAGGGAAATGAGAATTTAGCGTTGGGAACACGCTCGGGACTTCTCTGGAGCGGCGGAGAAAAGCTGTGTCATCTCACATATTAGTCAAAACCACCCAACAGGCAGCCAGAGTAAGAGCTAACTGGAAATTTAGTGTTATCCCTACATTTAAAGTACAAACCATTACAATGTAATAAAATTAATCCAGACATTTCCAGGGCAAGTGTGGCTGACCTTTTGTTCACCAGCTACTGACCCCAGGGTGAATGAACGAGCCTTGCAGAGAGAAATGTCTGTTGTTTGGCTTCAGTCCCTGGCATTTAAATTGCATTCCCTAATCGAATGAAAAGGCTGTCCTCTCTATCAGGTTACAGAATCCATGGCAACATTTGGCCTTTTATATCCATAATGTTAGCCTTTTTGTTTGCAGCCAAGTAGAGACACCTGGAGCAATGTTAACATTAACCGCTTTAGCATTAATAGCTTCATTATAGAAGAATTTCTGATCAGATAGCTGTTACTTTTGTTATGTTGCTTCAGCTTGTATTGTTTTCATTTTTGATCTCCCTGCTTGGCAACCGGGCAATGATTTGCAAATTTTTTTTGTCTTGATTAATTAAGCAATATAATTATCAGGAACCGTGCTGCAGTCTTTGCCCGACAAAGCTTGGGAGGGAAGACAATAGTAAGTCTGTTAGTGTGAATGCATTCCACGCGTCACAGATGCACGAGGATATTGGGAACAATGAGAGGAAAAGCTGCCTGCGAGAGGGGACAAAGCATGCCAGGCAGGCTCCGCGCTGCACATACCGCCAGGGACATGCTGCGGCTTCCCTGGGACACAGATGCCTCGTTAGATTGCGGCTCGTCATCAGAGATTAATTCTCAGCCATTTGGTACAATAATTTACCCATTCCCCACTCTTTTAACTAGTGCTGCTCGCTCTGGAGGGGAAGGGCTTTGTGCTCCCAAGGTTTATTTAACCTTGCCTACTTCTACGGCGGGCAGCAGCAGTAATGATTTTGCTGTCGGAGGTTGGAGCGAAGCAGGTGTTTGCGGCGGGCTGAATATTAATTTTTGCTTCACGGATAACTTGCAGTGACATTTGGAGCGCTCGCAGAAGGGGACCTTTCCCTGTGTTTTTGTAATGGATTCCTGTCAAGGCAGGCTGTTTGTGGGAGGTGCCCCGTTTTCCCGGGTGGGAGTTGGGGGTGCGGAGCACAGGGGGCTGTGCCTGGGCTGCCTCTGTAAATTCTGTAAATTCTGTGCTGCGGTGCTGAGAGAGCCTGCCCCGCTCCCCAGCTCCTGCTGGGTGTGAAACCGTCAGCCCAAGTGCTGTAAGCAAAACCTACTTGTCCAAAAAGCCCGGCAGGGAATTTCCCTGCCCCAGAGCATCTGCTCATCTGACTTTACAAATATCTGGTGTTTGTGTGCTGGTATCACTTCAATGCTAGGATGTTCTTAACCTCCTTATCTCCACTTTTACCTTCTTTTCTCTTGCTGCCGATGCTTCTAGACAGTGCACGGGATAAAAATTTCACCTAAAAGCGTTACTGCTGCCTAAAGAGGCTAAACTTGATGCTCCATAACATTGTCATTTTGGTGGCATCGATTTTCATCTGTCCCCTTCCCTTCCAACTGCCAGCAGTAAATTTTTAAAATTGGAAAGAAGGCAAAACCACTGTGGAAACATTTTACACTTTTCTGGTTTTTTGGGGGGTGGGTAATTATTTTAAGTAAAGGAATGGCAGAAGAAGTGTGTGCAGAGACAGCTGTCATTTGCAGATGTTACATTAAACCCAAATTTCTTCTGTAATTCATTGCCACTTCTAATTAGAGGAATTCCCTAGATGCAGGGGATTTATATTATTCCCTTTGTCCATTTATTGAATGACTGTCACAGTCACCCACAAGCAGTTGGAGAAGAATAATAGAGGGTATTTATTTATGTGATAAGCCTCTGTACAGATGGAAAAAATCCATAGCTTAAATATTGATAATTGCTCCTGGCTTCCATCTAGGGCTTTAGTTGGGGGGTTGGTTTTTTCATTTTGAGTCTGTGAGGGGGAAATGGGTTTGAACACTTGCAAGTACTGAAAGTTATCTATTTAAACATCAACATTTTCTGGGTTTGGCAGGCTCAGGTTTTGTGCCTGCAGTTCTGGGCAGGGTTTACTTTTAGGAAGCATCTCTTGTACGTGGTGTGGTGTTGGTGTGCAGAGCCCTGGGTCACCAGAGGACATCTCACAGGGGTTTCCTGGGGAGGTGGCCCTCAGGGAGCAGCTTTTGGGCACCTGTGACTGTCCTGAGCCTGTGTTCTGCCCCCGAGAGAGCCCCTGCTCTGCCTTCCACACACCTCCTTATCTTGGGCCAGCTTGGGGCTCTTTTCTCTTCTGTGAAATCCATGGCAGGAGTTTACAGGGGATTATCTGAAGTAAATACGTCTTTGCAAAGCCTCCTGCCAGTGCTGGAGTCAGCCAGTGAATCAGGGTCTCCTGTTGGGATCCCAGATGGAAAACAGCTCCTCATATCCACTGCCAAAGGCGTATTGATTGCAAATCCATGGATGGCCTCGGTTTCTAGGTGTGCAGAGCTCGTACCTAGCCAGCAGAACGTTCTGAGATATGTGTGTGCAGTGTGCTGAGGGCAGTCATGGGGGATTTAAGCACTCACCACCGTGGGGGATGGATGTCACACTGCCAAAACGCTGTCCCGGTGTCCTGCAGCTGTCCTGAATCCTGCTTCTCTGTTTTGGGGTGCCCAGGTGCCGTTCTTCGGGCCCCTCTTCGACGGCGCCATCGTGACGGCCAAGCTGCTGCCCAGCCTGATCTGTGCCACGTGCATCAACGCCAGCAGAGCCGTCAAGTCCCTCATCCCTCTCTACCAGAGCTTGTATCCTTTCTCCATGGGGCAGGGCTGCCTTTGGCAGCGTTCTCAGCTGGAGCGCTGCGCTGCAGAGAGGTAGGCTGGAGTGGAAATCCTGGCTACTTCCTTTGTGTCCAGCTCCATGTTCTGGAGGATGTGCTTCTCAGGGATGGGAGTTGTGCCAGGTTGTGTTCCTGGGTGCTGCACAGCCCCAGTGTTAGCCCACCCCCATGCTGGGGGGGGTCTCATGATGCCATCATGCACTTCATGGCTTGTTTTATCCAGCATACTTTGCAAAAGTCCTCAGAAATTTAAAGTAGCATCGCAGTTAAACAGATTTGTGTTAATAGCTGATTGTTCGCTCATGGTAAAGCAAATGGTGGTGGTTGTGCAAACTGTGGGCGATGCCTGACAGGTGAGTCAAGGCTGGTTGTGTTTTCTTCTGTCTCTTGAGAGAAATCTAACAAATTCCTGAAGCTGTGCTGTGCAGAATTTAGCTCTGTCCGTCGTACAGACCTAGCAGCAGTTGGAAGAACGAAGCTGTCCCAGCCGGAGCCCTCCCATGTTTTGTTGTTGAGTGAGCAGCACTGCCCAGCTGGCCGTGCTCCTGCTGGCCAGGGGGATGTCCCTGAGGGTCCCTGAGGTCCCTGGGGTGGCAGGGCTGAGCAGACACCGCGGCACAGGGCTCTGCTCCGCGCGGGGCTCAGCCAGCATCTGTCCCCGCATTCTTTTCCGCCTCTTTCCGCGCCTGCTTTTGCACCAGTGCTGCCTGCAGTGAATCAACTGCCACTTGTCTGCCTGATAAATGGACGTGGATTGAGAAGGTCCTGCGGTGGGACAAAGGGGATGTGGTGGGCAGAGCCCATCGGAGCAGGAGAGGACGCTGTCTGTAATTCATTCTGCAGACAACGCTGTCTCTGAGGTGCGCTAAAGCCAGCCCTTGGAAAGTGCATGACTGTAGTTGGGATGAGGGCTGCAGGATGGAGTGAGGCAGAGCTGGGGAGGCTCTGCAGCTTCTCTCGTGTTAAAAAGCAGCATCCCTGCTAAGGGTCAGTGCCTGAAGACATTTGTGCTCCAGTGTGGTTACGAGCACATCAAACGCTGTGGTGCCAGTGGTCCAGCGGGGATGAGGGGCTGTGTCCGTGCTGCTCATGGAGCAGTGTCTGGGTGTGAAGAACCTGCAGGGGCTCATCCCTGCTCTGTTCATCCCTGCGTGGTGCTGGGGAGCAGGGGCAGCGCCTTGCCAGCAGTGACAGCTGAAGTCACTTGTTGGAAAGTCTGTAAACTCCGGCTACAGCTGCACTTGTCAGGGGCTGTAAGGGAAGTGTAATCAGCCACAGAGATTAATTTGCATCTCAATTAGGAAAGAGTCAGGAGGAAGCTGTAGGGTCTGTTGCTGGAAGGTTGTGGAAGAAATCTCATCAGGCACAAAAGGCTCCCGACTTGGTGCTCCAGCGAGCGGAGGACAATATCCGAGTCCGGTTTCCATGGGGACCGGGACCGCAGAGCCGCGGGAGCATCTCGCTGCCCGCTTGGTCATGATGACACAAATTCCACATTTCTCTTGGCAAGCTCTGTGAAAAAAAGGAGGTGGCTACAGCAGACCACACCAGACTTCTTTAATCCCCTTTTTTTACGTTTACGTAACGCTTTGGGTCTGAAGGCATTCATTAGGGCAAGGGATTGGTTAAAAACAATTCCATGTATTTCAGCTTCAGTTTGGAGCTGTTGTGGCCACAGGTTCTTTGTGTCCATCGAGGGGCACACGCTGGCACCGTGCAGGAGGCAGCCCAGGGTGCTGCAGGCACAGCTCAGCTGTCTCTGGAACAGCACAGTCCCTGCCGCAGTGCTTCCATGGGCAGGGCTGGCTGTACATCAGTCCGTGTTCCAAATTCCCGTTTTGTTCCTCCGTGGAGTGCTGAGGCTGAGCGGCTGCAGCCCCTGCTCGTTGGGACTCCTGCCATCCTTGAGTAGCAATGTGCTCCAGCAGCCTCTGCAGGATGCTGTTCAGGCAGTATCTGAATTTAGATGTGACTGGGAAATCATAACTAATAGGGTGACTTGAATTTTACAAGAACACAAAATAATATTTAAGCTTACTACAATTGTATTCAAAGGAATATGCTTGTGCAGGTTTTTGAGTGCATCTTTTGTATGTGCTGCGGAAAGGAAGGAACAGCCTCCCTCACAAACCAATTACTACATGTCATGACTAAGCAAGGGTCTGTTCTGGTTCCAGCAGTGCTGAATTTTTCAAAAGCTGGTGGGAGTGGGGCTGTAAAAGTGCATCTCCGAACGCTCTTCCAGTGTGTGTGAAGCGAGCTGTGTTCTGGGAGGGATTTCTGAACACTTGTGTGATCTGGAGTGCCGTGGCACTGAACTGCAGCAGAGCTCCTGTCTGGGAGCTGCTGTCTGAGGATAAACACTGGGGGAAGGCAGGGTTTGCACTGAGATGTTACAGGTCTGATTGGCAGCTGCTGTCTGAGCTGACAGGTTCTGAGCTCAGGTGCTAGTCACCCTGCAGACATGAAGGGTGGCTGCTCTGGCAGGTGTCAGGCACTTTGCTTGGCCCACAATTCAATCCTGGTCTCCAAGAAGACTTAGGGATTTGGGGATAGTGATGTCTGAGCAAAAAGCTCCCCTGAGAAATTCAATTCTCGCTGGCCAGGTTGTCTTTCCAAATGGAGCAGCTTCTTTTCTCCCTGGATTGAATTGGCTTAATTTAAAAATTGTTTCAGTGTTATTTTATCACCACTATGAGTATTTTTCCTCCACCACTGCAAATAACTCTTGTACTCCCAGTCCTTCCTGACTGGGATGCTAACTGAGTTTAGAGAAGAGTAGGAGATCCCAGTGTGTCTGTAATGCTCCTTCAGCTTTCAGGAGCTCTTTGCCATCTGCCTTGGGGAGGGTGGAGTGTGTCCCATGTGCCAGCACCAGTGCACTCCTTCCCTGTGTTTTTCAGTGGTTTCTGATAATCTTCAAATGATGTTCTTAGCAAGTCAAGCTACTACATGTACTTCGTCTGGATGGGTAAATAGGGAGCTAGTTCTTGTTGGGGTTTATTAACACATGATTATAAAATTATCTCTGTGCATTTTGGGATGCATTGGTTTGTTTTGTGGGCAGCAGAGGGGTTGATTCTCATTCTGCCTGTTGACTCCTGCACTGCACTTGGCTGTGACATCAGGTGCTGGAGGTCTCCGTGCAGGGAGCGAGCACAACGAGCACGGTGGGGATGAGAACTCCTTGTGTAACATCTGAGCACTGGATGTCACCATTTCCCAGCTCACAGTTTGCACTCCTTCTTGTGGGCCCGAGGAAAACACAGCCCTGGCCCTGGAGGAGTAATTTGATAAATTAGTAACTCTCTCCCAGTTTTCTCCACTGTAATGGCAGTGGTGTGCCTGCTGACCTGTGCCAGCCAGCGGCTCGGCAAGGTAAAACCAAAACTCCATCTAAACATGTAACAAAAAAAACATCCATAACTTGAATTCATTGCATCTCATCCAGATATTGACATACTAATATATCCTGGATGTGTTAATATCTGGAACCAAGAAGATTAAGCAAAGAACATCAGCTTCAAATTCTGAATGAAATCCCTTTCTTGGCTTAAGCCAATTTCTGATTAACCTAATAGGGAGTGCCTGATCTGCTTACCTGCTTTATCTGTGAAATAAAGGTATTTTCTGTGATGGACTTAATTGTGTGAATGGAATGGCTGTCAGATGTTCTGGAGGCTCGTGTGGTGTTTTGTGTCCCTCTCAGTGTGAGCTTTGTGGCGCTGGCATTTGGAGCTCTGCCGTGGATGCGAGGCAGCGTTTGATCACACCGGGGAAATGAGATGGAAAGCCTGTTCCTCCTTTCGGGGAGGGTTCACAGTTTGTCCCCTTTATTTCATCCCAAGAAGCGGTGCCCTCCAGCTATATCGGTGCTGACAGAAATGGCTGTGAGATTCTAAAGCACGTGTCACGGGAGCTGTGACAATTTCTGTGACACCTGACGGGTTTCACCGGAGCGGCCAGCACCCGTGGGGAGCAGCAGGTCCACCCTTGGCCAGGGGTGCCCAGGGGCTGTGATGGGTGCCCAGGGGCTGTGGATGGCAGCCCTGCCTCCATCCTGCACAGCCCCCTCCCCGATCGATGGCCGGGCTGCGTGTCTGCCCTGCCTTCCCTCCTCGCAGCCAGAACCTTCTCCAGGCAGCGATCGATGCCTCTAATCTGCTGCAGCCTGTAATAAGTCATGCGAGGCAAAGCTTTTAGGTGGCATTACATGGGATTGTGGAGGCGGCTCCTCAGCTCCCATTCATAGAGCTCTTCATGGACTCGCCGAGAATCCACTGCGTCCCGCCGGAGCGTATCTAAAGAGCAGGGAATGCTGCCGCAGGTCTGGGCTCATTCTGACACAGGTTTAAACTGCTGCTCTCTGGGCAGCACTAAATAAACCCGGTGGCAGAGGCTCTTCTTTGCTGGCTGGTACAAGGGACAGTTCCAAAAACAAACCTGGAGTTAAGTGATACGTGTTTTTAAATGAAAAGTGAGTTCACTGTGTGACATGTGTCAGGGAAAAAAACCCAACAAAAAAAACTCGAGCTCGGATTTCTGAGTGACATGTGTACTAGTACGAGTGTGCTGGTTGCAAACAAGGCTCCTGAAACACAGCCACGCTTCCTTGGGCCCTGCCAGACTGTAGTGGCTCTTGCAAGGGGTTCACATTCTGTGTCTTTTCAAAGTAGTTTTGGGTGATTTTGCTGTTTCCCCCCGTTACCTTCAAAGGGCTGTTCATGGCTAAAGCTCCGTTGTGTCTTTCCTGTGAGCTCCCACTTGCACTTGAGGCTTCCCTGCCTTGTTTTGTTTGGGTTTTGTCACAAACAGGTCTGTGAAGAGCAGAGGGAGCTGGGTTTGTGTGGCTGGGCTGTGAGTGAGGGGCGCTGGCAGCAGAGGGGCTGGCGGTGCTTTGCCTGGAAAGGCTGAGCTGGAACCGAGACCAGGCAGAGTAAAAGGGATAAAAATTCAATATTAACTGGAAGGACACACCTTGGGCAGTGCAGGAGCCTGGCTGGGGCTACACCCAAATCTAATCCAAGATGGATCCCAGTCACAAGTTTTTACACTTTTATAAATTTGGTTCATTGGAGTCAATTATCCAACCACAGCCCCGGGCTATGAAGTCTCATCCCCCAGGCTTTGCCCCCTTTCCTTTGTCATTGTTTGTGCTTTTTGGGTACCGCTTGTCCTTGATTCTCCAGCTAGAAAGGAATTGTTTTGTCACTACCCTGTGAAGAGAACTTACTAACACCCAATATGAAGTTCCAGAGCTACACACTAAGCAACTGAGATTCTGAAACATATAACGCTGAAACCCAAGGCATCAGTGCCACTATTGGTGCCACTCTTGGTGCGCTGTCACTGCTGCTGTCACTGCCTGTGCAGTGCCACTGTCAGTGCCACTTTCCACATCTCCATCTGTGCCGCTGTCTGTGCTGGTGCCACTGCCAGTGTCACTGTTGATTCCGCTGTCTGTGCCACTGCTGGTGTCGCTACCGCTGTCACTGTCTGTGCTGCTGTCACTGTCGGTGCTGGTGTCACTGCCGGTGTCACTGTCGGTGCCGGTGTCACTGCCGGTGTCACTGTCGGTGCCGGTGTAGCTGCTGGTGTCACTGTCTGTGCCGGTGTCGCTGCCGGTGTCACTGTCTATGCTGCTGTCACTGTCTGTGCTGCTGTCTGTGCTGCTGTCGCTGCCAGTGTCGCTGTCACTGTCTATGCTGCTGTCACTGTCTGTGCCACTGTCACTGTCTGTGCTGCTGCCGGTGTCACTGTCTGAGCCACTGCCGGTGTCACTGCCTGGGCCGCTGCCGGTGCTGGTGTCAGTGCTGGTGTTGGTGTTGGTGTTGATGTCACTGCCGGTGCCACTGTTGGTGTTGCTGTTGGTGTCGCTGTCGATGCTGCTGTTGGTCTCGTTGTCTGTGCCAGTGCAGCTGTCGGTGCTGCTGTTGGTGCCGGTATCGCTGTCTGTGCCGCTGTCACTGCTGGTGCTGCTGCCAGTGCCACTGTCGGTGTCACTGCTGGTGTCACTGTCTGTGCCGCTGTCTGTGCTGCTGCCAGTGTCAGTGCCAATGCCACTGTCACTGTCTGTGCCACTGCCGGTGTCACTGCTGGTGCCACTGTCAGTGCCACTGTTGGCAGCGCTGCCTGTGTTGCTGCCAGTGCCACTCTCGATTCCACTGTCGGTACCACTGCTGCTGTCACTGTCTGTGCTGGTGTCACTGCTGGTTTCACTGCTGGTGTCACTGTCAGTGCTGGTGCCGGTGTCTGTGCTGGTGCTGGTGTCACTGCTGGTGTTGCTGTCTGTGCTGGTGTAGCTGTCACTGCTGGTGTCGCTGCCGGTATCGGTGTCTGTGCCGGTGTCACTGCCGGTGTAGCTGTCTGTGCTGCTGTCACTGTCTGTGCAGGTGCCGGTGTCACTGCTGGTGTCACTGCTGGTGTAGCTGTCTGTGCTGCTGTCACTGTTGGTCTCACTGCTGGTGTAGCTGTCTGTGCTGGTGCTGCTATCGGTGTCACTGTCTGTGCTGGTGTCACTGCTGGTGTAGCTGTCTGTGCTGGTGCTGCTATCGGTGTCACTGTCTGTGCTGGTGTCACTGCTGGTGTCACTGTCTGTGCTGGTGCTGCTATTGGTGTCACTGCTGGTGTCACTGCTGGTGTAGCTCTCTGTGCTGGTGTCACTGCTACTGTAGCTGTCTCTGCTGGTGCTGTTATCGGTGTCACTACTACTGTAGCTGTCTGTGCTGGTGTCACTGTCGGTGTCACTGCTACTGTAGCTGTCTGTGCTGGTGTCGCTGTCGGTGTCACTGCTACTGTAGCTGTCTCTGCTGGTGCTGCTATTGGTGTCACTGTCTGTGCTGGTGCCACTATCAGTGTCACTGCTGGTGTTGGTATTGCTGTCTGTGCCACTGTTGGTGCCACTGTGAATGCCACTGTCAGTGTCACTGCCAGTGTAGCTGTCTGTACCACTGCTGGTGTCACTGTCCATGCCAGTGTCACTGTCACTGGCGGTGTCATTGCCAGTGTCATTGCCGGCGCCTTGTGCGTGCGGTGTCACTGTTGGTGTCACTGTTGGTGCGTTTCCATGTGTGGTGTCACTGTTGGTGTCACTGTCGGTGTCACTGTTGGTGCGTTTCCATGTGTGGTGTCACTGCTGGTGTCACTGTTGGTGTCACTGTTGGTGCGTTTCCATGTGTGGTGTCACTGTTGCTGTCACTGTTGGTGTCACTGTTGGTGTCACTGTCGGTGTCACTGTTGGTGCGTTTCCATGTGTGGTGTCACTGTTGCTGTCACTGTTGGTGTCACTATTGGTGCGTTTCCATGTGTGGTGTCACTGTTGGTGCGTTGCCACGTGCGGTTCCACTGCCGGTGTCACTGTTGGTGTCACTGTTGGTGCGTTTCCATGTGTGGTGTCACTGTCGGTGTCACTGTTGGTGCGTTGCCATGTGCGGTTCCACTGCTGGTGTCACTGTCAGTGCCGCTGCTGCTGCCACTCAAGGTACCACTGTCTGTGCCACTCATGGTGTCAGTGCCCATGTGGTGCCACTCAAGGTGTCCCTGTCGGTGTCCCCGTCGGTGCCGCCGCTCTCTCCCCTCTCTGCCCTGCCCTCTCCGTCTCCCGCGGGCCCCGGGGTCGCTCCCCCGGGCCGGGGCTTTGTGCGGCCGGCCGTCTCATTAGCATGCGGGCCGGGCTCGGGGCTCTGCTGGCTTACCAGCTGTTCCTGCTGCTCCCGACAATGTCCGGCGGGCCGGGCCGCGCTCCGGAGCCTTTCCGCTGGGGATGCCCACGTGGCACCGCGGCCCCGCATGGCATATGGTGTCTGGATTCATGCAAGATGCAAAACTATTCTGCCGCTAATGCACAATGACTCATAGCATTGCTAATTTTCCCAACAAAAGCCCACTTCCACACCCACACTTTTAACCCCTCGGGCTAAAAAAAGGCTCTTCTTTGGTTTCAAAAGCCGTGGAAATGTAAGGAGGGGCTTCTGGATCGATATCTGAAACCCTATATTTATTTAAAGCATATGCACGCTCCAACGCTTATTTTAAATTTCGGTGAAAGCCGGCTTGCAAATCGCCACTCTAACGTGGTTTTGTGTCCCTGAGTGGATTCGGTGTCAAATGCTGGGATTTTCGAATTTTTTGGTAGTTAACGTATCAGAGCAATAATCGGAATTCACCACCGTAGATGATAAAAAGTGACTTTTGTTTAAGAGGAGGGAATTGTAGCTGATGGATCTGCGAGGGGGTCCCAAGCCGCCTGATGCTGATATTTGGGGATGTGTGCTGTTTGCTGGCTCGTCAGGGACAATAATACTAATGCACTTTCCACCTAGAGGGAGCTGCTGGTACCCCCGGTGCTGATTCCTCACCTCCCAGCCTCATTCCTTTGTGCAGCCTTGTGATGGAACCGGGTTAAATCAGCTCACATTGAAAGGACGGGTCCCAAACTGAGCTGCGGAGTTTGGGGAAAGCTGAAGGTCCCAGGCTGCTCTCTGTGGAGTGATGCAGGCCAGGGAAAGGCTGGATAGGAGGGAGCCAGGAGCTGGGGAGTGAGTTCCAAGACAAAAAGGAACAAACAAAGGAACAAAGGGACCTGTGGCCAGGCACCGAGGTGGCCCAGCCCGGCCTCCAGCAGGGCAGATCCATGTGTGGGCATTTCCGTGGGCACAAATGTGCAGCCACCAGTACAGGTTTAGGTCATTCTCCAAACTCCTCTTTTTCTCTTTTGAACAGATCCTGACTTCAGTGTGTGGTTTCCGTGCTGAAATTGCTTGATCAAAAGTTGAGGAGTAACTTTCTAAACAGGGAAAATGTTTTTAGGCTTAGATTTGGATTTTCTTTATGGCTTTGTTTCTGTGTTATTGAGAATGAGTGGCTGAGTTGAGTGCTGATCTGACTCCAGACAGATCTGACTCCCCTCCAGCCCTGTGCAGCTGATACCAAAGGGAGGGAGGCACAGAAATTCCTGTACCTCTTGTATAAAAGATGCTATCTTTGATGGGCAGCACCAAAATCCTACATTGTCCTTTACAGAGGAAAGGCTTCCCCTCTACCTGCATTTGAAAAGCTTTGAAAGCCATCCTGTTACTAGGGGACTGAACATGGTGACACCAAGTGAGAGGAATAGGAGGAAGCTACTTTTTGGAGCAGGTTTTGTGGCTGGCATGTGGGGTTTGTGGGGCTTTTCCCCTCAGCACTGTAATTCTGTGTGTATTTCCCAGTGCTTTTACCTGTCAGGGTTCTGCTGTATAAACACGAGCAGGTGGCTTTTGATGATTTCCTAAACCTAATTGTTTAGTTACAGTCTATGTGCAGTGTCTCCTGTTAAAGTCTCAGGTCCTTTTCTGGTTTTTGATGCTTCTCTGAATTGGCCTGGGCCAGGTTTTTTGGAGAAGTGTAACTTGTATTATGCAGCTGGATTTGTGGCACTCTGACTTTTCACCTGTGAGAGTGTGGATGACCTGACACCTTGCTGGGCTGTGGCTTGGGGCTTTCCCCTGTGTCCCTTCCACCCCCTGAAGGGCTGTTTGGAGAGGAGATATTTCTCTGAAGTCTGTGTTACCTGTGTTCCAGACCTGGGCTTAGCTCAGCATCTCAGTCCTGCAAAGCCAAAAACGTGCCCTGACAGGGAATCCATTGCAGCTCAGGGATCCTGCTTGGATTCAGAGACCTTTTCTCTCTAGGCTTCTGCAGAACCTGTTGGGTTTTGTGCTCCCCTGTTTTATGACTTGTTGCCATGATAATTCAGCTCATCTTACAGGTTTCTCTAATTGTGATTGATGTGTAATCATTCATTTTATTGAACCTCATTAAGGTCTGTGAACCTCTGTCCCAACTTACAGTAATTAGTGCCCAGATAGCCATTCCATCTGTTCCCAAGCACTGGTTAATTAATGAACTTTTAACGTGTTCTTTGCCTTGTAAAAGCCCTCGGTATTCTCAAGTTGCTGAATGGGATTTGCATGCCAGCATTTCCGTTTGATTTAAATGCCACAGCAACGTGCGGCTTGGAATCCCAAAAGTCAACACACCAAGTCCTGGGATCTGGGCAGGCAAAGTGGAGAGATTTCACTGTCTGTTCCCACTTTGTGCATCCACTGCAGTATTCTGTGACGCAAACAAATGCCTCGCAGGATCTGCAGTGTTCCTCACTGGGTTTGGACCTTCCCTTGTGCTGCTGAAGTGAACACAGATCAGCAAACCAGATGTTTCTTGTTAGCACTTACTGGAAGAGCATTAGAAACGTGACACCTGCAGTCACAGGTATTGCTGCCCTCACATTTCATCCTTTGTTACATTTGGAGCATCAACATGGGACAGCTTTGTTTGTTTGATGTAGCATTCACTGCAAGGAGAATTTCAGGACGGGGCAGAATCCACCAGTGCTGCTGGAGTTGTCAGAGAGACTGCTGTGGTCCAGGGCTGGGAGAAATCAGCAGGATTCTCTCCTGAGTGCTGAGAGTTTCTCTGCCTCACCTCTGTGCAGTAACATGCTGAGTCAGTGGGTCTGTGTGCATTGCATCTTTAAAGAATTCCCTGGATTTCTCTTTGCTGAGCACAGGAGAGGCAGTATTTCCAGTGGCTGGAGTTCAGAGAAAAGGTTGGGGTTTTCTTTTTGCATTGTTGCATTTGTGATCTGCTGCTGGTTTTTACACCCAGCACGGTGGTGTGGGGCTGTGCTCTGCCTCGTTTGGACTGATCTGTGTTTACCTCCGATATTCAGGACAAGAATTAAGTCATACTACCCAACTCCCTCAAAATCCCTTTCAGCATCCAAAGGCCGACCATCTGTCCGGCCCAGCCATTCTTTCCTCCCCCAGTATGTGTTTTAGCCAGTGCTTTGAGCAGGGCTGTATCCTGGAGAAGCAAAATATGAAGGGAAATAAAGGTCTTGGGCCTGGGGCCATGTTTAGCAAGGCAGAGCCTGTAAATTGCAGATGGTTTTTGTGAAGCCAGTGCAGGGAGCCCCTGGTTCTGTGGTGCTGCTCTGTGCCACAGTGGGTGTCCAAGGCACAGGCTGCCTCCTCTGTGGAGAGATTTCCAAAGCAGCTATTTTTAATTCCTTCTCCAGTGTTTCTGTGTGTGCCAGCTCGTCGTCTCACCACTGATCCCACGTTTCAAACACGCCACTGGGCAAATCCATGAAGAAAACTGGGATGTTCCTGCTGGGCCTGTTCCTCTCCTGTTCTCCACAAGCATTTGCACTCTGTTGGAATGAGTTTAGATGCTGCATACGTATTTTAGCAATATTTTCTTCTAAATCTTTTTAAGCTTTCCACCCTTAGTTAGCTAAATGGAAGTGTTAATTAAGGGAATTACACTTAAGACTCTTCTCTGTCAGGTAGCTGATTTTACACAATAGACATTTACATTACGATTTTAATATTGCCTGTGTTTTGTTTAATGCTAACTTATTTTTATTGTTAGATTAAAATATTTTAGCAGCCTTTCTGTAGGTTGCCTGTAAAGTGTTTGATGTTATTTGGGTTTATTAGGAGAGATAAGAGGGATGTTGTTCTATCAGCTGTTAAATATTATTGCGTGTTAATCCATATTTTAAGAGTTCAAAGTCTGTGCTAGCTCGTGTTTCTCTGTTCTTGATGCTGTTGGTTCAGACGTGCTCAGATGGAGCATTCCCATTTGTGTGAAAAATAGAATTCAGCTCAGGCCATGCATAGATTGTCAGAAAGATTAAAGTGTGCATCGTGCAATTTTTCCTCTTTCAGAAAGGGGCCTTTGATGTGCTAATGTTCACTTTCTCTCTTTTCATGGCGAAGTGCTGGGCATTGTTTCGGGCTGCAGAGCAGTGTCTGCTCCAGAAAGGAGATTCTAACGCCCCAGCCCAACCTTGGGCAAGGTAGCAGCGTCTGCAGGGACACTGCTGGCGTTGTCCAGGATCAGATAGCACTGTGCCTGCACAGACAAACACCAGGGCAGGCACCAAAAAGCCAAATATTTAATAACCAATATCCCACTTGAGTGTGCCAGTGCTCCTGCAGTTACACCGAGTCACACGGGTCCAAACTGGAAAGAGGCTCTGAAATCACACCCAAAGACGAGGCTCTCATGTTTTTCCAAAGTTCATTGGCAAGGGAAATTATTTGGATGGGTTCATCCTGGGTGGCAGTGGGTGTTTTCCAGCTAATGGATAAAATTTTGCAGGCTGCTCACAGGACCATGGTGAGGGCCTGGTGTGGGTGGTGACAGTCACAGTGACAAAGGTGTGTGGAGGATGAGCAGCTGGGAACAGCCTTGCTTGTGCCCAAAGACACCTTTTGTGATGGACTGGGGAGAAGTGTTTTCCTGAGTTCCTCAGAATATAAGCATGGGAAGAGGCAGTGTGTAATTGGACAGGAGTGGGTGCAGCGCTGGTTGTGTTCTGCAGAAGATGGATTAGTTGGTAATTGAATGATAAAGGCCTTCCTTTTCTAACTGGGTGAGATTTGTGACAGTAAATTCAGACCCGGAATAAAACTTGAATGGAGGGAAAGCTGACAGCAGCACGCTGTGGGTCACCATCCCTGCATGTTCCTCCTTCTCCTCTTCCACCAACTCCAGAGCTCATTGAAAATCCATCCTGTGCTCCCTGCCTTCTCTTTGGGATCCTCATCCCCTTCATGCCTGACATGGCTCAGCAGTTAGGGGTGTCAGAGAATCCATCCAGAGGGCCTGGCAGGAGGCAGAGGGAAGGAAGGGGCTGTGCAGAGCAGAGAGGTGCAGGGCTGTCCCTGGGGCTGCAGGGCAGGTTTTGGGCAGCCTTGCAGAGACGACCAGAGCAGCTCACTTGTCACCAGCTGCCATCCACCCCTCCTGCCTGCTCTGCTCGCAGGGAGCAGCGCCTCTCCTGCAGGATTCCTCCCAGCACAGCTGTCTGTGCAGCAGCACTGGCTCGTTTGCCATCTCAAATCAGATTAATTGTCCGTTTTAACAAAGTGCCGCCGCTCTGCGAGCCGGCCGTAATCTCATCGCGGTGGAAGTGGGTGCTCCATAACCCAGACACCTCAGGGAGGCAGGGATGCAGGAGTGCACAGCCCCGTGCTGGCACAGCACAGCTCCCACTGATGCTCCTTCCTGGTGTGTCCGTGTGAGCCCAGCCTTGTGAGCACCTCACATGGGTGCAGCTTCCCTGCAGCCCCAGCCTGCTCTGCTCCTGCTCCGCTCTTCAGGGGCTTCTCACCCGAATATGCAGAGTGTCCCCAGCTGGGAAGGGCTCCAGCAGCACCTCACCTGGTCTTTGGGACCACCTTGTGGTTTGTCACTTCTTGTTTCTGTCGTGTTCACTCCCGTGGGCAGGAGTGTTTCTTTTTCGTGGTTCTGGGGTTCAGCACTCCTGTTCCTGTTCCCCTGGGTAATACCTGTGCACAAGGTGTACCTGTACACAACAGCCTGGTTTCTGCTCTGGTTCTCACTCCTCTTCAGAGCGGGTTTCAGCCTGGCTCAGGCGTGCAGCCAGCCCACTGCTCCCTCTCCCCTTCCACCATCATTCCTCCTGTGCTGGCATTTAGGACATGGTTGTTTAATAGTGTACTGTACTGCTCACTCAGGAACTTTTCCTGTAATTAATTCTAATTATAAGACTTCATGGCCACCCTGAGTTACTTGAAACTTATGGGGAAATTTTTTCAGAAACTGTAGAACGTTGAGAAGAAGTTAACAGCAGTGAAACCAATGCACTGACTTGCCTTTTTGTGAAGGAGTCAATTATATTTTCAGTTTTGCTCTCTCTCCACGTGGCGAGCGCGCGCTGCCCTACCTGTTGAGGGCTGTCTGTGCAGAGGGGATGTCCATTTAATGGATCTCAGGCAGCATTATTCAGAGATCAACAAAAGGCGTTCTGCGCTGGATGAATAAAAGATTTCCCCGTGCTCCTCGTTAACCCTACAATGCCAGCCAGTGTCATTGAAGTGCGGCCACCTGGCAGGGAGCTGCGGCCTCAGCTGCGGCGCCAGGTGCTGCCTGCGGTGCCAGCGTGGCCAGAGGGACCTGCCTGGGGCACAGGGAGAGCAGGGCCAGGGACACCAAGCCCCCAGGAGCCTCCAGAACTCGCTCAGAGCCGGGAATGTTTGCCCCATGTGCCACCCACAGCGCCGCGCCAGCCCCTGCTTGGCCACAGCCACACATGTGTCAGGTAATTTCAAACCTCCATCTCCTTACTCTGCTTTTCATTTAAAGCTGGGACTTCCCTGCTGGTTTCTTGCTGGGCTTTCTCTGATTTGTCCTTCCTTGCTGCCCTCTAACACGGAGCAATTTCCCAGCCTGTCTCACCGCAGCAACAAGTCCGTTCCGTGTTAAGCATCTTGCAAATGGTGTCACTCATAATGGATGTGATAATAAGCCCCAGTTACCTGTCCCTGATTGTAATAAATGTAAATTGCCAGCTGTAATAGACCTGAAACTGAGCCATTCAGTGTTAGACCCAGAAATAATGAAAAGATCTGTAATAAACTAGAAGGGGCAAAATTACTTTGTGTAATTATATTTTTGTTCTGCTTGTAGCTGCCAGATCATAATACTCTTATCAAACTGACAGACTTTGGTAACATTTAGTAGGTGAGAAAATACTATTTATAAATTGGAAAGGCTTGTTCCTTAATGAGTGAGTTTGACAGTCCATTGGTTTTACCCAAGGCACAGAGGTGCCCCTTTCTGAGATGTCGTTCCACTGGCAATGTTACATGTGCGTGGCTGTTAAACTGGAGCCATGCAAGTCTGTGTGTTTGTGTATGCGCAGTGACCAAAGCTTAACAGCAGCAGTTCCAAAACCTTGGTAACCCTCTGTCTTCTGCTTTTGGGAGCTTTTTCCTCCAGCAGAGCAGGTCTGTGTAGGGACAGGGCCAGCTGGGAGGAGAGCATTGCAGGCACTCAGAGCTTTGTGCAGGACGAGCTGGATGCTGTCAGGGCACGGAGCAGGGCGGTGACCCGCAGCCCTTGGCTCCCTCTGCGGAGCTCGGTCCGTGTGTCTGCTCCCGGGGGCTCCCGCCCGCTCGCAAATTAAGATGAAAGCTTGTTTTCTGCCTCACTCATCATAAATGCAGGATTCTCCCCCGGAGCACTTGGCATGACTAATGTGCCACATATTCTCGCTATCCCCGAGCGGCCGGCGAGGGCTCCTGCCAGACGGGCGCTCGCAGCACACCTTGAGCCACGCGAGGCGCCTGCCTCGGGGCACCTTCAGTGTGGCTTTGCTCTTACACTGCTTGATTTCCACTGAGATGCTTGGAAACCGTGTGGAGCCTGTTCCAGTCGCCTGTCGGTCTCGGGGAGAGCTGTGTCCCTTCCCCACCAGGGCGTTCTGGGCTCCAGCCATCCCCCCTGGCACGGAGGGCTGCCTGTCAGGGTGGTTGGTGGCACAGCAGCAGAAAATTGTGCCGCAGAGGGGATGAGCTCTTGGTTTGGCAGCAGAGGATCGTCTGCCCGTTTTGGATGAGGAGGAGGAACAGCAGCCCTGGCATGGGGAGCCCTGGCTGCAGCGTGGACAGATGGCCATGATGAGGGCTGGCCGTGGGGACAGGGGCCCAGAACAGCCACACAACAGCCACGTGCACAGGGACCGGCTTAGGCAGGCGCCATGGAGAGTTTCCACCTCGGTGTATAAAAAGCACAGAGGTCTGCGGTGGCTGGCAGGTACCATGGAACTGCACCTGTTCAGTGCAGGGTGTGTGTTACCGAAATTCCCCCAAAATTCTCGGTGAAATTCGTGCGGCGGTGGCGCTCACCAGACCGTAAACGATGGCGAGCCCAATCAAGCAGATTGAGTTTCACACAGAACTGCCTAACACCACGTTTTAAATGCACAGTAACTCCATCCTCTTCGGAGCTGGGGAGGACAATTAGTTGCAGAAAGGTCATCAGCCGACACATCTCTGCTAACCTCAGTCTTGTGGTCCTGGCTCTATTCTACTTTGGTAAGTCCCAAACATTTATGTCCTTGTTTGTTTTCCAAACTGCTTCACAGTGTCAGGAGCAAACCCTTTTCGTGAAGCATTTTTGGGCCCTGTGGTACAACCAGGAGGAAACTGAAATAGATGTTTCTTGCACTGGATTTTCTGCAGGTCTCCCTAACTGGATAGAGAAGGAGTTGGCACATGGATGTGTAGCCAGCCTTGATGTCCGATGGGCTGGAAGGAGCTGTGTCCCTCTGTGCTGAGAGCTGCTCCACTGGCCCAGTGCCCCAAAGCCCTCTCTGGGTGGGCTGCAGGTCGCAGATGGGAGCTGCACAGGTCCCTGCCAGCAGGCTGCATTAGGGGCCCTCTGGAGCCTTGCAGGGAGCGCTGTCCGTGGGCCCTGGCAGTGTCCTGGGTGCCCGTGGTGGCACTGGGGTGTTGGCACGACCTGTGGGCTGTGGAGAGCAGCCAGGTACTTCTCCCCAGCCCGGCCACAAACCCACAAACACTCCTGTCTTACGTGCCTGCTGCGTCAGCAGAGCACTGCTCTTTCCCTGTGTCGGTGGCAGTGGATAAATGCTGCCAAATGCTTTTATTTTCAAACAGTGGCATGGTGCAGGATGGGCTGGCCATGACCTTCAGCAGGAGTGAGGCCCTGAGGGTTTTGCTTGAGGTCAGCATGGAGTTCAGGTTAAAAAGCAGAAGTTGTGTATTTTCCGGATCTGCTTGGGTCACCACCTTCTACATTCCCTTGTTTCTCAGCAGGGCAGTTTGGAGTGGTTTAGTGTTGGGTGTGTGTGCAGGGAGGGAAACAGTGGGCAGATCCTGGGATGGCTCAGCTCACCTGCAGAACCCAGATTATGAGGAGTTTGAAGGGTTGTCATGGTCATTATGTTTTAAATTGTGTCTGAAACCGGCTCTGTGTTGTAGAGCTTAAATGTAGAAGTGATGCTGGTGGGTGAGAGCTGAGTGCTGGCTGGTCCCTGCCTCTGGTGAATTTTCAAAAGCTTCTCCCTTTTGTCTTCTTCTGCATCTGGAAGGATGTCCTGTGTGTTTCACTTTGCAGTTCATCCTGCTACTGCAATCAGATGTGGTTTATCACAAATAGCTGATGTTAACATTTTAATCTGTCGGGGTTTTTTTCAAACATTCATTGTGTGGTTGAAATGTTAAAATAATTGGTGTGCTGATAAAACACTCATAGTATTACAACATTGAAATTTGCTGTATTCAAGTAGGATCTAAATTCCTGCTCTCCCACAGTTTGATGTATATCCATGATCAATAATTCACACCTTGTCGTGGCTCTTAATGTCAATATTTCATATAGATGCAAAAAACCCAAACCTGTTTGTGTCTGTCTGAAACATTTTGCTCTGGAGTTTTGCCTTGGCAGAAGCAAAATGTAAAATAATGCGGCCGCGGAGGGGATGGGTCAAATTGCCGTACATATTAAAAGAGGAGCTTTTGATCAGCTCCTTCGAGGCTCTGCTGTAACTCCATTTATCTGCAGATCTCAGGGGATGCCCCAAGCCCCCAGATAGCTGGGGCTTAGTTAATCAGGGCAGCCAGCTGTCCAGCTTTCCACCGGGGCAGGGTTCAAGCGCTCAGCCCATCCTCTGCAGCCAGCAGTGGGTCTGTGCTCCCTGCAGCGCTCCATGCTGTAGGAGAGCCAGCCGGGCACTCGGGGCTCCCTCCCGGCCCTGCTCGGGGCTGGGGGGTGCTGATCCATGGGTTAGTTCCATTTTTGCACTGCGGCTGATGTGGCACTGGGTGCGAACACTGCTTAAAGAGGTTAGGTGTGAGGTTCTGGTGTTTGTAACTCGGGGATATTCTGTGTTGGCTCCTAGGCTGAAGGCACAGCGCGTTTCTGACACAAGTATTGCTCCAGGGATTTTCGGGACACGCGTGTAGGAAACCTCGTGATGCTTTTTTTACAGGAGATGCGTTTGGGAGGGTTCTTACAGCTTGTCTCCACATTCAAATTCCTAAACGTCAGTAAAATTGTAGTTGGTTTTTTCTCTTTTTAACGAATCCCAACTGTTCTCCCAACTGAGAGATAGCGGGGAGTTTAATTTCACCTAATTCCCTTTTGATTAAGCTGCGGGCACGGCGCTCGCTGCCCGTATGGCAGGAGCTGCTGCTGCTGGGCTCCTGGGGAGCCAGGAGGGCACGGCAGCCCCAACTGGGGGTGGCTGGCGAGGGCAGCTACTGGGGGTGCCTGCGCTGCTGCTTTTTGGATTTCAGGTGTTCCTGACGTGCCTCCGGAGTGCTGCTGGAGCTGCAGGGCTCTCCATAGCCTGGGGTGTTGTTGCTGAGCTGCTTGTCCCGTCCGGGCGGCTGTTCCCATCTTTTGCGCGGTGAGCAGCATCCCCCAGCTCGGGAGGGTTTTAGCGGAGCAGAGCCCAGGTTTATCCCCAGGAGCATCCCCCGGCGGAGCACCCCAAGCCTTTTCTCGTCTCCCAGCCCGGCTGGCAGCCCCGGGAGCAGCGTGGCCGGTGCCGGGCGGAGGCTGTGGCGCTGCTGGCCCGCAGGCTCAGGTGTTCAGCCCCTACCCCCGGAGCGGCGGGGCCCTTTGAGCGATTTGTCACGGCCCGGCCCGCTCCCGCTGCGGCAGCACGTGCCGGCTCCGTGTCCGGGGGCTCTGCCAGACGGGCCCGCTCCTCCCGCCCCGCTCCGCCCTGGCAACAGCGATCGGCATCCCCGTAATGAGCGCGGCACGGCGTCCCTCCTCCCCCCCGAGCCGGGCCCAGGCGTGTGCCTGCGCTGCGAGCGGGTTTGGCAGGCTGTTCACGGGCGGGAGTCAGCCGGAGTTCAGCCCGGGTGGAGGGAGGGAGGGAGGCAGCGCTGGCGGGAGCGCGTTCCGCGGGCGGCGCGGCGGAGCCGAGCCCATAGCGCTGCCAGCAGGTGCGAGCGCGGCCGGGATGGCCATTGATTCCATCCGTAGGGCTTCCACGGGAAGTTTGCATGGAGATTTATCACGTATCAGTCGTCCTCTGTGAGCGTTAGACCCAAAATTCTTCCTTTCTTTCTGTGCCCTTTGTTCCTGCAGGAACTCGCGTGCAGTGGAGACGTGCTTTGCTTATTCCCCTCGAGGTCGACACTAGACCGTCGTCTCCTGGCTTTAAGCGCTGCTTTTCTCTGATTTTTTTTTTTCTTTTTCAGAGTGGTTTTGTTAATGTACTGCAAGTCACAAATGGCACTTCAATATTAATTAGTAATGCTTTTCAATTCTAAATACCCTCACCTGCATTCTGTTGTCACTGGTGTTATTCTCCTGCTCCTAATTTCTAAATTCAGCTTGGCCTTTGCTCCCACCGCACAGCCTCGCGGAGCTCGAGTGCATTTCCCCATAACAGGAACACAATGAGGCGCTGAAAACTTTTGTTTTCGCTGAGGAAACGGAGAATGAGATGTCATCCTGGCTCCTGCGAGCCCTAATTCATAAAGTCATACGTGAGGCTCTCCAGCCCATTGTAGGTTTGTCCCAGGCGTTATCCTGTTATTGGAAGTGTATGATTCACCTTCTGAGCAGACAGAAGCTGCACACAAAAGGGGAAGATTTGCTTTCTCCGCTGTGAAAGGCTGCCGCAAGCAGGGGTCCTATTAAGACAGCTGGAAAGTTGCTTCAGCTTGTTACGCTTGTAAGTTTTATTGGTGACTGGTTTTTGATTACACATTTGAATGCTGTGTGTTCCAGGTTGCCGAGTTTTAATTAAAAGGCAATAGTCTCGATGTTAGCTGGCTTTGTTGTCTGCATTATTCAGGCCATAATGCATGCGAGTTGTGGGCTGGGTTTGTCCCGCCGTGCGTCGTTTATTTGGGATACATAAGGTTGCACCTTCTAGCACCTGCCCTAAATATATCCGTCACGCTTTTGGAATTGGTTTATTGTGCTTAATTTCTTGCAAGAAGTCCAGTGATCACATGAATGTGTGTGTGTGGTGGGGGGGTTGTATCCCTCATCCTGGAGCTTTTTTCCTCCAACCTAATTACTCTTCTGGTCGTTGGAACAGGAATGTTGTGTGCCAGGAGCTTCCCATAGTGCCACAGCCTGTCCGTGACGGTGAGTTTTGATCTGGGGCTTTGCTGTCCTACGCTGGGCAGCTCCCAGGCCACAGCTTCTGAGTCGGGAAGCTCCAAAGGTGCTACCCTGAATTTCCAGCCCTGAATCCCCTCCTTGTTTTCCCATTTAGGGCTGTTGGGCGGTTGGGTCTGGTTCCCTGCGTGTTCCTGGGCTCGGGGAGGCCGTGGGGCAGCCTTGTCTTGTGCACACACCTTTCCTTAACGGGGCACCACAGCTACGAGGAGAGAGCTCTGTACCTCGAGGCCATCATCCAGAACCACAAGGAAGTGATGACGTTTGAGGATTTTGCTGCTCAGGTCTTCTCTCCCTCTCCCAGCTACTCCCTCGGTGGAACTGGTGAGTCCCTGCACATTGTTCTTCTCTGTAGCCCCAAGAAGCACTCGAGCAGCAGATGTACACCTGTTTTTTGTAGATAAATGCTTGCAAATTTAAGAAGACTATTCTTCCCCTGAATCAACTAATGAATATCAAAAGGAATGATGACATTCATTTTAATTTGTTTTGCATCAGAGCTATTCACACTGCTCCTTTCTTCAGCTATCCTGTTAACCCCCAACTCCGGGGAGGTTAATGAACTTTCTCGCAGCGATGGGCTCAGGCTCATTCAGGACTCCGGGTTCTTGCTGAGCTGGGACTGAGCTGTTCAAAAGCGAGGCCTGAATCGGGGCTCACTTATCAGAAATAGTTCCTCGCAGGGGAAGCTGCTGCTAATGCTAAATGGGGATTATTCTGCTGAGCTGCAGGGTCAGGGATTAATGCCCAAGGAGCGCAGGAACGGGGTGCTGCGGGGGAATCGCGGCGGCGTGCGGGACACGGGCGCGTCCCCTCGGTGCAGGCAGCCCCGAGCCCCTGGCCTGGGCTGTGTGGGGTGTGTGGGGTGTGTGGGCACACCCCAGTGCTCAGCAGGCCTGCTGAGAGGTGCCAGCAGCGTGCCCAGCTCCGGGAGTTTATTCCTCACGGAGGGCTGGGTTAGGGAGCACTCGCGATCGCTGCCCAGCTGGTCTGGTTGAGTTTAAGTGAACCTCTCCTGAAAGGGAGTTTGGCTCTGAAATGCACGTTTCTAGTGCCTTCAAAATGTGGGTTTTTTCCAGCATCCAGAAAGGATCTGGTCACCATGTGCTGGACTCCCTAACAAAGATTCCTTAATCCATCGTTGACACTCCTAGGGTGACACTGGCACTTTCTAATCATCCCCTGCTTCTCTTTTGCATTGCTGAATAGATAATTTCCAACCTGTATAAACGTTGCAGGACATCTGCTCTATTTCTCTTTAGCCCGACTTGTTAGCAGATATCTCCCATCTAAACTGAAACACTGAAGGAAGAAATTAAATTTGCTCGCATAAATCACTTAGGAATAAAACCAGCCGCGCAGCATTGTCTGGCGTTGCTGGCTCCGATCCTGGCGTGCTCGGAGCTTTGTGAGGAGATAAGAGGCGTGTGCTGGCCGGGCAGTGGTGGCCAGGAGCAGCAGGCAGAAGGCTTTGGAGATAAGCGCTGGCAGGAGGGGGAGGAAGCCGGGGCCATTTACATAATCGCGCCTCTTGGTCCTGGAGAGGCGTCAGGGAACACGGGATGGATCTATTGATCTCTGCTGAGCTGGAATACTAAACAACGCTCGGGTAGCTTATATCTTAAAGCTTTGATTAATGTTTCCTACATTAAAAAGTAGAACAGCTGTGCATTAAATTCTTTTATACACTCTGCCAAAAGTCTGGGACAAAAAAAAAAGATCGCCCGTTTCAATGGGAGCGCGGCGCGTGCCCAGGGCTGGCTGCTAGCACTCGAATCCTTTATCTGTGGGCGTATCAGCAAATAGAAATGGAGATACAGCGATCTGCTTTAAGCATTTTGCGCTGTGCCTGGTTGTGTTTCGGTTCCATGTTGATGTTAGCACACGGTGAGCTGTGTCTGCCTAACACGTTTAAAGTGTTTCCCAGGAGCTGAGGATTTCAGAATTCTATTAAATTGAGAGTACCCGGGTATGAATTCATTATTTAAATTGCTTTTAAGTGCAGAGCCTCCCCCGGTCAGGTCCCGATTTTCAGAGTTCTGAGCCCCCAAATTAATTTCCCACTCGTGAACTGGAGGCTGGCCGTGACTTCTGGTGTCAGAATCTCTGCTCCAGAGAGCCTCCTCTCACTACCTGCTGATTGCCCTGCGTATTTGGTGAGTGATGAGCAGTATGGCCATGGGGATGTGTTTTGTGTTTTCCATCAGATGCCCCTCAGCATCCAGCAGGGAGCCTGGATGCAGCTCCAGGCACAGATCCACCTGTCCTGCACCTGCAGGAATCACCTGTCTGCCTCTTAGGAGTACTGGGGGCATTTTTCTGTTCTGGAAGAGAAAGATGGAGTCAGGGAGCAGTAAATGAAGAGAAGCACTTTTCTCTGAAGGAGGGGCCAGGCACAGGCTGCCCAGGGAGGCATTGGAGGCATTCCCCATATCTGGAAGTGTCAGGATGTGATTTGGGGTGAGGATGGTGGTGCTGGGTTGGCCGCTGGACTTGTTGATCCCTTCCAGCCTTTGCTGGTTCTGTGGGATGCATGGAGCTGGCACAGGTGGCAGTACAAGCCATCTGGTACTGCTGACTCTGCCCAGCAGAAACTGCTCAGGTAAATTTAAGATTCCTTCTCATCTGATGTGGTTCTTGTGATGCCCCTCAGGTGTGATCCTGTGTGCAGCAGAGAGGGTCAGGGAGTGAGGGTGCTGCTTATCACTTAGCACAGGGAGAAATCAAACTCAGCTCTCAGTGACACTGAGCTAGGAGATAATTATTTCAGCTGGATGTTCCTGCGTTTTCTGGTGCTGCCCCTGGATATGCACCCCCAGGCTCATGTGGGATGTGGTTTTCCTGCCCTGGTTTAGTCTCCCTGACACCAGTCTTGCAGGTGCTGCATTTTCTGCAGGAAGATTGTCCAGTGTATCTCCTTTGCTGTTTTGAGAAGCATAGCCCTGAACTCCCTGTATGGATCAGAGATAGCCCTGATATCTTCAGCATTGAAAGTGCAGCCTCCTAGGCAGAATGGCCATCCCCAAACTCATTTAGGGGATGTGCAGATTAGGAACAAAAGCTGGGAATACGGCCCTTTGTTGTTAAACTGGTGCATTACATGCTGTATTTTAATTAGGCAGGGTTTGAGAGGCAGCCCAGGAAATCCTCCATAATCCAACACTATTGAATTATTCTTTCCCTCTGTAGATTTCTCTCCTTTTAGTGGACAGGCTTTAAGCTGCTGCTCTTCCTCCCTCAGCCAAAAGCAGAAATAGTTATTCAACAAAATGCTTGTGTGTTGTTTAAAAAAAATGGGTGAAGCTGAGGTGGGCAGAGCAGCGCCCCGACTTCAGCTGCCTCTGTGGCTCACGGGGGTTCCTTGGGGCTGTTTTTGTGGAAGAGCAGCAGGTGCAAACCTCGGGGAGTGGAAGGGATATATCCCAGGGTATTCCAGGAGAGCTGTGCAGTCACAGCTTTCCCAGCACAAGGGCAGTGTCCGAGGGGTTTGTGCTCGCCGTGGCAGGTTCCTGCTTCGCAGGGAAGCCCCTAGCCCGGCACCTCAGGGGTTAATGGGAACGGGCACACTTGACTGCTGAGAGGACTGATCTAATCACTGCCATATCCAAGTGCATCTGTTCACCATGAGGTCATTCTTGTGCATGCTAATGACTTGGAAAATAAAGCACAATGCTCAGCGTTATCAGGGAGGATATAGTGTAAATCTTGGCTTTTTTAGTTGCTAATGGCTGGTGTGGAATGGGCAGAGAAAGCATCTCTGGTTCTTGCAGTTCCAGCTTGGTGTTTTTTAAAGCATCCTTTTCAGTGGAGCATCAGGAAAACTGTGCTGGAAAACTTGGACATGTGGGATCTGTTGATAAATGGATTCTTTAATGAATATTATGGCATTGCCCAGGAGCAACACTTGAGTCGAGGAACTATTGAGGTTTTCAGCATTCCCTGGTTTTAAAGCCTAGGGAGCTGTGCCTGCTGATTTACATAAAACCGAGATTTTGCAGCCTTTTTGTTGCAAAGGTGACACATGCTTTTCTTTTGTCTCTGGACTTTTACATGCTCAAAGTTCTCTTAGAAAAATATTTGAATGTACAGCGAACAAGATCTGGTTTATTTTAAACCACGTTTTGTTCAGTGCTGAGCTTTATCTTTCCCACTTTAAAGCAAAAGGGTTATTTGATTTGGACATGCAGATCTAAAATATATTTTTGACAGAAACAAAACCAAGCCCAGAGTAATTCTTGTTTTAAACAGGACTGATGCTTTTTGTAACAGCTGTTAAGCCAAGGATTCCTTTTGCTTTGGTTTAGTTTTTCTGGGGTTTTTATACTACTTTGGGGTTTTTGTCCTTTTGTCTTTTTCCTTGAAGCTCTGTAGGGGTGTTTTGGCAGATCTGTGTCCAGGCTGTGTGTATTTATTTATATATATGGTATTTTTGTCTGTTATGCTGGGAATATCACAGACACATCTGAAACTGAGTAGCCACAGTATCGGAGCACATGCAGTGTGTGCCAGTGTTGCCTGAAACTGAACTATTTGTTCCTAATAGGTGGGATTTAGGAAATGCCTGACTGTCCTGGTTGCTAGTGAGACAGGGAATTGTGGCTGGCACGGAGCATGTGTGAGGTGGCACTGTCCCTGCTCAGCTCCTGTGGCCACACGGGCTGATGCAGGTGTATGCCAAGGGTCCAGGTCCCTGCAGAGCCCTAGGGAAGTGTGCTGGGGTGGTCCCTTGTGCCACCACTGAGGGTGGACAGTCTGAACTTGTCCCCAGAGGCTGGACAGGTGCTGGGACTGCTTCCCCCTCAAGGCTGGTGTTCCCCTGGGGATCTCCAGCAGTGGGGAGGGAGAGAGGCACATCAGGGCTCTCAGCCTGGGCTCCTGCCTTTTCCATGTAATTGGTTGGCTCAGAGGGCGCTCCTCAGCTACACTCTGTGGGAGAGGAGGTGGTGAGGGAGGGCTTATCCCAGCAATCAGGGCTGGGATGGGCACAAATATGAGCTTGACTGAGCTCTCTTCTGCGGGTGACAGCTCCAGCTGCTCGAGCTGTCAGCTCGGAGAAGGCTCCAGGCCATGTGGCCCCTTCACATTTTCCCTCTGCAATGAGGTGAGACCTGGAACAGAGGTGGACCAGAACCAGGGCAAAGCCATCCAGGGCTTGGGCTGCCCTACCTGTGACACCCACATAACCCCCAGCAGGTGGGGTCCCCCTGCCTGAGGATGAACCTCACAGAACTACTCAGCAGCTGCTCCAACTTGTGAGTAATTAAACTTCCATGTGTACACTTCAGGCTTATTTCCTACACCCTCAAATGGTGGAGGCCCACACTGGTGCCAGGCTGAGCTGGGAGCTGTGGGTGCTGTTCCAGGGTCTGTTCTGTCCCGGTTAACCTGTGGTGTCAGATTCTCTTTACTGTGTCACTGCTTCCCAGGGCACTGCAGGATGCGTGTGGCTTTGATTAACCCAGCTCCAGTTATCCATGGGTTCTTCCATGCAGGTTCAGGATGCTGCTTGCAGTGTACTTGGAGCCTGTCTTCAGGAGTTGGAAGCAGGAATGCTGTGCAGAGTTACTGCAGTGATTCTGTCTGGAATTGTATTACCTTTGCATTTACTAGGAAGGAAAACAAAGATTTCCACAGACCTGTCCTGGCTGAAAGGTTAATGGGGGCTGGAACAGGTCACAGCCCATGAGAAAACTTCGTGGTTCTTTTTAAGTACCAGTCTTCAGCATCCTTACAGGTCATGGGCTTCTCCACCCTTGCTTTCAGGGGTGTTCAGCTGCTTCATGAGCAGTGGCCTAGGGCACGTGCCCTGGGGAAGGAACCAAGTTTATTCTGTGGACTGGATTTAAGATGCAATACCCCACCTCTCTCTGGCTTCCTGCAAGGTAACCCTGCATTTAAAGTGCTTCTATCTATATTTTAATTGTTTTTAATTTATCCTGCAAGAAATGTGTTTTAAAAGCTTAATGCTCTGTAAGCAGCCTCACCTGTGAGCCTCTCCTCTGTGTGTGTGTAATGTCTGAGTGCAGGTGTGTGACTGCTCACGACAGGTTTTATGCATTCAAGGACTTCCTTCTCTGGGAAATTTATGTGGCACCAGGATCATCATGATGCTCACTTTCTGGAGTTGTAACCTGGCTGTGGTGTCACAGAAAGTTTAGGTCTTTGTGACCTCAAATTTTAGCCAGTTTGAAATGGTGTGAGTGCAGCAGTCACAGGGTGCTGCTCCTGCACTGAGTGTTGTCCCTTCTTTTGCTCTTGCACTGACAGTTTTGTTCCCCCCTTTGATCCTGACATGCACTGACATGGTTTTGTTTTCTCCTTTAGATTAGAGTGTATGCTCTTGGTACAGTGACGGCCGCAGGTAAGAGCACTGCTCCCCACAGGTCCCTCTGCTGCTACAGCTCATCACTAACAGCTCTCCTTCCCCTTCTCCTCCCCTGCTGCTGCTCCATGTTCAGCTCTACTCGCGGTGTTCCACGTTAGCCTCGAGCCTGCTCTGCGTGTGCCTCGCACCCCCCATCTGCCCTGTGCAGCTCTGCCTCTCTGCTCTGCGTGCGGTGCTGCCTCTCGCGCTCTGCATGCACCTCCTGCACATGCTCCTGCCTCTAGGGCACAGTTCTGGTGCCTGCAAACACCACAGCAATGCCATGAGCGCACGATACAGAGTGCTGCAAGCTGTGTCCCATAATGCTCCCATAATGGTAAAGACACCCACAATAAATGGGTGGCAATGCCCGCCAACATCCACGTGCGCTAATACGGTATTACCGCGTAGCTAATGCGGTATTGGAATCCTGTGACTTGTGTGTGGTAATGCCCCACCCAGTACGAGGTTATGGATCCCGCTATCCATACCTGGTAATTATTTTTCGCCTCTAAGCTTTTTGCCTTTACAAGCTAAGTCACACTTTCCACCTTTTACACATGAGTTATTTCCCCTCAGTGGGTGTTGTTAGCGTACGCTAATACGGTATTGGGATTACCGCGTACGCTAATATGGGATTAGCGCACATGCTAGTACGGTATTGGGATTACCGCGTAAGCTAATACGGGATTACCGCATATGCGGATACTGTATCGGGATTACCGCGTACGCTAATACGGGATTACCGCATACGCGAATACGGTATCGTGATTACCGTGTACGCTAATACAGTATCGGGATTACCGCGTACGCTAGTACGGTATTGGGATTACCGCGCACGCTATTACGGGATTACCGTGTACGCTAGTACGGTATCGGGATTACCGCGTACGCTAGTACGGTATTGGGATTACCGCGCACGCTATTACGGGATTACCGCGTACGCCAGTACAGTATTGGGATTACCGCGCACGCTATTACGGGATTACCTTGTACACCAGTACGGTATTGGGATTACCGCGTACGCTAATACGGGATTACCATGTACGCTAATGCGTTATTACCGTGTACGCCAATACGCGATTACCGCGTACGCTAATACGGTATCGGGATTACCGCGTATGCTGATACGGTACCGCGATTAGCGCGTACGATAATACTGGATTACCGCATACGCTAATACGGTACGGGATTACCACGTAATTATTTTTCGACTCCTTCAGTTTGTGCAGTTGGAGAAGACTTTATTATTTTGACCATCTGCCACTGTGCCTCACTGCAGGAATGCCAAGCACAACACCTCCCTTGCAGCCCTTCCCTCCCACACGCTTTTCTCCCCAGCCAATATCACCACAGGTTTTGTTTTATTCCAAAATTGACAGCTCTGCCTTTTTCACAGAAAATGCCTTTACAAGCTAAGTCACACTTTCCACCTTTTTCAAATTAGCTATTCCCCCTCAGTGGGTGCTGTCCAAGAACCACTCTGGTCAGTCAGGGCTGTCTTTGAGATGCAAACGCAGCGCAGGTGGAGGGGTTCACACTTGGGGCTGTGCTGCTGCTCTTCCACCCTCGTTCAGTCACTCAAACCCCAGAGCTGCGCAGGCACAGGCACAGGTTACACCTCACCTTGGACCTTGTGCAGCCGACAGCCAGGCTGAGTCCTTGTCCAGACAGCAGCTGAGGACTCATCCTGCTGCCGTGGCCGTGTCCCCACCTGTCCTGCAGTGACAGTGCCCGAGGGACAGCACAGCCATGGGCAGCTTCAGCCAAGACCCTGGCTGCTCTTTGGGGCTTCTTTGGAAGCAGGTCTGCTGCAAAGCACAGCCAGCCCTCAGGAGGCTCTGAGGCAGTGCCAGCCTTCAGAGACGGCTCACAACATCGCTGTGCTCTCCCTGCCTGGCTGTGAGGCCATCCTTCCTACCTGTTTTAATTCGGAAGAGAATTGCAACAGGGTTTAAAAATACTGTTTCCTGAGGGAGCTGATGAAACACTGTTCCCCAGGGGAATGCCTTGGGACGGGGCCAGCCCTCAGGAGCAGGGCAGGGCGTCTCCCTCACAGCAGCTGCACCTGGTTTTGGTCATTAGTGTCTCACTTAATGACCATGTGCTCACCTGTTGCCCCTCAGCCAGCCTGGGCAGGTCTCTGGGGAATAACCAAATGACTCCACTCACCACAAAGCACAACCCCCCATAGCCACAGCCCCTTAAGACCCTTCCCCAGTGGTGACCATAAGCCATCAGTAACGAGGGTACCTGTTTTGTAGTGGAAGAAATCATGATTCTTCAGGATTTTTCCAGAGGTTAAGGCGCCTTCCAGGCAGAGTTCTGTGCAAGCCCTCATGCTGGGAATACTCATTTCCAGCTCTCTGTAACAGGCCAAATAAACAAGAGGAGCAGTTTAATAACACAGAGAAAAAACAGTTTTCTGTCACCCACACAGAACTATTTTATGTTGGAGCATCAAGTGAGCAGGATGGGAAGTTCCTGCCTCCCTCCTTCTGGGGCTGTTGGGGCCCTGAGAGCCATGGGGGGCTGCAGGGGCTGTGCAGACCAAAACGGGGTGGTGCTGGGGGGAAAATGACAGCCCCTCATGGCCTCGCTGCTCCTCACTGCTGGGAGCTGGCAAAGAGAAATCCCTGGAGGGATCCCTGGGGAGGGCAGTGGCAATTCAGCTACCTGGAGCAACTTCCTCCTCTGGAGGTCAGGTTCCCCTGAGTGCTCCAAGGAGAGGCTGGGAAGAAGCTGCCCTGTGCCACAGGGTTATTCTGAGGGGAGATGCTGTGTTGTCCTGACCCAGGTTTTCCCTGCCCGCTCTGTTTTCCAGGCTGCCTCAGCACCAGTGCAAGCGCTGACCTCCCCGACACCGCTGGCGTGGAGCTGGCGGAGCCGGCCTCGGCCAGGCGCCCACCCGAGGGACACCGAGCCACACCACCAGGGCAGCTCTCGGGCAGGGGGTGAGCTCTCTGCAATGGCCTGTCCCCAGTCTGGACACACGGCTGGGGAGCGGGTGTCACCTGTGTCATCGTCACCACTGCACTGGCACCAGGTGCCGCAGCCAGAGGCTGTGAGCCAGCACTGAAACCCGTATTTAATGTACCCTTAGAGCATCGCTTCAGCCATTCCAGGCAGCGCTTACCTCTGCATTAGGGAATTTCTTCTGAAGAGGGGTTTCCCCATGACTAGCCGGGTAGCAAACGTTGCCCTGCTGGAGCACAGTGGATGAGCCAGGACTCTCCCGTTGGTGCTGTCCCACTGTGGGAGCACTGTGGCCTTTCTGTGGTGTGTGCACTGGAACTGCTCCCTAGAGAAACAAAAATAAGCAAATCCCTGTTAGAAGAGCAAAAGCCACACTCCTGCCATGACCCCTTCCCAGCACAGTGTGAAGAACTGGGTAACCCCCTCACCTTGTCCCAGCAGGCTGTGACCTGTCCCTAGCCAGAGGACAACACAGCTGAAGGCTTCTGAGGACTTAGAGTGTCCTCCTGGCACCTGCTGTAGTGAGCAGAGCTCATTTGGCAGTAGCTGATGTGTTTTGGTCTACACGTGTCTTAGGCTGATGGGGTGAACATTTTTATAGTTAAATCCCTGGTATTTTAAAGCAACAGAAATCTGAGATCCAGCAGGCACAAAGCCCTGTCCTGCTGCTGCTTGGCTGCTCCTGGGCACACACACACACACCTCCCAGCAGAATGGGAGTTGCTTTAACAAAGGGATTGTCTTGTTTGGGAAGTGCCCTGTCGGGCCCCCGTTTGTTTTTGCACTTACACTTGGTGTTACAGCCGTCTGTCTGTCTGACAGCAGGCCAGGGGCCACCCTGTGCTCTCTGTGTCTGAGGGGCAGCAGCTCAGCCCCAGTGCCTGGCAGGAACTCATCTGGTGCAGCTGCAGGAAGGAGCCTCTGTCACTGAGGGCTTGGACAACTGGTTTGATTTTCTGCCTCACACCTGGGTTTTGTTTTCTATTGATCATCTGTCAGTGAAGGAACCTAGAAAATGAAACATGTATTTTAATTTATTTTACACTCAGGGCCGGGCAGGCAAGGCTGTCTGGCACTTAGTTATCCAATAGCTGGTCTGAAACAATTTCAAAGGCATCCTTCTGAGTAAGGAGCACTTTCTCCTTAGAGCAATATGTATGTACCTCTAATTCAGGGAAGAATTACGGCATCAATGAAAATCGTGTTTTCCTGATGTCAAAAAACTATTAATTTGTATAAACTCTGCTGTGGCTTTGCACCGTGAACTGGATGACAAAGCCACTCTTGCCCCTCACGAGATGAATAAACCTCTGCTCACAATAAAGTTTCTCCCCAGAGCAATAGAAGGCAGTACCTGTGTGCTGTGTGTGCTGGCGGGCGGGCGGTGCTGGAGCTCCGGTGAGGCGCGGTGCCGGTGCTGTGGCTGTGCAGGGCTGGCTCACAGGGCAGGGACAGCCCTGCTGGACACCTCCTGTCCCTCTGTGCAGGCAGCAGCGTTCCCAGGAGCGCTCTGGAGGGGCTCACACCACGCTGTGACACGGGGACACCCAGGGCCCCCATGGCAGCAGTGTCCTTGCTCACCCTGGAGGGTGGCAGCTCCTGCCAGCCCTGACCCCACTGTCCATCACCTGCTTCCCTGAAATACCCCATCACCCAAGCACCCACATCAGCATTAAAAACAAGAGGATTTTAGTGGTGGTTTTCTCCTCTACCCACAGATACAACGTGCATATATTACATTAAGGGCAATATATGCAATCTGTGATCTATAATCTAGGTATAAAACAAGGTATATAATGTGATATGCATTATATATTATACAATGTATTTTATCATATATGCACTATATATTTCACCTTATGCATATGTGGTTTTGAATATCAAATGTCGACTATAAAGGTAATAATTTTATCCAAAAATTGGTTATAGGCTACATAAATACAACATATTACCTTTACATTACACATGTATATCTACATAGGCACACATCCCTGGTATATAATATATATATCATGACATAAACTAGAACATTGCTTTGCTGACTGTAATACTGTGTGCATTTATATGCAGCATACTTTTGTTTAAAGGGCATGTAAGAAAGTGATATAAATCATATCAGCAATGTGTGAATTCTGTACAACATGACAGAAGGACCACATTTGGCTCCTATCTGATGTGCATCCTGGAATACTCCATGCACTATATTGATACAGTGAGAGCATTTCAGACCACGTATGACATGTGCATAAGAGATATGCCAGGTGTGCACACACACAAGCTCTGTCCTCCACAGCGCACAAATCCTGGCTGCAGAGCTGACAAACCCTTCCATTACATCAACACTGGCACTGTATCAGTAATTATATATAATGCAGAGATGATATTATATACTGTAGATAATATATTTAATGTGCATTGTCTAAGATGCAATTTGTAACAGACATATATGAGCATCTATTGTATAATATGTAAAATATTATACACTACCTACATATTCTGAAGTTTTCTTATATAGATCAGCTATATAGAATATACTGCTATAAAAGGAACATATTTTTTACACTTATTTTATCACAGAATCCTAGAATAGTTTGGCTTGGAAGGGGACTATAAAGCTCATCTCATTCCAGCCCCCTGCCATGGACAGGGACACCTTCCACTATCCCAGGCTGTTCCAAGCCCCATCCAGCCTGGCCTTGGACACTTCCAGGGATCCAGGGGCAAATGCAAAATATAATTGATTTTTTCTAAAAAACTCTCATTTTCTTTTGTGTGTGCGTAACTAAACCAAAACCTCCTAGCTCAGACACCCCCAGCTGTAACATCATTTTCCTCCAATTTGTCACTGAACTGGTGTTGCACTACAGGCAATTTCCCTCTAAGAAACTGTAAAATGAGCCAACAAAACCACCACGGTCCCATACCCTGAGAAAGCAGAACCTGTTTTCACCTGCAGCTGAGCCATTCTCCTCTCCCTGAGCCTTCGGTGAAACCCTGCCCGTCCTCACCCTCCCCATTCCCTAAGGAAGGCTGAAAAGCCTCAGCACAGCACAAGAGCTGGGAACAGGCTGGGCTGAGCTGCGAGGGGCTTTATTGGAGCTTACAGAGTGGGTGTGCTCTAAGAGGAAGAGATGGTTTAACTGCACCTGGCTGCAGGATGCTGTCCCCGTTTCCGTGGCGGGAGGATGCGCTCCTAGGAGGGTTCCTGTGCCGCTGTGGGGCTCCCACTGTCCCCAGCATCGCCCGGCTCCACACCCTGGCTGCCTGCTGAGGAGAGAACAGCACGGTCAGAGCAGTGCTGGGCAGCCCAGCACCTCCATGCACTGGCACAGAACCAGGCTTGGAGGTGCCCGGTGTGGAGCTGGTACCGCAGGACAGCCCATGCTGGGCATGTCCCATCTCCATGATTAACGCAGCAAATGGTGACAGAGACAGGCCTTTGTTAGGTGCACTCTAAATCACATTTTGTGAAAATCTTTCACAGCCCTGATGAGGCGTCTTACCTGTGTGGAAGGATCTGAGGTGGCTAATGCCACCTGCACACCCGGATCCTGCACCAAGGGGAGCTGCTGCTGCTGCACCCAGCCCAAAACACTCACCAGAACCCAGCACTCCTGACCCAGGAGGTGTGGTGGCACCCTGCAGGCCCCAGAGAAATACCTGTGACTCCGTGAGCCATTTCCCAGCTCACCAACAGCAATGCCTCTTTTTAAACAGGCTTGTGTTGTGTGAGGAAAAATCCGAAATCCAAGGCACAAGACCATCACTGTCCTGTTCCCAGGCTTGCCCCAATCCCACGATACCTCCCAGCTGCCCAGCCCAGAAACAGACCAGGAGGTGCTGGGCAGGACCCCCCAAACCCTCCAGCTGTGGCCAGCTGTTTCCAGCGAGCCCATGCAGCAAGGCAGCTGACAGATGCCTTACTGCACTGATGGCTGCGAGGGACCGTGGCGTTGGTGCCACAACTTGTAAAAACCTTCCCTGGGGACAAGCAGCCTCCAGAGTCTTGCCCCAGCTCCAGAGCAGCTCTGAGCCCACAGGGCAGGGATGGTGTCCCTGCTGCACTTCTCAGGACGCTGCAGGTTCATTCCTCTATCTGACCTCCTTTCCCTGTGCTCACAAGGCTCGGTCCCAGACCCACATTTGGCTCTCAGAGAGGAGGAAGGCTCCGGCACAGCGGCCAAACCCCCGAGCCCGAACGCACAGAGCGTGAGCAGCCTCTGCTCCGCGCCAGCTGCCTGCGCTGCGTCACGTTTGGGGCACATCAGTGCTCTCCATGGTGCCCAAACCTGTTCCTGCTGGATGCAGAGAGCCATCAGCAGCTGATTTGTTAGCTGACAGCAGGAGGCTTTGTTTGCGCAGCGCTGGCCGGCCGTGCTGCCGGGACGTGGCACCCACCAGGCAACACCTGCATTCCCAGCGCTACTGCTGAGAGCACCCCGGGCTCAGCCACTGTGGGCCTGGCACTTCACACAGCACAGACCCAGTGTGGGGGTCTGGGCAGGGGGACAGTGCCAGGCAGGAACCAGCATCCCCAAAACACTGCCCGAAGGATGCTGGTGCCAGTGGGAGGCTTTGTGACCTGCCAAAACCATCGGGAGCAATGCCGATGGCTCCCTGCAAAACCCCTCACGAGGGCCCTGCAGTGCAGAGTGGGGAGAAAAGCAGCAGACACAAAGGCACAGCAGCTCTGCCCAGGCTGCTGCCACCCAGGGATGCCAAAAGAAAATTATGCCCCTTTGACAGGGTGTTTGTGAACAAAACCATTTCCAGTCTACGCCCCTGCCACCTCTCCTTGCTCCTCCCCAACACAGGAGTCTCCACTGATCACCCTTTCTGCTCAGCAGGAGAAGATGGAATACATCCATGCCAATGGTTACCCAGACCGTTCAAAAAACCCGGGGAATTCTGGCCCTCACAAATTCCAGCTGATTCTTAGCAGGACAGCCCTGGATTTACTTGACTATTAGGAAATGGACAGCAGTACGAAGCTGCTGTTTTGCAGCCCGTTGGTGCCACAGGCTTAGAGCACGGATTTCAGCAGGGACACTGCTGTGGCAGTGTGGATGGAGCCATTAGGCTTCTCTGGAGGATGTGCCGGGCATGGCTCTGAAATGGTGTCCAGCAGCCCGAGAGGACGGCCACGTGTGCTGGCAGTGTCCCCTCGGGGAGCAGAGAGCCCGCTCCACCGACAGCTGCGACACCGTCTGCGACAGCCCAGGATCCGGGGCTTTCCAAGGCCGGGGAAGCCAGGAAAGGCAAAACTGCCCTCTTGCCAGGCAGGCTTTGCTGCCTGTGTCTCTTGGGCTATGCTCTTTTCCAGTGTATTGATTTACAGCGAAAACCACAGCTCTGCCTAGGCCTGAAGTCAGCCCTGGCACTACCAAGTTGGTTTCCTAGGAATCAAGAGAGCAGAGCACCCATACACTGGTACTGTTAGCCTGACTGAAAAAGGAAAAAAAAAAATGCCAAAAAACCAAACAAATCTTTCTCTAGAAAGATGCTCTTTATCTACAACCTTTGCTTTATCATAAAATACTCAGCCAGTTCCTGGGAAACTTTCCTCCAGGAAGCTGCACCACCTGCCTTTCCCACAGTGAGTCAGGGTTAGGATTAGGAGCCTTTAGGTGGGGAAAGACAGCAGAAACAGGCTGGAAACCTCTTCCAGGGAGCCAAAGCCACAGAGGCATTGCTACCCCAAGACTTTGCTATGCCCACACCAAGCCCTCGCAGCCCCTGGCCCTTCCTGCACCCGTTTGGGAGCGGGGATTTGCTCCTGGGGCTGCCAAGCAGATTTGCATGCTGCGCAGTTGGCTCCGTACCTGCTCCTGCTGGCAAGGGGGGAGATCGTACAGGTGCACGCAGCACCTGTCTGTGAGACAGCGTTCACAAACCCAGCGTGCACCTTCCCCGTTTACACAGATTTTTACAACAGCTCCGACCAAAGCCGTCAGATTCCCACATACAACAACAAGCCCTGGAGATAGCTGCACAGACACACATTTATCTACAGACACGGTCAGTGAAGGATGCTGCAGGAAGCAGAGATGCCCGGCCCTCCTTGTGCCAGGCTCCCCTGCCCACAGCCAGAGCAGGACCCGCTGCTCTGCCGAGCCCCGCGGCGAGCACCCGCAGCAGCCACCCAGCAAACAGCACAGCCCTCCCGGCACGCATCTCTACCAGCTCACAGTGCCGCCTCTCCTCGCGCTTCCCTTCCAGGGAAGGTCCCCGGCAGCTCTCCCCAGCTCAGAGCACACGGCCAGGGGACCCCTCAGCTCGGGGGCAGCCTTCCCCCAGAGCAGCCACGCCGCACCCCGCTCCTGTAATTCCTTTTTAATTAATCTCATCACACGGCACGGGGCAGGCTGTGCCTCCCTGCCAGCTGCAGTGTGGAGCCGGGTGCCAGCCCCCCCGAGCCCCCAGGGCCAGCCCGGCACGGAGAAGCAGGAGGGGCGGGGGCACGCTTGAATTTGAAAATATTTTATTTGAATAGTAAATAATTATACAGTTGAAACAGTTCTATCGAAGCACTCTATAAATAGCTAACAGTTAAGAAAATAATGTGTGTAGAAAAAGAGATTGCATCTAAAAGTAAGAGCTGTTGGTTGCACGGGATAAAATGGTTAAGATCATGTGTTATTCTAGGTATAAAAGTTAAAACCTTTTTAGCAGATCCCTTAAGAAAAAAAGATCTTCTAAAACGCACAGTGAAATGGCAGGCGGGGAGACAAAAAAGCGCATTAGAATATCTGCAATCAAATAATATCAATCTTCATAATTAATATAAATAAATAACGAATAAATAACATAATTACTCAAACCAACATATACAGATAGACAACTCATGAGCTACCTTAGTAAGGGCAAAACGAACAGAAACAGAAAGTTGGCATGTCACAGTTAAGGCAGTTTCTACAGCATTTTCTGGAGACCATCAACAGCAGAGTCAAGGCATTTGTGGCTACACTAAAGGAAACGCTTGTTTCTCTCGAGCAGTTTGATCTGTTCACATCGATAAAAACCAGAGCGAAGGAACAAAATTTTTTAAAAATTAAAAATAAAAAAAACCCCAAAAAATAACAAACAGAACAAAACAAAAAAAAAGAAAAAAAAAGAAAAAGAAAAAGAAAAAAAGAAGAGAGAGACCCCGGGAAGGTAAGTGTAAAGCCAGATTCCAGCAGGTCACAAGCCGTATTAAAGCTAATCGTGTGGCGGCCCCGGGGGAGCGGCGCGGGGCGGCGGGGAAGGCACGGGCGGCTCAGCAGGCGGGGCGCAGCGGCACCTGGAGCAGGATGACCTGCCGGTTCTCCGAGGGGTGGCACTTGTTGATGTGCCGGGTGAGGCCGGGGGAGCTGTAGAAGGTGGCCGGGCAGTACTTGCAGGGGAAGACCTGGGCGGCGTGCAGGAGGCGCAGGTGCCGCTCCTGGCTGCTCTTGCTGGGGAAGGTCTCCCCGCAGACGGGGCAGAGGCGGCACTCGGCGGCGGCAGGCAGCTCCTCGGCGCTGGGCTCCGGGGCCGGTGCGGGCGCCGGGGCCGGTGCGGGTGCCGGTGCGGCGTGCCCCAGCAGGTGCTTGCGCAGGTAGGCTTGGCGGCGGAACCGCTTGGCGCAGCGGGGACACTCGAAGAGCCCCTCCTCGGAGCCCGCCTCCGAGGCTCCGCCGGGGCTCGGCGTGTCCCGCTCGCTGCCGCTGCCGCCGCTCGCCTCCTTCGGCGTCTCCTCGGCCGGGGCCGGGCTCGGGCCCGCGGCCGCTGCTCGGCCCGCCTCGGGGCCGCTCTTGGTGGCGGGCGGACGCGGTTTGTGCCAGCGGCGGTGGGAGGCGAGGTTGGCGGGGCAGGAGAAGACCTTGTCGCACTCGGGGCAGCGGTACTCCACCCGGACGATGCGGGAGCAGCGGTGCTGCGCCAGCGCGAAGGGGTCCCCGTACTCCTCCTTGCAGAGCTGGCAGATGAACTCGCCCAGCGGACGGGCGCAGCCGCCCCGCGCCTTGGCCGGCGCCTCCACCGGGCCCTCCTTGATGCGCAGCCCCAGCACGGGCGAGGTGGTCACTTCGTCCTCGAAGGTCAGCTTGCGGATCGCCTTCGTCTTCTTGCCCGACGGAGCCTTCTGCCGCCCGGGCTCGGACGCGCCCGGCGGGCGCTTGGCGGGCAGCGGGCGGCCCGAGGCGGGCGGCACGGCCGGGGCGGGCGGTGCGGGGGCTCCGCCGGGGCCGGCGTGGGCGGCGGGCGGCTCGGCGTGGCCAGCAGCGGCCCAGAGCTTGAGGTCGGCGGGCGCGAAGAGGATCGGGTCCATGGTGCCGGGCACGGCCGGCGCGGGGAAGGACTCGGCCGAGACGGGCGAGCCCAGGCTGAAGCCGCGCTCCAGGTACTTGTCCCTGCTGACGGGCCGCGTGGGGCTGTACAGCGCCTGCACGGCGGCATCGGGCGTCCCGAACGGCACCGGCGGCGGCGAGTCCCGCGGCGGGGGCGGCGGCGCGGCGGGGCAGGCGGGCGGCGGGGCGGCGCCGGCGGGGAGCGGCGGGCCGGCGGCGGCCTCGCGGCAGCAGCGCGCCCGGTAGGACACGGGGGTGGGCCGCCGGCTGCGCTTCACCAGGAAGCCCCGGGGCATCTTCGCGCCGGCTCCGGGCCGGCGGCGGCCGCGACGCAGGCTCCTCGCTCTGCCCGCGGCGCGGCCGCCGCCGCCTTTAAGCGGGCCGGGGCCATTGTTCGGGCCGGCGGCGGCGGGCTGGGCCAATCAGCGGCGGCGGCGGCGGCGCGGCCGCACCTGAGCCCGGAGCGGCACACGCCCGGCCCCGCCCCCGCCCGCCCCGCGCCGCCCGCCCGGCACGCGCGGCCTTTGTGTGCCGCCCCCCGCGCGGCGGCTGCGCCGGCGGCACGCTCGGCTCGGCTCGGCTCGGCACCGAGCGGCGGCCGAGAGCGGGGAGCGGGCAGCGCGGCGCGGGAGGAGCCCAAAGCGGCGCTGGCGGCGGCACAGAGGGGAGCGGGGTGCCCGCCGCGGGTGCTGCCCGGCGGCGGCAGCAGGTGGCCAGCGGCGGGTCCGTGCGAGCGGGAGGAATATACGGAACGGGTCACCGGGGCCCGGCAACCGTGCGAGCGGAACTCGGCGCTGCGGCGGGGTCGGGGCAGGCCGGGGCTGCTAACCGAACCTGTTACTCTAGCTCTAACCCTAACGGGTCCGGCACGGTCCCCGGAGCAGGCAGGGAGCGGCGGGGGCCGGGCAGAGGCTCCCCGCTCCCCGCTCCCCGCGGTCAGTGTGCAGGCAGAGGCGCCCGGAGCCGGCGCGGCTGCGGCAGGTGCAGGGCGGCGGGCAGAGCCAGCCCCGGGCCGCGGCCCCGCTCCCCCGCTCCCCGGCCCTTTGTCCGCGGGGCCGCCCGCAGGTGGCGGGGCCGGGGGCGCGTGCGGGCCGCGCCCTCCCCGCCCCCCGCCGGGCCCTTTGTGGGGGGCGCGGGGCACGCGGGCGGCACGCGAGCGAGCGGGCCCCCCCCCCCCCCCCCCCCGCTTGCGCCTTTGTGCGCGCCATTAGCATAAAGCTGCGCGACCCTCGGCACAAAGGGCCCCGCTCCCCCGGACACCCCCCCGGCGGGCCGGCCCGGGCGGCGGGGGGGCGAGCGAGGGGCCGGCCCGCCCGCCCGGTGGGACAGGCGTGCGGCGGGGCGGGGCGGGCGGCCGGCGGCGCATTAGCATACAGCTGCGGGCCCGCGGGCACGCGCCGCCGCCCCCCCGCCGGGGCTGCGCACCGAGACCCCAAATCACTGCTGGGGCTGCACACCGACACCCCAAATCACTGCTGGGGCTGCACACCGACACCCCAAATCACTGCCGGGAGTGCACACCGACACCACAAATCACTGCCGGGAGTGCTCACCGACACCCCAAATCACTGCTGGGGCTGCACACCGACACCCCAAATCACTGCCGGGAGTACACACCGACACCCCAACTCACTGCCAGGGCTGCACACCGACACCCCAAATCACTGCCGGGGCTGCACATCCAGAGCCCTATCCCCAAACGAGCTTTATACCGAGACCACCTCACTGCCAGGTTTCACACCGAGAGCCTCCCATCACTGCAAGGCTGCGCACTGAGACCCCATCACTGCTAGATTTCACACCAAGAGTCTCCCATCACTGCTGGGTTTCACACTGAGCCGCCGTCACTACCAAGTTTCACACACTGACCCCCCATCCGTGCCAGGGCGCCCGTTCCGCCCGCCTTACCTGCAGCCGGCCGTCTGTAGGGGTCGGTCGGGGCGTACATGGGCAGCTGGGCGCGGTGGCGGCGCAGGTAGCGCAGCACGGGCTCCCGGAGCGACGGCGGGCTGGCACTGTGCTCGGGGCGCTGCTCGGGCACCTGCGGACACAGCTGTCAGACACAGAACGGGGCTCGGGGCACACCCCGAGTCTGGGCTCCCGAAACGGCCTCAAAACCTGTCGGGGCTGGGACACTGGGTCACGGAGTGGGCTCACACTGTCGTGTGCTCGACTGTTTGTACACCTCTCCCTCACAAGTGACCGGCCACAGGTGCAAACCCCTGGCTGTCCCCACACTTTGCCCCCTCCGTGCCCAACACTGACTGTGGTTTTTGCCCGAGTCACGGCCAGCTGCAGGTGCAGCACCAGGCCATTATCCGTGCCGGCCCAAAGCGCCGTTCCGGAAGGTCTGGCACGGCTGGCGAGCCCCCGGCGAGCGGCAGCACCCAGCAGCTGATGGAGGGCAGCCCGCAGCGCAGCCCTGCCATCTGCGTGTTTGCATCGCCCGAGCCGCACCGACACACGGCTGCGATCCCCGAGGGGCAAACACGCCCCGCGCTGCCAGGGCAGCCTCGGGTGACAATTTCAGCACAGGCTGAACGCACCGCCCTGCCCCCAGAACACCACTGGCTCCTCGGTGCACTTAGTGCTTCCATTAGCAAACATTTCTGTAAATATTGCCCCTAGTGCAGGACACCGATTCCCTCTCTCTGCAAACTAACCAGAAATATCCGACTTCTGTGCGCTTATGCCCACAGCTCTTAAGCATCTCTTTCCCTCATTTTCACACTTCATTAGTAATTTTTCTGCATGCTGAAACGAGCTAGAATGTGAGCAACAGGAGACAAAGATAGCAGGTCTCTTACTTCATACAGAAATACAACCAGTCCTGAGGCATTTAAGAGATACTCCATGAGCACATGGTACCTACTCTGGATCTGGCAATGTGCCCAGAAGGAACACCCAGTGAAAACATAAACGGTGCCATTTGGTAAATATAGTTAAAATCACTTTTAGCAAATATAGTTAAAATCACCATGAAAAAAAAATTAAAGTCCAAAATGCCAAATCTTCATTCAGATGTAGATACCATCACCTCTGTCCATAGGAACAATCCTGACTCACAGAACTGTTTCCAGGTCCATGCCCCTCATTCTGCACAGAACTTCATTTTGCACTCTTTCAGAGGTTTTTCCAAGAGAACCCAAAGGAAACTGCACTGAGACCCTTTCTGGGTCAGGACAACATGAGGCAAACTGCTCTGAGCCCTTCAGGGAGGAGGCAGGGCTGGGATGTGGCAGCACTGAGCCCTGGAGATGGCTGGGCCATGGCTCCCTCCCTCTGCCTCCATTTACACTCCGTCCTGTTCGTTTTCTGCACAGCTAAAATCTGTGTGAGCACAGGTTTAAAGCCCAGTGCCACCGTCTGCAGCTGATGGGGTTAAACAGAGGCAGAAGCAGGGTGAGCAGGGTGAACTGGTCCCAGGTAGTGGGTTGGATGCACTGAGTTCAGAGCACAAACTCCGCTTGGGATGAGCCAGAAGCTCGGGGCAGGCAGCTCTGGGGGCTGCTGGACACCTGCTGTTGCTCTTAGCTCTCCCCATGGAGCACAGGGGTTTGGCATTTTGGGCAGGCACTTCCAGGCTGCTGACGCTTTATGCCTCTGTCTATGGTGCTAGTGCCAGAGCTGTAAACAGCATTAGCAAACATTTTCATTTCACCCTTATTCAGGAAATCCACTTAGCACTGAAAAAGCCGGTTGCTTTCACCCTCTGGACTAGAAAAGCCATTCCCTGTGGGTAAGTGTTGAAAAACCTACCCACAGGCTCAGCTGAGACAGGCGCAGGGTGGCCCACAGCATGTTCCTATGAGTGAACACTCCTAAACCCAAGGGGATACTCGGACAAGCCAGGCTCCAGATTCCACTGGGCACTTGTACTACACTGCAGCTATAATGCAAAAGTGCAGTGAAGGACAACATTGGGAATATGCCCAAACAAGAAAACCGAACACTGTGCTGTACGTGGTGAGCCCCTGTGATGTACACAGTCTGCCCCAGAGAGAGAAACATCCAGCTTCACAATAAAGATGGGAGAAGAAACCAAAGTGAACAGCACTAACAAATTACCCAAATAATAAAATGCACTCGCCAGTTGTTTTTCTTACCTGTTCTGACATCAGGATTTGGCGCAGTTCCTTCTGCAGATCGATAAACCAATCGTGATAGATGGCCATGGACCAAGGCTCCCTGAAGTAGCTGGGTAAAAAAGAAGAAATTTAGTTATCTTGTGAACCTCTCATTAACCACTAATAAAGTATTTACCTGCTTTTTTGCCTTTATAAATTACAGTTCTGGACCCATCATGATCGTTTGTTCATAAAATGCCTCCTTGTAACAGCATGGTCAATCAATTCTTTTAATGGATGTTCCTGATGTACAGCCAGCTTCAGTAATTACATTTAAAGTGGCTTAATTCAGAGCTGTGGCAAGACCCAGTGAAGAATCCTGATTTTATCAGAATTTAAAAGCCTGAAGACCTGTAAAGAACGGTGTCTCCATTATCTGTCCTCATTTGAGAAAAGCAGATTGCAGGATTAACTGAACTGCTGCATAAACAAATTAAATTTGTGTAGACAATGACACAAATGTTGTTCATCATTAAGGTTTCTGGATTAATAAAAGCCAGAAAAACAGGCCACCACAGCGCTGCAATATGTTCTTTGCACTAGTGTGATGAAGCTAAATTGAAGTGATTCTAGGAGGAAGCTCTTGTAACTATTTCTTTCAGCGACAGCATTCACAGCAGCATTCTTCCCTGAAAAAGGAAGAAAAGGATGGAGAGGACACTGCTCCCTGTAGAACCTCATGGCTGTAAATATAACTGGGGCCAGCCAGGTAACAAAGCTGTGATTTACTTCAGTTTATAATGAAAGATCATTTTTACAGCTGGGGTGAGATGCTGAGTGTAATTCCTGTTGATGCCCCCTGCTCATGCCCACAGTGAGCGAGCAGACATCAGCAGGCTCACCAGGAGCTTGGCACAGGGGGCATTTGTGTGGCTGTCACCAGCACTCAGGCCTCGGGAGAGGCAGCAGGAGCCTGGCACTGCCCTCAGGAGCACAGGAACCTTCCCTGGTTCAGCTGTGTGCCTCTGAGTGAGCACTGCATAAGGCAGCTCCAACATGCTGTGCAGATTTACTAACCCTGAGATACCTGCCCATAGACAACTAGGGTGCAGTTCCCTCAATGCAGACTTGACTTCCTCCATGAAAAAGGCCCCTCCTGCTCTGAAAGACACCTCAGCTCTCCCTCACACCCACAAAAGGGCTCTGTGCACCTGGCACACCCTCCCTGTCCTGGTGCCCCACTGCCCTGTGCGTGCCAGGCTGGCTGGGGCTGCCTCTCGCAACCTGCACGGTCTCCAGCACAGCAGGGCTCTCCCACACAGACCTTCTCACACTATAAATATTCATGGACACCATTCCAAGCACCACATCCTCGCTGCAGCAAGTGCTGCCCAGCCCAGGAGTTACCAGGACTGACACTGCCTGCTCAGCTTAGAAAGGATGAGCTCAGTTTAAGGATCCTTGTTTCAGGAACTGCACACCCACACAAAGGTGCGCAGAGAGCTGGAGAAAAACACAATATCCCACAATATTTAAAATATTTAAAAGCCCTTCAATTTCAGAAGAAAAACCCCACCTAACACAAACCTTTAACTCACTGCTGATAATAAATAGCAAAGAGAGAAAGGGAGGTGTTACACAAGAATACATTAAGGTAATTAAAGACTGTTTTTACAGGTATGTTGTGGTAAAAACCATGTTCCATTAGCCACATGTTTTGTCTTCAAGCTGGCAAAAATTGACTATAACCCTGGGCAGAGGATTTTCTCTCTCAGCTGAGGCACAACCTTCCCAACTGCCTTTCCTCAGTTTAGGGGCTCACCTGCCTCACTGAGGTGTTGCATTTAATGCTCTTTATAAATGTTCCAGGAGTGCTACATATTCCTGCTATTGTTATATATATATATATAGTTTTATATATATATATAACCACAACTTTAACTGCTCCTGTCAATATCTATAAATTTGGAGCTTAAAACCTCAAGTGTGCCACCCAGTTTAGAATCTTTAATGCAAATAAAATGCCAGTTTTTGGGGAGAAGAGAATGTTTTGTTCTTATTTTCTAGATAAGACTGCCAGAAGGAGCTCCCAGTAACCAACACTGAGTCCCAGACTTCCTTCCCTTCAGGTGAAGAGCAAATACCAAGGGCCATTTGGAGATTCAGCTCACACAAACAATTCACTTTCTTTGCTGGCTCTGTGCTTCCATCTATTTATCTGTTCAGTCTGAGTCCCCTTTCTCAGGGGGAACACGGTGGTTCTGACAGAGCAGCTCTACGTATGGCTGCTGAAGGGACGTTTAATAATGAAAAACCCCATTTGAAACCAACAAGTTGACTTTCTGAGGCTCACTCTGAATTTTATTACCACTTCAGCAGCAGTCCCTCAGGGCAAGCCGTGGAAGGCATAAAGCTCCTGAGTGTAGGAGATGGAGCTGGCACGCTCCCAGCAGGGGCTCACGAGCGGCAGCTGCCACATGTGTCTGCAGCACTGAGCCTTTCAGAACCTGCCAGAGTGCCCAGGCTAAGGAGCTGGGCTCACCTTTCAGGGACAAGCAGGTTTCAAGTCTGTTCTGCCTCATTTGTGAGGTGCAGCCTCCATCAGATGAGAGGTGAGATGGAAGGAAATACTTAGTGGTGTCCTGTACAGAAGGCACAGAATCCTTCCCTTTGCAACAGCTATAAATAAAATGGACAGAGCTGGGCACTGCCAGCAAGCAGAAATGGAGTGTGGCTGTCCATCCGAGAGCTGCCTACAGTTACTCTCCAATTCCTCTGCAGGAACACACCACGTTTGGAGAACATGGAAGATGGTTCAGTGTCCTGGCAGCAAGGACCCAACAGTGACCTGCCATCTGAGCCAGGTCTGGTGGCACAGGGTATAGCACTGGCAGCAAGGTGTGAACCAGAAAATCTTAAACACTGAATGAAAAACCTTCAGAACAACTCCTGTTTTGTACAAGGATGAAACAAAGAGCAGGAGGAGTAAAGTAAAAGGGGAATGGGATGCACTGCAATTTTAATTTTCAGGCCAAACTGACAATACTTCCCAACCACAGCTTGCAGATGAACCAAAGTCTTTTCTCCAACACAAGCACACAAGATGGAGCATCCCATCTCGCCAGGAAAATTCAAAATGTGTTGTTTTGAGAACAATATATGCATGTCTTTAAGACTCTTAATTACAAAGACAGGTAATACCAGCAAAAGATACAAAATATTTCCTGATACACCTTGGATAGCTGGACCAGGAATCATAGTATGTTAATTTAAAGACAATATAAATAAATGCTCCACTGAGCATTTCCTGCATTCACCTGATCAATAATTTCAAAAGACAGCTTGTTTACAGAGGTGAAAAGCAAGACCAATTTGTGTAAAATCCCCCAGAGCACCACCTGAGAGCATTGTTCTTCAGCACCAAGGACATAACATATTCCCTGACCTGCCATTTCTTAACATCCACCCACAACTGCTGAACAGCAAATGTGAACCAACAACCTGTTTATAGCAAGAGGGGTCTTCACTTCCTTGCTCTGCAGTTCTGCTCCCTGAACACTTGCTTGTCCAGGCATTTGACTATCTCCTGTTAAATTCAGTGATCAGGACTCTGTTACTGCTCTGACCTGGTAATTAGTGACACCAACAGCCTTATGGACAAAAATCTGTGAGTCAATCCACTGAACAGCTTCACAAAGTAACAACAGTGCTCACCAATTCACAGGCTGACATTTCTTTTGTCCCTTGTGAGAAGCAAATCCTGGAAAGGAAGCCTGTGCTTTTTTACCTCTTCTCACAGAACCTGCAATGTCTTGTCTTTGGAGGATGATGGTTTAAAACTCGTGGTTGACAATCCCCAGCATCCTCCCCTCCAGTACAGCGGTGATCCATCAGGACTGATAAATCAGCTCTGCCTGCTGCAGTTTTAATATCCTGGAAATGTTACAGCACTGCACCCAGAGGCACCCTCAGAGAGCAGATCCTGGTACTGAGATAAGGCAGCGCTTTCCTGTTCTCCTAAATATCCTCAGGAGAGACTCTGTTATTTCAGCACTGGCATTTGGTAAGCTTTAGACACCTTAGCAGACCACAGCAGTTGTGGTATACTGACTCCCCCTGAACTGCTCTGTAAACTTTCTAACCCTGTGCTCTTTAAATCTGGCAGAGATGCACTGCTGTCTGTGCTCTCTCCATGAGCACTTGGTGGCTGACCCTTAAATCAGGTTTACTGCGCTTTTTTCACATAGTACTATTTCACACATAATGTATTACGGAAAATGATTTAAAGGAAATTAAACTTGAGGCACAAAATCATCAAACAGGCTGCGTGCAAGGGTATGATTGCTTTTCTGCAATTGTTTATGGATTCAGGGTTCAATCACTCACAATGGTTTGCATAATTACTAACATGAATCAGCAAGGTTCGGCTGCAAATTAATGTGGTAGGGTTCAGCTGATGAGCTCTAACTTCCTAATGTGAACGTGGGGTTTCTTAGTAACATGGCTCTTCATTGGCAAGTTAGCTGCTCCTTTAGAACTCCGCTGCTAACTGGAAACCTCCAGCCATTTGTATCGATTTGCTGGGAGTGCAGCTGTACCACAGCACCGCGGGGTTAGCGGTTAATTCCGGGAGAAATCGCTGCCAGTGCTCTGCTATCCCTTCAGCGTGTTCCTGCTGCTTACCCTGCCTCTCTCTGCAGCCACATTTCCCTCTAATCAGGCTGCAGAAGGTGCAGAGCAGCACCAGTCCCTCTCAGCTATGCTCACTACCTGCCAGAGCTCCCTTTTTAACCCTGCAGAAAAAGCGTCTCACCGTCTGCGCGACGAACAAAGCCCAAGGTGGAACCCCTCCAATGTAATCCCAGTGTGCTAATGGTGAGGGATCCAGCAGATTCCAGACAGCAGCAGGGCATTCTAGTGCTCCTCCTAACAAACAACCACTCTTCATTTCAGAAAGCCTGGGTTAAAACCAGCTTTTCTATGTAGCACGCATTTCATGTTTGAATAATCACTGATTATCCAGCCTGTAAGTAATGAAATTCTCTCTACCTTTTAACAATAAAGCCGAAAACATCAAATGTTCTTCTTTTCCTTAATGCATCTGTTATATTGTGAGCTTTATTAGCCTTGAGTCAATAAACAGCCCAGTGTGGTGTTTCTGCTTAACAGTCTCACTGAATGGCACGGCTGAACAGATCACCTTCAGCCTGATGTTAACAGCACCAGGATGTGGGAATTGAACTCCAGTGGGAAAACGTAAATGGTCACTTCAAAATAAGCAAACGCTGTTCAGGCAGCTCCAAGTACTTCTGAGCATTTAGCTTGTACAGCCAATATGAAAATGCAATGTGAAAATATAAAAAGACAGGGTTTGAAGAGAGCAGTCAAGGGAACATTGGTTTGAGCTGTGCCTGTGAGGTTTCTGTGCCCGTGCCTCACTCAGGCATGGCCTGCTTTGTGCACTGCTGCCCAGGCTGAGCCTGTGCCCCTGCCCCGGGCTGGGCTCACCTCACTGCCACCCTTGGTGTCACACCACTGAGACACAGCCAGGTCCTCCTGACAACCAGGTCATTAACACACAATTACAAAACCCCAAGTAACAGCCACTCACACCTCATTTGTGAAATAAGCTCCTGAAGTATTTTAGAAACTAGTGGGTAAGATTTTTATGCATTTACATTAGATTTGATTTTCATTAATGCCAAATGAAGCTTGCATGAAGCACTTCTATGTCATATTAAAGGCATGATGCCAGTGAGCATCCTTTGGTTGCCAAGTATCAGGAGACCCCTCTAATTATCTGGTTTGTACTTAAGATGCAGCAGAGGGAGATTCCAGTGCTCCATGGACATGTTCCATAACTTGGCAACTACCTTGCAGCTGCCTTCAGCTCAGGAGGACGCACAAGGGGGTCACTGGCTGCTTGCATTCCTCCTCTGTGAAGCAGTGTGGAGGACTGATGACCAGTAAATCTATAAACTTAAAAAGAAAATTAAAAAAAGCTTCAGACCTCTCTGCCCACCCCTCTCTTTTATCTGCTGCTAGGGCAATAATAATGGAAATAATCTGAAGGCCTTCCAGCAAGCAAGGGGGGCAGGAGCAAGGCGCACAGCATGGGATCCCTCCAGGGCACACCACTGGAATTGCCCTCTGTCTCCTTCAGGAGGAGACTCCCCTCAAGAAGGAGCCTTGCTCTTGGGGACTCAAATTCTGGCTGACTTTTTGAGATGCAGCCTGACGGGAAATGAATAAAAACTGCAGAAACTCCTTGCTGAAGCGGATTCCAAATCCAGTGAGTGATGCCATTCATCTCGCAGGTCCCTAGGTTTTTTCCAGACCTGCACTGTCAGGTTCAGGAATGCACTGGCTGCGGGTCCAGGTGCAAGAAGAGCCCCCAGTGCATGGTACGGGGCAGCTGGGAGAGAGGGCAACGTGTGCCCACTGCTTCACCTCCTCCAGGAGCCCAGCCAAGCCTTCCTTTGCTTGTGGCTCAAGTCCTGCAGCTTTCCATTCCACTGATCTCCTACCCAAACCAACGAACTTTCCTCCAGACCAAAGGAAATGTTGTTTCTCTCATTATTCCCATTAGCTGTGGCTCCAGGAAGGGGGGACTTTGTCAAGTTTGCTGGATCTCAGGAGCCTGTTGCTAAAGCTAATTTGAGAATGGCACTGGCACATTCTGGCCAGGAAATCCGGTACCATGGGGTTAACTTTCAGCTCTTACACCAAACGCAAATCAGTGAGGAAATTCACTGCTAGGTGCCGTCTCTAATTATTTAAAAGATAATTTGCATGCTACACAGAAATAAATTAGCTCCCAGGTGACAGCTGTTCCACTGTGTCCATTCCTGGAACGAGATGCCATGCTGGGAAAGCTAAATGCAGACCAAAAGATTAAATCACGGCACTCACTTGCCTCCTAGGAAGGCTCTTCCCAAAGAGAGGCATCAAGAAGAGAGGAGGGGAATGGATGTTTCAAACCACCAAGTTTACCACCTTAACTAGCACATACCAGCCCATTTTCACAGTCTATATTTTCTTTTCACTAAGGGCACCTCACACCTTGCCAGTGGATGCGACATGTACTAGTTTAAAAAGAAGGTTTTGAAAGTCAAAGGTTCCTCTCTTTGTCCTAAGACCAGGTCTGTGTTCATGGCATCCTTACAGACCATGTGAACAAGGCCAAACAGCTGCTCTTTTATCACACATACAGAAATCAGTGAATGCATTTTCCTATTCTGTACCAAAAGCTAACCAGGCATCACTTTCTCTCTACATAAAAGCCTCAGGACAACTCACAACTCACCATTTTTCAGTGTCATGGTTTGCTAACAGACAGTCTTCTCATGGTTTCACCAGTGTCCATTGCCCACTGCACACACATGTATGCACATTTTATGTAACACTGCAGCGTGGGGCTGTAGATGTGCTGCAGATGTGATATATTATGGGAGTACATTCTGCCAGCCTTTTCCTCTGCTGCTCCATGCCCTCCTGAAAGCAGCAAACTCCCGTGCCAGCTTGTGTGCCAGGACTGCTCTGTGGGGATGCCAGGCAGATTACCTGGTACAGCTCCTGGAGAATGCTCCCTCCTCCCAGCATGGACATGTGGAACAGGAACACCGAGCTGGGATGAATGGGAGTGTGTGTGTGTGTGAAAGTGCCACAAGAACCACAGGAGCAAGGATAAAAGAGCAGCATATGTTCACTGCTGCAGAGCAACATATGGGATTTCATTCATATGACCAAAGAGCAACAAGAGAAGGAACAAACCTAGCTAAAGATAAGGCAGAAAGAAGACTGAAAACGACTGGAGGCAATAAAACAACCAGATAAGAAAAACCTGGCAACTGTAATTCAGGAATTCTGCCACAGGCTAATGAGAGGTGAGATAAAATAATGAGGCAAAAGGTCCCAAACAACATCACTGTCTAACGGCTGTAAAAGACAAGTCCAAAATGAGTTCATCATCACTAATGAAGGAGAGCTGAAGGGATGTGATGAGGCCCTGACACGTGGTGTCCCTCTGTGCAGCACACCAGTGATCCTCTGGTCAAGGTCAGGAAAATACTGCTACCTGTGCTGCAGGTAAATCCCAAAGCAGGATGGTTTATTCTTCCAGATGTTGCTGCTGGAGTGGAACTTGCATCTAAGAAGTGACCTGAGCACAGCTCAGCGTGGTTCACAGGAAAGTGAGCTCACAATGTGTGTCTGCAGTGCTCCAGAAGCAATGAGGGTACCAAAGCTGAGCTCACAATGTGTGTCTGTAGTGCCCCAGAAGCAATGAGGGTACCAAAGCTGAGCTCACAATGTGTGTCTGTAGTGCCCCAGAAGCAATGAGGGTACCAAAGCTGAGCTCACAATGTGTGTCTGTAGTGCCCCAGAAGCAACTATGGTACCTTGCTACAGCCTAAGGGGTTCTTCTGGTGCTTCAAATGCTCCACCAGTATGAGCTGTGACAAGGACAGGAGATCACTGCTGCCTTAGCCCATGTCCCAAGCACTTGTGCCACCCTCCCTCAGCTCCTCCTTCACACCCACTCTTTGCTGTGCCCCGTTGCTCTCCTGTAAAACAGCCCCAACATTTGCTATAAACCACAATCAAACCCTATGGCAGCAATAACTCACAAGCACCTTCTGGACCACAGCAAACTTTTACAAACTGCTACCTAAATAGCAATGTTTAATCTGACAATTTTGCCTCCGTTTGTGCCTTTCTTCCAGTCACTTGAAATAGAACAAAATCAAACCTGGCAATGTTTCAGGCACCACCATCAGCTCTGTATCCCAATAAAAACTGATCATTTGTTCCCGAGCCTGGCTTTCTGTCTCTACCCAGCTGATGCAAGGCAGTACTTGCCTACTCCATCTGTGACAGTTTGTGTTTCAAAGCACCATTCCTGAGGCATTTCTTTAAATGAAAATCAAAAGCAATGAAACATTCTCTCAGAGGACATGGCACATGACTACAGCTAACCAGGACCAGATAAAAATAGGCAAGTTGTTGAGCATGACTAACACTGTAAGTTATTTAAAATCTCCCTAAAAAACTTTGGCTCAAAAATTTGATTCAAAGCAACAAAAAAGTGACTTTTTATAAAAGCGACTCTTGAACACGAGTCTTCAGTAATAAAGGATTGTCCAGGTTCAGCTTAATGATTAACCTACTGAATATTCTAAACAAAATGCTCCTTCAGATAAAAGACAGTCAAGTAAACCATTGCTCCTCCTCTAAGTACATCTCAGACACAGAGCCCTTTGCAGGGAGCTCTTCACGACTTGCATTTTTACTGACAATTTTGCTCGAGCACGGAAAATCCTTTAAAATCTTTTTTACTACCTTTTGTTCCAACAGCCAAAAAAGACCAAGCAGAGTAAGACTGACCTGAAATGCTGCTGGAGGCAGGCTGAGCGCAGGACAGGGAGCTGCTCTCACCTGTAGAGGTCGGTGATCTGCCCGGCGCTCCAGCGGTGGCACAGGTCATTGAGCAGCCGCTCGTGCTGCCCGAACAGGCACACGTAGTTGGACACAGGGAGGGGCTCCCTGCACAGGCAGGTGATGCTGTCCATCAGGCTGTACCTGCTCAAGTGCATCCTGAAGTAATTCCCTTGAGCAGCCTCCCCGGTCACAAACTCCATGCCCTGGACAGAAAGCACAGGGGAGAGGTGGTGTGATAATTGATAAAAGATTTGTGTGAATCATAAAAGTATTGGGGTTTATATCAACCAAAATACAAAAATCTGAAGTGAAGCATGGACCCTTGATGGAGGAAAAATGTGATTAAATCATTCTGTTTTAAATCCCTCTGTCATGAATATTATGTCTTTAAATAATTTGTATCTACTGCAAGTTTGTAAAATAAGCCTTTCCAATAGTCTGATTGATTTTGCAAAATCAGACTTGCTGCCTTTGTTTTATCAATGACTGCCTATCTACAAGACCAGAACTTTTTGATTTCTGGCAGTTTTATCTACCAAGACCACAGGTGTGGGACTGACATTCAGAGACTTTACATGGATGTTTATTTCGGCCACCACTGCTTGCAAAATTATGACAGCAAGAAAACAAAAATTATTGATTACCACGAGGGACCACACTGTAAGAAGAAGCTGCAAACCAAGATTTGATGGAGCAGGTGGTGACCACTCATGTCTCCCCAGCACTGCTTTGCTTTTATATAAAATAAAGCAATGCACATTTTACTACAGATTGAGACTTTTGTTTCTCATTTATAACATGGGGATGGAACAAGCCCTGACCTGCCTCGTGTGCAGACTCACTGAGGGCTCCCTGCTCCACATCCACATCCTCCTGCTGGAGCCCTGACACACTCCTGGCACAGTGGGCTGAGGTTGGACAGGGATTTTGGGTGCCCACCCCACTGTGCACAGCAGCCAGGTGTCACTGCACACACCTGGGGGCCCTGTGGCCATGCTGACAGCGTGACACCAGATCCAGGGGACCTGTGACCTGCTGGAGCAGCAGCTGGAGGCAGCAGGGATGCCCTGGGGCATCCCAAACAACACTGGAGAGCTCTGTGTGGGGAACTCAATTGAACTCTGTTCAGCCTCCTTTATGACACAGAGCACACACATGGCATATCACATTTACTGTGAATAAAAGAGCACCAATGTCAGATGTTCATGCTCAAACTGTAGCATTGAGCTTCAGTTACTTAAATCAATCACTTGGACAAAAGTGTAAAATTTGCTTCAAACCTCACACTGCAGTGGGATGATCAGACAGCTTGGAGCTATTTTTTCCAGCTGTATTCCTGTCACAGTTTTATACATTTCTACAACCTGTTGCTAGGCTACAGGAACCTTTAGCATTTCCACATCTAAGCCAGTACCTTTCACTAGCTTCTCTTACTTCTCTCTTAGAAAATTCTTTCAGGATTTACACGAAGTTTCTGGAGTGGCTTTAAAAAATATGGTCCCTTTTCAGGTAATCAGCAGGTGATCAGAGTGGCAGCAAAAGAATTCTAATCATATTCTAGCAATTTGGAGGAACAAAACCAACTCCTCTCTGATAGCCCTTTCTGCTCTCCACTACAAGCTGCTTTGGATGGCTCATCCTGGTTCTGAAAAGCAAGGTGAGCCATGCTTTGATTCCTCCCCCTAAATGATTTTCTTTTTAAAAAGCCCATTTGTTTCACTGCTGTTCAGTTTTAAAATCAACACTGAAGTAGCTTTTTAAAAGCTGCTCTTTAAATCAACTGCAAAAATGGGCTTGATGCAGAAATTCCCAAGGAAAAGGTACAATCTATGTGAGAGAGGATCTTGCCTAGGTGGAAAGTCCTCTCTGGCTTTAAAAGACATTCATCTAGTCCTTTTCTGGCCTCAAGTCAGGCTCTCCAGTAAGAGAATCACCTGCATGTTTTATCCTGGGACTGCAGCCCATGCCCTGCTCCAAGACAGCTCTCGGCTGCAGGACTTGCTATTTCCCAGCAGCACAGAGCATCTCTTCCACAACACCTCCTGCTCTTCGAGAAACCTGCTGAATGCCCTGCCAGACTGCCACCCTCTGTATGCACCTGCAGCACCATGCTGCAGGGAGCCTAGAGCATCATCACAAAGGCTGCAAGCGTGAAACGCTGCCAGCACTGTCCTGTGTCCTCTGTGAGAAACCAGGCGCCTTTGGAGAAAGTCAAATACCAGCAAGAGTGGAAAGGAACCCCCAAGAGGTGCAGTTAGCTCTGTGACTGCTCCTGGGCCTCTCTCCAGCTGTACCTGGTGTGCACAGTGCCTCCAGACCCAGCTGCCCTAAACAGGGACATCTTTTCAAACAAACAGGGGGGACAAAACAAGAAAGGTTCCATTACTGAACTTACATGTTCACACGGGTCATGCGCTACATCCAAGGATGTGGGGACTCCAGGCTTGGAAATGTGCAAGTAGTTATAACCTCCAGGAAGAACACCACCTGCCATAAATGAGAACAAGACTTATTAAACCACTGACAACCAAGAATGTAATGTATTTGTTTGTCCTCCTTCTGCCATCATCTTTTTCTAGAACACAAGGAGCCTTGAGTGCTGTACTGCCAGGAGATGCACCTGAGGAGAGATGGACCTGCCTGTACTGGAGAACAAAAACACCTGAGAGGGGTTGGAAGTGTGACAGAAATGCAGCTGGACATACCTTGAACTTTACACCTTGTGTATACAGGGATGAGTCTGTCTGAGCCCTCAGGGGGCTGGGAGCTGGGCTGAGGGCTTGGATCGAAGAGACTCAGCATGGAAGCAGCGAGCTCAGAGCCAATCTCCTTGGAGTTGAAGTTGCTGTGTGTCACATCATCCCTCCAGTATCTCCTGGAGAACTTGGTCAGAGGACCTGCAGCCCTGATGCTGGGGTCATTGGTGTGGAATTTGGCATCAATCACAAGTCTCCCATCAAGAACAAGGTAAGCATCACTGATGGCCTTAGAGGCTTCGTAATCCAGTGTCTTGTAGGCAAAACTAAAAAATGCCTAAAAAGAGATGCAAATGAGAGAAGATAATTGTGTATTACTTACTGGCTGGTTTCATAAATCAAAACCCAGACGTTATTCTGAATGTTATTTTAAAAAACAAGAATGTGAAAGACAGTGTGATTTTAGCAACACTATCACAGCAGAGAGATCCCTCTGATCCAGCATTTACAGCTACCCAAGATAAAACTAAGCAGAATGGAGAATCACTGAACTAGACTCATCTGCTGCTGCTTATTAGATAGTTTAAAAAATAGTTTAAAAACTCCAACATTTGCTGCATCAAACAGCCTGAGTGGTTGTCCATATTTTCTGTGTTAGTCCAAGCATGGAACATAGACCTGAACCTTTTGTGAAGTTTGTTTTCTTTCAAATGCTCAAGCCAACCTGAAACCCCAAGAACAGAAAAGCACAACGGATCTGGAATTCAGCAGGATAATTGTGCATTACAAGTGTTTTCCCAACTGTTGAGCCTGTTTACCAACAAACTGAATTACTCTGGCTAACTGGCACAGGGACAGAGAATGAAATGGAAGGATCAGAAATAAAACTTGCTCAGAGGAAATGTCATCCTCACTCCAGCTATAGCAGCAGAATTTCAGTCAGTGGAAGCTGCAGAGACCAAGGACCCTAAATCCATAAATTCCTACTTTGAGTGTCAAAGGAAAAATCCAGTGGTAAGTGTCAGATACTGGACTGGCTGAAAGAAAAGGCACAGAGAGCTGGAAATTTTAGCAGCGCTGGCATACGCAGAGATGCAGTTGAGGAGGAGCCAGAGCCCCTGGGCTTGCTCACTGATAAACTGAGTGATGAACTACACACAGCTAAGGGAATTCTGACCAGCTCAGAGAGCCAAAACCCGAGGAAGCTGTGCCCAAGAGGAGCACACAGCCCCACATGCCCCAGCTGACAGGCAGGACAGTGTCACTGGAGGGGAGGGGAGGCTGCACCCCCAGGCAGGAGCCATCTGTCAGCCCGGGCAGGAGGGAGCAGGGAGGCTGCTGCTTTAGGGAAAGAAGAGATTTCCTCCCGTTGTTTTTATCCTGCAGGACTCAACAAATTAAGTCCCCAAGAACTGCCAATCAACAGTTGACAGTGGCTGAGATCCCCGAAGGTCCAGAGCTGCTGCAGAGCCCACTGCTCCGAGCCCAGCTCCCAGGGGCTGGGGGCACACACAGGAGCCCTGCACAGCAGCTCCACTGATTCTGGAGAACACAAAGCCCTCAGCATCACAAGGAATTGCAGGTCTTTCATCTCAGAGGCTGTGAGAGACCTCCACAGGGAAGGAGCATGGATGGAGGAAGGACGAGCACGGGGCACAAACGGGCAGGAGAAAGAAGGAACAGGGCAGGCCATGCAGGCAAGGTGGTGGGGAAAAGAGAGGGGACTGAAGGGGAGCTGCTCAGTGGATACCAAGCTGGAGAAACAAGAATCACATTGAGATCCCTGTGGAAGGACAAAAATAGAGAGATTTCAAGGAAGAAGGAGAGAACTTGAAAAGCTGCACACAAGGAGAGTGGGAGGAACATCACTGGAGACTGAAGTCAGGAGACAAGTGTGAGGTCCTCACCCCCATCACGAAGCCCTGTGTGACAAGGGCTGAGGAGCAGGGGACAGCAGGGACCCCAGCAGCTGGGGAGGTGTCAAGGAGAGGCCCAGGGCTCACACAGGGCTCCCCACAGTTAACCCCAGCTGCACAGAGAGGGCACACACAGCAATCATCGATGCAGGGGGAAAGGAACCTGCTTATAACATGTTTTCATTAAGTTACATACTATCCCAGTGTTTCTGGTTCCACTGTGACAATCAAATGCACACAACTACAGACGGGAGTAACTGCACATTTAAATAAGAAAAGCATTTCTGGAATTACTTCAAAAATGAATTAAGAGTATTTGTCACTCAGCAGTGAACAATTACTTGTGTGCCAGGTGACTTAAATACATTTTAATCCAAATCAGTCAGGGCATTAACAATAGGTTTATTTGGATTTTTTAGAAACAACCATTGAGACTAAGGAGTGAATGTTCAATCTGCTAGGGACAATGAGGAGATAGAGAAATGTGCGAGGGGGCAGGTTGTTATAAGTGCATGACATATTGTTGGCTTTTTGCAACTGTTGGGATAAATGCTGTATGTATAATGTTAAAATAGCTTTTCTGTATGAATATAGGTTTTCTTCTAATAGCAAAAGTTAGACATAAGTTAAGATAACAGTCTGTGAATGTGTGATGGGGACCCTGTGGCTGACACAACAATTATCAACACTCACTGGCTGCAAAAGACTGGGACCACCACCCAAATTAAAAGGTGATTAAAAAAAAATTAAAACCACAAGCCAAGAAACACCCATGCTCTAAAAAGGCAGACCCAAGGCGTGGTCATGCTAAACAATTCCCAGAAGAAGTTGGACTATGCACGAAGGACTATGAATATGCAACAAGTTGATATATTATAAAACGCATTCCCTCGTGCTCTTACCCAGTCTTTGCTTTATGTTTGTCTTTTTACAAAACCCTTTAAATGGTACCAGGACGTGCTTTTCCCAGGGTGACTGTGGTGGTTAGTGAGGCTGGGCACAGGGACTGTGTGTGTTACTCACGGAGCACTGCAGCTGGAGCGGCTCCGCGGCGCTGCCGAACGCCGCCCCGGTGATGCGGCCGCGCTCGTCCTGCTCCCACTGCGCCAGGACACACTCGGGGTGCACGGCCACGCCCGCCTCGGCCAGCGCCTCCTGCACCCTGCGCTGCACCGCCGCATCCTGCAGCTGCTGCAGGCAGCGAGCCTCGGAGCCGAGAGGAGCCTGCACCAGGTGGATGCGGGAACCATCCACCCCCAGGGACAGGAGGGCTTCCACCGTGGTGTACATGTCAGCCGTGTTCCCATAGACAATGACGTTCCCTAAGAGGGGAAAAAAGGGGAAAGATTTCTAAGACGTACAATGAAAACCTTATTAGTATAACTCGGATGATAATAACGTGGAATTGCTCTCTTTGACCCTCTTATTTCTCTGATGCTATGAAGCAAACAATGTTACCTAGCAACAGCAGCTAAGATAATTTAGTGAAGAATCTGTACAAAACATCCCACAAAGTAGGCAAGTACTTAACACAGAGGTATGATATTCCTCCTGACCCCACAATCTGATATTATTTTGATGGAAAAGCCCCTAGGGGTAAATAAATAAATAAATAAATAAATAGATAAATCGCCATTTTTATCTTGTTCTCCCCTCTCTCCCTAATTTTGCTCACTGAAAGGACTGATGGAGGGGGCAGAGAGAACCAAATTCAACACACCCTGCAGAAAACCCCCACAAACCGCGGAAGGGCCAAGTTATGGAAAACAAGCCCTTGTGCCACATGGAGGTCACCAGAGCTGCCTCTCCCTTCTGCCAAAGCCTCATGTCCAGAGGATGGGGATGACCCTGCACAGCCCCAGCTCCCAAGAATATTAATGATAAAAAATGCTAACAGATGTTCTGCTATTCCCCTTTGACTACACAGTTATTTTATTCATCCCTATCAGTTTGGCTACATGTGGCTGCCAAAGAAACATCTCTTCACAGCTGCCAGAGAAAAGACCTGCCCCATGAGTACACTGCACATCAATGGCAGAAAGCATGTTTTCACTGTTCACAGCAATGACCCAAGGGACAGAACCGTTTTACCTGCAAATGTATCGGCTTGAAAACATGGGAAGAAAGATCTACTACTTCCATAAATATCATATAGAATGCAGAAAAGCTCCATCACTGACCCAAATTCCCAAGGCAGAAGAATATGTCCCCTAGCTTGTGTGTGCAGCAGCACTGGCCTCAGTAGAGTGCCAAAAGAGAAGAGAGATATAAGGCTGATCGTTTTTGCCCTGCTGCAGCAGGGTGTAACACAAGAAGCATCGCAATCTCCTGGTAAAGAGCAGCTTTGTTAGACCTGTTTTTATTAACACCCTCTCAGTTGCAGGGAGTCAGAGGGATGAGCAGTGAAAAGGATGCCATGGCTGTGGCTGGATGAAGAGGACTTCCCTGAGTCACAGACAGAGAAGCTCAGTTCTTGCATTAGACACTGGCATTCGGGGATGGACAAGATCAGATCAGAGTCCTACATTTCTCAAGGAAAATTAAAATTCTGTTTTATATGGTAATATTAAATACAACTGCATTAGATCAGGGAAAGCAATGCTCCTTTATTGACCTCTTGTAAATCAACAATTTACTGCTTCTGCTTATTACAATATTAGTGGCTTTTTAGATGACAGTGCTAGTAGTCTAGGAACTGCAGATATTCATTATGGACTGAAATTATGTCCACTGAACAGAGAGCAGTTCCTCAGGATGCTTTTATTATTTAACTACATGAAAATGTATGTATCTGTGAGTAAACATAATAACCTTCTACAGAAAAAACAGCCATAAATAAAGATCATTACAGTAGTTTTATCGTTTATTACCTGAATGTCAGCGTCCTGCTGCAGAGCAGACTCATTAATTTTCCACAAGTAGAAGTACAAGATTTCGATGACCCTAATGTGACCTGAATCTTTGCAGTTTGCAAAAGCTAAAGGAGAAACCCAGTATGAGTTAAAGCACTGGTGGCTCCAGCTGGTGATTCATGCACTAGAATTTTAATGCAAGAGTATTCCTACAAACATGCTTTTAATAAGGCAATAAACCATGCTTAGGTGAAGAGAAAAAAATAATTGCTCCATTTTGGGCCATTAAAGCAGTTTTGTTCCTTACTTTACTTCCATCCTAGTTTTATTTCCATGGAAAGTGCAGAGCTAATAGGAGATGAATTTCAATTAGTCCCAATTACAGCCGTAATAGGTTCCATGCATTAGGTGGCTGGGTTTCATCAGTGAAGCCACCGAGGCAGCCACGGGGCCAGTGCTCGCCCTGCTGCCAGCCCTCAGCAGCAGCCAGCCCTCCCAGAGCCCTGGCACCACTGCCGAGACTCAAAGAACCAGGTTTGTAAAGAAACAAAGCTGGGAAAAGGAGCAGGCTGAGGAAGAAGAGAAGCAGCTCAGCGCAGGAAGTCCTCTCACAGCTGGGCAGAACGTGATGGGAAGAGCAAGGAGAGGGAACTGAAGCCAGAGCAGGGGCAAAGGGGAAGGTGTCACATCTGCCCTAGACCACATCTGCACTGCAGACCAGCCTCACGGTGGTGTGAATTCCCTTCTGTGGCATGAAGCTCGGTGAGAGCTGCAGCCAAGGCCAGCAGCAGTGACAGGTGAAGAGCCATGACTGCAGCACTGCTGCTGCACGAGGTGCAGGTGGCAGCTGGGACTGTGGCTGTGCTGTTTGTGCCAGGACAGCTGAGACTGTGGCTGTGCTGTTTGTGCCAGGACAGCTGAGACTGTGGCTGTGCTGTTTGCTGCAGTCACTGATGCTCTGGGCACATCCCAGCACAGTGCAGGACTGGGCTCACAGGAGTCACAGAGGGACCAGCAGCAGCAGGCAGGGAAAGCTAACACCTCATCTGTCTGTGCAAAGCCAGCTGCTGTACCAGCTGCACACCACGCAGGGCCACATGGGGAGGGCTGGCAGCAGCTGGAGCACAGCTGGAACCAGACTGCTCCAGAGGCCAGGAAGCCGGCTGAGAATCGCTGCCATGTTTATGGACCCCTGTGCTGATCACAGCAAGACCTGCAGGACGATAAAGGAATTCCCAGCGTTTTTAGAGCTTCCCTAAAGGACTGCCAAGCAGGTGTGAACCTTGCACCACACCACATCGCTGCCAATTCCCATCACACTCCACAAACAAGGCAGGTAAAACACATCTTCAGGAAAGCCCTGCTCTTGCACTCTGCCAACAGGAATTCCCCACAAAGTCAGCGTTCCTGTTCTCAGCTGTCCTGACTCAGAGCCAGCAGGAACTGACATTTCATGAACCCATTGACTCTTTGGTCTCTGTTTCTCTAGCTCAAAGCTGAATCAGAAACCTGGATGGTCCCAGGTATATTCTACAGCACACACACAGCAGTTGAACTACTGAACAGACAAGCAGAGCACAAATGACAAGGCTGAGGAAATACAGGGATGGTGCACATTGGCATAAAGGTCAGATTTTGAGGTTTAAAAAGCACCAGGAACTTGCAGTTCTATGTGAAAATCTGACACTGATGCAACTGAATACAAGGCTGACAGACACTTCCTAATTTAGACTTATTTTCTTCGTGCTGTGCCACAAATCTAGATATTTTTCTATAGAGTAGAAAACTACATCCAATAATTAAATTATTATTTCATTGGCTAATTAACAACTCTGGACAGATTTGCGTTTGGGACTCATTTGGTTTTCTATAATAACTGCAGATAATTAATCTATCTCCAACCTTTCTTTCCCAGCTAAATATGCCGGGTATCAGAAATAAGAAAAATCGTAAATTAATGTGGAAAACAAAGAGGTGCCAATTACAGCGGGGAATAAAGGAAACAATAAGCCTGGAGACATTTCTGAGTGTGTGTGTGCTTACCTGTGGAGCTGCCAAGGTTCTCCTCCAGCCAGCGTGCTGCCTCCAAGCAGTCCTGGGCGTCATTGAGAGTGAAGTGATTGCAAGGGACTGTCCCCGAGTATCTCTGCGGCCAGTGGCTCGGGACTTCACTCACCCCTGCTCCTGCAGGAGCCAAGGCCTGCAGAGATGAGGGGGTGAGTGGATACATGGCACACACCTTGGGGATGTTAAATCACAAGTCACTCCCACTCTGGCTACCCCAAGTGCAGTTCTGGCACATCCCAACCTTGATCCCACCGAGCTGAGTGTCCAGGTGTGTGCAGGTGTCCCCCTGTTCCCTGGGAAGGGATGTGGTGCCCACTTCAAACAGCACTCCCTCCACTTTCTGACAGGAAAAATCAACCTTCTACAGTGACAGATTTTGTCCCAGAGAAAGGGATCAAAACCTGCCTGACGGTTCAAATGTGAAGATTTGGTAACACGTTCACTGTGTAACGCTGCTTTACAACAACAGACTCAGTCTGAGCTGTACAAAGTAAAAAGGGAATCTTGTCTCTGACTTCCTCAGCACCACTGAGCCATGTCCTGAACCCTGCTCTCACTGCAAGCCACATCAGCTGAAATACTGCTGGGTCATATAAAACCAGGCACAACACCAAAAGATCTCACTTAACAGGTAAATCTCTAAATCACAACACATAATGTTATACTAAGCATTAATTTGCTTACCAAATAAGGAACAACTTATAAAAGGGGTGGACTAGAGCTCTGAGTAATAAAACAGAAGCCACTAATTTCTTCTTATCCTTTTGTATAGCTGGAAAGTGAGAATAGATGATAATGGGATTTCTTCTCCAAGGCAGACAAAACCTGCCTTTTTCCTTGCTACCTTTGTCCTTCTCCCCCACTGCAGTTACTCACCATAAATTATTTTGTGAGCCAGCGTTACCTCCAAACACCTTTTGCTAGGAACACTTTTCCAGCCCACACTTGAGCTTTTGTTCCATCCCTGCATCCCCAGACACTGCTGTGGGATGTGGTACAGCACTGCAAAGCTGCAGACATTGCTCACATCCATCTCCTGACTTTGAAGGCAAAATGCTTTGCTCACAACTCCTACCCCAAACCACGCAGCCTTACCCCAGCAAAGGGGCTGCCCATTTGTTTCCGTGGCCTGATGGCCTCATGGGGATACAGAAGCCAGAACAGGAGTCTGTGTGGAAGCTGCCCCTGTGGGGCTGGAGCTCAGCTCGATTCCACATCTCACATGCAGCTAAGGGTCTGCTTCAATCTCACTGGAAACTCAGCTGTGTGCTGCGATACCAAGCAGCACCACGGACGTGCCTGGGCATGGTCATCACGTGAGATGAGCAATTAATTTGATAAGGAACTCTCTCCATTTCCAAAACTAGGTCAAATGGTGTTAGACCAGCTGGAGTTAAGCCTCCTGTGGCTGGGACCACATGTCAGTTGAGCCTGCTCCTTAGCAGGTGTAATGGTCATGGTGACAGAAACACTGGCAGCTTTGCCCCCTGCCCAAGTGGTGGCAAACTCTGTCTGACCCTCCTGTCCTCCAGCTCGAGCAGCAGCACCCACACAGCCCAACCTGCTGCACTGCAGGGCTGCACACTGCTGCTGCTGCTGCCCAGCTGGGGCTGCTCTGCTGATCCCAGGAGCACCACTGGCTGCAGGAAACCTGGGACTGACTGCAGGCAACCTGGGAATGCTGTGCTGGCTGTCCCTGCACACAGCTCACCTGGTAGCTCTCTCCTGTGCACAGAACCAGGTAGTCGTAGGGCACCTCCTTCTCCTTGGAAACAACCACGTACTTGGCACGGCGGTTTATGCCCGTCATCTTCCCAACCACAACGTTAACCCAGGAACAAAGTGACATCTGTGCATAATCTTCATCATTAAAACAGTGGCTGCAAAGAAAGAATATCTCCAAGTGACATCTCGGCAGCTGACAGCAGGCATTAATTAGACATCTGCTGGGCTCGGCCCAGGCCCCCAGCAGTCCCGCCTGCTTCCCTTGCTGGGAGTCTCCTGCAGTCTATGGTAAAAGATCAGGCTTTAGGAAACACTCAGGTACAAACTGACAGCTTTCTGCTCAAACCAAACAAGCCCTTGCAGCACTGGGCCTTACACTCATGTAATTTAAGAACAACGTCAGAAATCTGTGCTTTACTCTGCTTTTCCTTTGCAGGCTGATGCGAGGTAGAAGCTTTTGAACCTGCAAACAAAATAACTCAACAGTCCAATTCTTTCTCCAAGACAAGACTTCCTCATTCAGCTTTCTCCCAACTTTCCTTCCCTTGCTATTCAGCCTCACCAGTCACAGCTAAGGCGAGACACAAACACAGGGAATGCACCCTACCATTTTAGCATCCATATTCTAAAAAGTTTAAAAATAAATAGAGAGCTAGGGAAATGGTTGTCAGAGCTAGAAATAAAAGGCAGAGATCTCAGGTCTCCTATTGGTGGCCCTTTTCCAAAATAAATTCTAAGTTCTGTTTGCAAGAATTGCCAGTACCAAAAGCACACTAAATTGGCCCTGAGCTGTGTGCCCCAGGATGTCCGGGGTGTGCATGGGGCACACATCACAAACAGCAGGCTCTGACAGTGTGAACTCCTATCAGTGCCCTAAAATCATGTGTTGGTTTGGACAGCCTCAGACAAGATTTGTTTTTCTCATGTTTTACAGGTGTTACAGCCTGTTCCAAGCAGAAAGCATCTGCCATCCCTGGGCGTGGGAGAAGTACCAAAGATCTGGACGCTGCTATTTAAAAAAGCCAACTTTAAAGGAAAATCCAAATGGAACAGAACCTCTTTTAATGCCTCAGCAATGAAAATTACAATTATTTCCAAAAGTCTTTTAAGGCTCAGAATGTGCCCCCACCAAGTAAGTCCACCCAAGTATATACCAGGACACTTACAGGCCCCAAACTTGGCTTTCTATGTAAACTTAGTGATGAAGAATATTCCACTAGCTCCCACAAACCTCAAAGTGATGAAACAGAAGGGGCTGGGCCCGTGCTCATTCATTTGATGTTTTTCTGTGGCACTCAGCTGCAGCAGAGGGTGGCTGGAAGCAGCACTGGCAGCTGCTGCTCTGCCATTCATACCAGGACACACATCCCAACACAGAGCCCCTGGTTCCACGGTAATCACTGCCACCAAACTCCCAAAACTGCCATTCAGGGTGCCACAGGAACAAGTGAAGTTGATTTCACAGCCTGGGAAATGTTAGGATTGAATTGCCAGGCTTTCTGTGATGCTCTGTGTCCTCTGTACTCACAGATACCAGAGGAAGATAAATAAGAACAGAAAACCACTGACAATTCTCAACTGTAATAATGCAGAAATCTATAAATAAAATGGACATTAAGGACAGAGGAAGGTTTTCAAAAGCACCTCTATAATTGAGGTGCACAGCTCCCAGGAGACTGACACTCCAAAATCACAGGGATGCTTTCAGAAATCACACCCTGCAGAGTTCAATTTTCACTCTTAATCTGCTTTCAGATTTTAACAGCTAAATCTGGCAGCTCTGAACTGCAAGTTTCTGTCAGGAAGGATGCTTTATCAGTGCAACTCTTTTCTACAGTGAACTTAAGAAAAAAACTGCATGTATTTGTGTGAGAATATAACTCCTTTATTTGCTAGATTTGGATTTGAACCCACCCCTTTCTACAGTACAAAAAGCAATACAGGTAACTACTTCTACAAAATTCTTTGCCAGGGCAAAATTCCAAATGAGATCAGGTGGTTTTAAGCAGGTTCCCACTACACTATTCCCACATCCTTGGACAGATTTCATTTGTAAGGCTCAGCAAGCAGATGTGCAGCTGTTTTGTCATTTGGAGGGGCAGCCCTTCAGTGCAGCTTACACAGAACAGTTCTGGCACACTCACCACCAGCAGCAGTTCCCCTGTCCCCAGCAAACCCCTGCCACTGCTGGGCTCTGCACCCCACCACACACTGCATTGCTGCTTTGGCACCATTTCCCACTCAGAATCCTATCCAGCCCCTCCTGGAGGTGAGTGCACGCTGGACAGAAAAACTGGAGGATTCTGGGGCTCTTTAGGGATGTATCTAAAACTCAGGACAAGTTCACAAGAATTACAAAGTGTTATGTTTTCTGCAGGAAGTGTTCAGACATGAAGTCAAACCTGTTAATTAAAAATCTTCTATACTTGGAGCTCTGTGGGTCTCTTCCTGGAAGTCCATGAGTGGAAATCAAGGTCAGGTTGTTGAATTTCAGACGTGGCCTGTGGAAAGAAAAACAAACAGCCACAGTGGAAAGAAATTCAGAGAGCAGGGCAAAGGAACAGCCTAGCTCAGAATTCCACGTTCAGGAGGACACAAAGCAATTCCTTCACACAGGGACACAGTCTCACCCTGCTCCACAGGCACTGTCTCTGGATACAAAGAGAAGAAAAATTTCCACCACCGTTCCAGTAACACTGGGAGGGGGACAAGACTGACAGTATGTTGAACTAAATGTGATCTGACATTTGAAAACAAATAAATATTAGCAGTGATTAAGCCTTCTAATCTTCAAGGCTTTCTGTAAGTTAAGGATGGACTGATGCAAATGGTACAAAGGAATCAGAATGTTTTTTATCAACCAATGTTAATTTGTTATTCATACATTTAAAAAATATATTCAAACAAAGTTAAAGGTCATACTTAAACCAAGGAATTTCAAGGTTATGGCTGCCCCTCTCAAAATGCATATTAATAGTTTAATTCTGGATTATGGATTATCTGTGGTAAATCTCCATGCATACTCAGCCCAAGCACAAAGTAATAAATAACCTTAATGTAACAGAGTGCATATATTTATACAGATTATGGGCCTGATTCTCATTTAAATTAAGGTCACTCTGCAGAGGTGGATGTAAATAGAATTTGCTTTTCATTTATGGCCACCTTATGTTGCCTGAGTGATACAAAATGGTCTGATGTAAATGAGAGCGAGCCTGATGCAGGAAGCTGAAGGCAGGGTGTAAGTGATGCCATCTGCACACCGCTCCTGGGGTGTGAAAAACAACTCCAGGAACTTCACACACTGCCAGAGCACAGCTCCTGGGTCCTTGTTTACACGGATTCAGCACAGAAACACCTCACATATCCTCCCAGCCTGACAGGAAGGACATTTCCTCTCAGTGGAGCTGAAGGCATCTGTACCTGCTGCGTGGCCTCTTGCCAACAGGTGCCGAATCCAGGGGCCACATAACACTACATTTAATTTAATATTTAATTTAATAATATTTAGGATGGAAACCATGTTCCAGCATCAGGAACACGGCAGAACCAAACCTGCAGGCACCATTCATGTGCCTTTTGCATGGCTGCACGATACTGCCCGCTATTGATCTGCTCACTCAGCGTTTTCCTCTGCAGATGCTCCAGCTCTATGGAGTCCACACCAGGCATCCAGGATTTCCCACTCATCTGGTACTTGTTCCCTTCCTCCCCACCGAGCAGGAGGCTTCAATCAGACCTTTCAGTACCATTTGCTAACTAATGACTTACTTCTACCTCAGCGCTCCCATGGCATCCCCATATGGCCCAAACACGAATTCCTGTTCCCCACTCGTTCATCTCGCATCAAAATGTTGATTAGGTCTCCCTGGATGCAGCAGATGAAACCAGTGGCACCTTTGATTTCCCCCTGACTCTGAGGAAAAGGCAGTGCTTTCAGGCTGAGATGCTGCTAATAAATACAACAGTGTCTGACATGAAAGGTCCCCATTTGGTGACAAAGTCTTCAAGTTCGGAGCCCTGAGCCAGTGCAACGTTAAACAAGCACACCTGCATTTGAGAAGCAAATAATTCCAGCAGGGATTGAGGTTGCTGTGGATACAGAGGGAAGAGCAGCTCGGAGACAGCAGTACAGCAGGGAGGGATTAGAGTGTGCAGGGAAATAAGGAAAAGGTGTTGGGTTTCAGCGCGCTGCTCTGGAGGACGGCCACAGAAAAAAATCTGAACACCCTTGTCCTCAAAATAAAACAGGATACCAATTTACCAAAAGGACACACAGAAAACTTTCAGAACAGCTTTTAAATGTATCCTGGTGTTTGTCAATCTGTTAGAGTACTCCTTGCTCATTTTGCTGGATTTTTTTGCCTCATGTCTTGCTACCTTTTTTTTTTTTTTTCCCCTTCTTTGTGTGGCATAATGATGGAAGCTTAGATGGTGGAAGCTGCCTGAACAAATAATTTAATTAATTGCTTTCATTAAACCCCTCATTATCACAACAAGTCAAATCACTTCTGCTGCAAAAAATAAAGCACAGCAAAGTAGTCTCCATGAACTCAAGCATTTCAAATTATTTTAAATCCTGCATTTTTAAAGATGATTTTCCCAGTCATCAATAAAAACTAAAATAAAGGAGTGACAGAAGATAATGTTTTGTCTGTCTCCTAAAACTGGTAACTGTGTGAACTGTACTCCTGTGTACATAATCTTTAAACAATAATATCTGAAACTGTAACCTATCCAAAAGTAAAAGTCTCAATGCCATTGGATCCTCAGCTTCACTGAAGCAAAGCCCTTATAAAAACAGCATCTCCAGATCATTCTGAAAATAGTAAAAAAAACCAATCTGATTTCAGCACTGAACACTAAAAAGTAAGATGTGATGAAGTCTTGCATTAACAAAACTTTGAAATCATGTCCCACTTGCTTCCTCCTGGTATTAAAACAACAGGGTCCCTTCAAAAACTTCTATTTTGATGAAACAGTGCTTTGTGGTTTTTTTTTTTCCAGAAACTTGCTGCCAGGTTTATTGGCAATTTTATCAGATGCTGTCATCCTAAGAAGAGTCCAGGCCATGAAAGCCACCACTGTCACCATTTTTGACAGCAAGAATGCAATGAGGAGCTAAAGAAGATTCCCTTCACCCTTTGACTGACTCCTTTTAAGGATGTTGGGAGTGCTCCTCTCTCCACCACTGCTAGCTGGGTCTCTCCCCAAACCTTGAACCTGATGGTTCACTACTCATCAACAACTACATCAGTTATCAACATCACTCTCATACACAATCCCAACACAGCTACTGGGAAGAAAATTAACTGTATCCCAGCCAAAGCCAGGGCAGCCCTGCCTCAGACGCTGTTCTTCTCCAGGCAAATTTGGATTCTCCTGCTAACTTGTATGAACTACTCCTCTCACTCTTCCCCCTTCAAGTGGTGGGTCTGAGATTTCCTTCTCTGCAGTTCTTTTCCTGTGGTTCTATTGCTTCTGTCTTACTCTGTGCTGATCCTTTTCCTAGACAATATCATTAAACACATCAGCAACTCTCTGTTGCCTTCCTTTACTAATTCCTCTTTTTGGGTGGCTTTACATCAGTCCACAATCTTGATTTCTCGCTGAGTATTACCAAACATGTCTTTTTCCAGTTTCTTCTTTTGAACTCCCATCCACCTTCTAACTCCTTACTCTGAAACACCTCAGCCCCTTCCTGTGGCTTCACTGGTTTGGCTTACAAAAACTGGAGCATCCACTCAGGGTCTGCAGCATTTTCACAATCCAGGTTACTAAAATCAGCATGGAAAGTTCCTACAGTGTGAATTAGTCTGTAACAGGGCAGGGCAATCTCAAGAGCTCTTTTCCTTGCCCACTCAAAGCACACAGCTAAATCAAACCTCTGCCATCCCAAATCTAAGTTAGCTTTGGGTCTGACCTAATCAAAGCACCATTTAACCACTGCTTCAGTGAGAGCACTTCCCCCTAAAATTCCAATTTCCCTTCCACAAGTGTTATGGCATTTCATTTTCTTCAAAAATGGCAATTCTCTTTCCAGACAGAAAATGAGGGATATCTGAGGATGGCCTTGGTAGTTAGTCCTTGCTGTTTAATCACCCTGCAGATTCCAAACCACAGCTGAGGGACACCAACACAATTTTCCGCAAATAGAGGTACCATAAATTGGGCAGTAAAACTGAAGTGTGATAAAAGTCCAGCGCTTTGCCCACTGCTGTGTGAGTGCTCAGTGAGTAACACACTGCAGAGTCCAGCTTGCTAACGGGACATTTGCAAAGTTATTGGCCAATTACCCAGGTTTAAAACTAAGGTGGTGGGGTTTTTATGGTATATACCACACAGCAATTTTCCAAACTATTGCAGAGGAGATCGGTGTTCTGACTCCGTGGTGCAGCCTGGTGTGAATCTGGCAGTGCTGCCTTCAGAGGGGCACCCTCCAAGCATTCCCAGATGCCATCAAGCAGGCCACCCTTAAACCTGGAAGCCTGGCACACACAGCTCAGCCACACAAGTCACTTTTACAGCCTGCACAGTCTGCTGTGCCTGGGACTGCTCTGGAGGGCTCAGCACGGCGCCTCCTCCACAGCCCTGGGAACAAACCTCAAACCAAGCCAAACCTGAACTGGAGAAAGTGCTGCCATGTCCCCCACAGCTTTTCAGGGCTGGAGAGCCTCGGGCAGGGCTTGCTCTGGGAATGCTGCTGGGTTTGCTCGGAGCTGCACCAACCAGAGGTGCCAGAGGTGCCAGGTCACCAGCTCAGAGCTGTGCATGTCCTGCTGAGTCACCACGAGGGATGACGGGTGCAGCTCTATAAAAACCCCTGTGACTCACTCCAGCTCTGAGCAGGCTTTTCATGACAAAACTACTGCTTCCAAGATCTGCTTTAACACTCACCAAGAAGTATTCAAACAGAAATAGTAACAAGAGAAAATCTACAAATGCTTACAAATTTCAAGTGTGGAAGATTTGGGCTCAGAGAACTGTTTGTATATGTTCAAAGGGTGAGTACTTCAAGTTGAAATAATTTTATTTAAAACTGCAGACAGCCTCAAAAGCAAGACTGTAGCTATCAAATGAGGCCATGCTGATGCTAACAGTCTCATTCTGTGGCAGAGGCTGTTGGAAGGCTGATGCTGACCCAGATGCTCTCCTGTTTGTGCCTGCTATCGTGGTGATGCTGACTGACACGGCCAGCTCTGACCCATGGCATTATCTCTGTCACAGCCTGAGCTCTGCTATGGCTGAGGGATGCTGATGCTGAGCCTGGGCTCGCCTGCCTCGGAGGGGAAGGCTCAGGGAAGCACACGTGTGTCAGCTCATGTGGCAAAGACAAATAGGACACAACAATGGGCATCGCTAACCCATTCATTGCGTGGTAGCTCTGTGATCAGCAAGTAAGCACTAACTATTTAATTAGTCAACTAATTAGTGACAGGCAACATGGAAGGCTTCAGATGTTCCCAGACAAATGCAAAGATAAAAAGCCTAATTAACCAGCAAGCATTATGCTAACTACAGCCAAACAGGCCAGATGTGCAGGATATTGTGTGCCCCCGTGCTGCCAGATAACGGGCTCACAGGAACCCTGCTCAAACCCTGACACCTCAGAGCTGATCCTGGGTATCCCGAGTTGCCAGGGGCTCACAGGAACCCTGCTCAAACCCTGACACCTCAGAGCTGATCCTGGGTATCCCGAGTTGCCAGGGGCTCACAGGAACCCTGCTCAAACCCTGACACCTCAGAGCTATCCTGGGTATCCCGAGCTGCCAGGGGCTCACAGGAACCCTGCTCAAACCCTGGAGCTGATCCTGGCTACCCCAAGCTGCCAGGGGCTCACAGGAACCCTGCTCAAACCTCAGAGCTGATCCTGGCTACCCCAAGCTGCCAGGGGCTCACAGGAACCCTGCTCAAACCCTGACACCTCAGAGCTATCCTGGCTACCCTGAGCTGCCAGGGGCTCACAGGAACCCTGCTCAAACCCTGACACCTCAGAGCTATCCTGGGTATCCCGAGCTGCCAGGGGCTCACAGGAACCCTGCTCAAACCCTGACACCTCAGAGCTGATCCTGGGTATCCCGAGTTGCCAGGGGCTCACAGGAACCCTGCTCAAACCCTGACACCTCAGAGCTGATCCTGGGTATCCCGAGCTGCCAGGGGCTCACAGGAACCCTGCTCAAACCCTGACACCTCAGAGCTGATCCTGGGTATCCCGAGCTGCCAGGGGCTCACAGGAACCCTGCTCAAACCCTGGAGCTGATCCTGGGTACCCTGAGCTGCCAGGGGCTCACAGGAACCCTGCTCAAACATCAGAGCTGATCCTGGTACTCCCAGTGGGAGACACCATCCTGTGGAGAACAGTGCAGGTTTACTGTGCTGGATTCCAATTCTACTCTGAGAAAAAAAAAGCTGAAGGCTTTGACAAAAATGTGCTTTAATCCATCTGCTTATTAAATGCAGTAATTATTTTAATGCAGCCACAGGGAGAAGGAACTAGATTTTGTAACAATTTCATGTAAAAATATTGTGATTTTAGGCACCAGTAATTTGTGGCTATCTCATGTATCTCTGTGTACATTCCAACATCCTCAGGGAATAAATCATTGTTTACATCAGGCTTTGGATTAATGAGGTTTTCACAACCACAGATTAAAGCCAGTTGTCCCTACAATCAAAACCAACAGTGATTTCACAGCTATATACAAAGAGATGGATAAAAGCCAATGGGTTCCCTGCACTGGAACCAGTGACAAGCCACTGCTGGGAGAAAGCTCCACGAAGCTCAAGCCCAACTTCCATCTCTGCTGCCAGGGCTTGCCCTCTGCTGCAGGAGCAGGGGAACCAGCCCCAGGACAGAGCAGGAACACTGGGGTTTGTAGTACAGTGTCCCTCTGTTCCAGCCCTGCTGCCCTGCCCATTCCTTTGCAACTAACAGAGGAATACAGGGAAAAAAACCAAACCCAACCAACCAAGCAAGAACCCAGCCACTGTCACACCAACAGCTGGAACAGCTGGCCAGGCACCAGTGAAAAACCAAAACACCCCTGTGCATCCTGGAGAAAAGCAGATCTACAGATGAACACCAGCACATGCTGCCAAGCAGCACAGAAAAATCTCAAGCTCCTTTGGGGTTGTGGTGGGGAGAATGCAAAGCACTGCAGCCAGGATGTGCTGCCTGCCTTGGGCCAGCAGGGCTCATCCCAGGGTCATGGCTCTGCTCGATGGAACACGGATTTCTTCAGTCTCAAACAAGCTGGAAACACTTGCAAGATCGAGTTCTAATCATTGCCACATCGCTAAGTGAATTACATTTGTGTGTTTCTATGGTGACTGGTAATGTAAAATAATTAAGTATGAAGAATAATGATGAGAAAACGACTTCCTCTTTTTAAGGATTAGGGCTCACAAATTGATTGAATCCAGCTATTTTTAGTGCATGTAACCTTTGCAGGGAATATTAGGAAATTGTGAGTAAATTAAGCTAAATTGTTTTAAAAGGCCTTCACATTGATCAGGAGGCCATTTGCTCCTGATGTGAAAATTAAAAACTAATCTTTCCCAAATTTATACCTCTATTAATATAACTTCTGTGAAAGTGCCCTGAGTGCTGCCTGCTGGCTCTGTGGCTCTCTGAGCACCACCCCTGTGTCTGGGGCTGGGTGCCAAGGCAGCTCCAGGAGGATGAGTCCTGCAGCAGCTCTGACAGAGCTTGGATCAAACTCGGGCCCTGGCTGCAAAGGACTGCAAGGGAGCTCTGAGGGCAGCCCTGCACGGGCTGCTCACCACAGACACTCAGCTGGCACACCTGGAGCACACCTGGAGCACAAACACGCTTTGGCTTCCCCCCAGTGCTTTGTACTGAAATGGCAGCACACCAAATGGCACGGGCTGAGCAACAAGAAATGGGTGAGAAGCTCTGCAGGACAGCTTGAGCTGACTTTGGGTGGAACTGAAAGCCCAAAGGTGCTGAGAACAGGAGCATCAGAGCAAATATTGACCCTGATGCTTTAGGAAGCCAAGAACCAAGAGAAGGAATAGAAGCAAAAATTTTCTTCTGCACTGCTTCAGCAATACAACACCGATAAAGCACTTCAACTTATTCTTCTCTTGATGTATTGAAAATCTAATTTGTCATGTTATCAATGGTTGTAGAAACACAAACTCTTGGCTTAACTGAAAAAAAGGCAGAATTTTCCATTCTCTGCCCCCATAAAAGCACCAGACTCTCTCAGTTCTTGTTGTGCCTTGTTGTAGGGATCATGCTCAGGTTCTGAATTTTATGTTCATTTCTGCAAGTCTTTCATGACATTTCTAGTAAATGTGATTGAATTCTGCATCAAAGGAACTGCATGCTCACACTGTGGCTCCCTGGGGACACAACACACATGGGAGAGCAGCCCCCTTCATACAAAAGGGAGCACATCCTTTTCAGCCAAGGAAATAAAATGTAGAACTTACCAGAAAATCAGTGTTTCCAGAAAAGAGATTCCCACATCAGATGCACCAACCACCACAATCCTAGTGTTGATGCATACTTTGGATTCCAGCACCAGCCTTCGATTTGTGTGGTTCAAAGAATATTTTGGCTGTAAAAAAAAAATAAGTAAGACATAAAGATGCATTAAAAAAGTAGTCCAAGCCTGCTAGGAATCATGACACTCAGTGATGCATTACCTTGCATTCACACAAAACTTCCTCTGGCTCACTGACATGACCAATATCATTGCTCTGTGCACAGCATCAGGTAGGTGCTACTAAAATATGTGGATTGTGTGCATGTTTAATAGGCCACAGAAAATTCCAAGAGCTGAATGGTCTGGCTTCTCCTGAGCAAGATGCTGTGGAATCCTTGTAGGAGAGGACAGAGTGTGCCATCACTCACTGCCATGTACCAAACACCTCAAGAACTTGTATTTTCATATTGCTAAGGCCATTTTTGTACCTCCTGGAGCAGTTTTTACTCTTGCTGGTTTATTTACAGAAATTATTTTACTTGTAAATAATTAGGAACTTCTAGTTTGAGTGGTTTTGTGTGTTTAATTGAGAAGTCCCTTTCCAAAATTACACTTCTCTTGTCTTAAACACAGAGCAGCTGCCTGGAAAGCCAACACAAAATGGAGCCAATTCTGTTATTTGTCAGACACTCCCCCTAGAAATTCCTCCTGTGGCACTTAGGAAGGAAGCAATCCAAGGCTGCTAACAGGTTTTCCTCAACTACAAATAGGAGACAGCACTAATAAAATTAACTCCTCTAAATTCCTCCTATGGAGGCACATTAGAAATATCTTCTCTATATAGCAGCTGACAGAACAACTCACTAGATGAAGAGTAAGTACCTTCTTTGAAAGCTACAGTAATTACATGGCCTTCTCAATTAAGTACACAGCACATTGAGATCCCCAAGAGATCTCTTCTGCCATGTCTTTGCATGGTGCAGCTCCACAGCTGAGCTCTCAGCACAGCCACACCGCACTGGAGCTCACCAGGGTGCTGCCCAGTCCCTTAAGGAATCATTATGGATCAATTCCCTGCCCAGGGGCACGACTGCACAGCACACCACTCAGAATGCAGCAAAATCCAACACCACCTTTGCTCAGGCGGCGTTATTTTTTACTGCCAGATAAATGTTCCTTGAGCTGCAGCTCACAGCAGTGCAACGATGACATCCAGTGGTGAGCCAGATTCATCTCAAGGACTGGGAAAATTCCAGAAGATATCTCCAGAAGCATGCCAGCCCGGAGTGGCTGCTGAGGGCAGCCAGCACAGGCCCACGGTGAAGAACATCTAGGCAAGGGACAGAACCTCCTGCTCCAAACCAAGGTGACACAGGACACAGACAAGTGCCTACAGGGAACCTCCACCATCCCATTCAAAGGGCTGACACTCCTTACACAAGGATCTGCCAGCAAAAAGGGTTTTCAACATGAGCGAAATCACACAGACCACGTCCGTAACTCTTCCACGTTTCAGAAACTGGGAAAGCTCTTGGTGTTTCCCGGGAAGTGAAATCTTCAGAGGAGATTTTAGGAAACAAGAGCCAGTGCCAAGAACTACAGACATCCCTCACCACTTCAAATCCAACTCTGCATTTCCCAGGGCACAGTAAGAGGTTATCCCTGTGATAATTGATAAAAGATTCGTGTGAATCATAAAAGTATTGAGGTTTGTATAAACCAGAATACTGAGGTCTGAAGTGACACTTGATAGAGGAAAAATGTGATCAAATAATTCTGTTTTAAATCTCCTGTTATGAATATTAAGTTTCTAAATAATTTGTATCTACTATAAGTTTGTAAAATAAGCCTTTCCAATAGTCTGACTGATTTTGCAAAATCAGACTTGTTGCCTTTGATTTATCAATGGCTGCCTATCTACAAGACCAGAACTTTTTGATTTCTGGCAGTTTTATCTACCAAGGCCATATGCTTATCTATGGGACTGACACCCAGAGACTTTACACGGATGTTTATTTTGGCCACCACTGCTTGCCTGGCAAAATTACGACAGCAAGAAAACAAAAATTATTGATTACCACGAGAGACCACACTATGAGAAGAAGCTGCAAACCAAGATTTGATGGAGCATGAAGTGGGCAGTGACCCCTCACACCTCCCCAGCACTGCTTTGCCCTGTCTATATAAAATAAAGGAATCCACATTTTGCTAAAAATTTAGACTTTTGTTTCTCATTTACAACATCCCCAGCCACAGGAGCTGCTGCTGTGCCAGTGCTGCCACGAGTGGAGCTCTCCCAGTCCCACAGTAAAGCCTGGAGGACCCTGTGCCTCCAGCTCAGCACTCACATTCCAGGACTGCAGACAGCAATTCTGACAGGCTGGGATTGCTGCACACACACACTGGCTTCTTTCTAGAAAAGCAAGAACTTCTGGAGGAAAAATGATTCAGTGATGTTTGTGTTGAAACGCAGCGATTCATAAATTAATCAAATGGTTAAAACCATGAAAATAAACTACTTGCAATGGAACTAATCAGTGAAAATAGGCAGGAATGCCAGCAGCAAACAGCATCAACCCAACAAGCCTCGAGGCAATGCCAAGCTCCAACACCTCCTACTGCTGTGCTGGTGGTTTGTTGTAATGCACTGCAGCAATTAAAGAGGGAATACAATTTCCCTGGGAAGAGTTGTGTCTAATTTATGGAATGGCTTCTGTATCAGTGACACAAAGGCAGCCTCTCAGCAGAGTAGAACCTGTTTTGTTCCCCACACAATGGCCCCAGCACCAACAGCTGGCATGCTCCAGAAATCACCTTTCCACAGCTAAGTACACTAAACGGCCCCAGGGAGCGAGGAATTGGGTGGATTGGTCCCATAACACCATCTATTTTAACAACATGTCAGGACAAACGGCTACCTGTGCGCCCCAGAGAGGTAATCACACATCACAACTGATAGGTCAGCAGCAAACTAGCACATTTATTTTGTATCCAATCTATTCAATAAACCAGCAATCATTAACTAACGCAAGGTAAAAAGCATTAATTGCCACGGGTAGATGTATGCAAGGCACATGTAAGCCCAGTAAGGAGGATTTTCTTTGGTTATCACATAATTATTTGGGGTCCTGGCACCCCTGTGTCCCATGCTGTTCTCATCTGGGGGGCATCACTGGTTTGGCATCAGCCAGGGGCTGTTCCAGCACAGGACAGGCAGTGCCATCACTCTAAGCCTTCAACCCAGCCCTGGCTCAAACGCTGCTGCAGCCCCAGGCACTGACCTCACACCCCCTACACGGAGCCACAGCTGTCCCTCCCCATCTCACAGCACCACACGGAGCACAGCAGCATCCATGGCATCCACAGCTCACACATCCTTCCACCCCGAGCAGCCAATGGAAAAAGAGCCATGAAATATTGATCAGGTTTCAGCAAACACGTCGTTTTCTCCCTTTCCAACCACACACAGCTTCACCTCCAGCTTTCCTGTTTGCTCTGCACGTGCCTTGGCAATGGATTCATGGATTCACAACTTCACATTATATGTTTATGGCACAAACTCACATCCAGAATATTTCGAGTCTCCTTTTAGTTCTGTTTTTAAACATTGCACCCTGGGCTAGCTGTAGGTTTTCTACACACATTTATAATAATTGTTCTACAACAGGTCAGGGTTTATAGCAAACGTTAGCTTCGTTCTAACAAACAAAACCATGGAAACTGAACTCCCAACAAAAGTTTGGACACAGTATTTCAGTCCTGACAGGAAGTAAGCAGCACTGTGCTCAGAACTGGGCACTGGAAAGTCCATCCCAGTAACACTCAGTGGCAGCAATTAACAGAGCTGCTAGAGAGGAGTGCTGAGCTCAGCGACAGGGGCAGGCAAACAACACGGTGAGCAAACAGAGCTATTTTCATTTCAAGCTCCATTTGAAGCACAAGTTAAAAAAAGAAACATCGATGTTTACCAAGGTGATGCGAACAAAACTGATTGGAAAATGCAAGCTTTTCCAGCCTGCATTAGGAATTGTTTTCTAAATACTAGCTACATTCCAAAAAGCCTCATTAGAAATCTCTGCAAACATGTTTTCAAAAGCTGTTTCCAAGCATTCACAGATTTATACAAACACCAGAAACAGAAGGAAAAAAAAAACCAGAAAAAGAAACAGTAATGAAGAGTGCAGCCTTAATTGTTCTATCTTTGTCAAGGAACCCTTCTTTGGGAACTGGATAGATAATCCCTTCCTTCACAGAGTATTTTCACCCACAGATGCCCAAGGCCTTTAGGAATGACTCTGGCCAGCATCGTGGCAGGGGTCATCTCCGTGGGCATTGGCACTCCGGTGGAACTGGTCAAGGTAAGGCCACAGATGCAAACACAGCCATACACCAAAGGTAGGAAGAAAGTTTCTTCTTCTGGTCTCTGCTAGTCTTTGGTATGTACAACTTTGTTCAAAGCTGGGCTTGCGGGAAAGGAACAACAGGGGAACCCAGGCCTGGGAAAGGAACAACAGGGGAACCAGTCCTGGGGAAAGGAACAACAGGGGAACCAATCCTGGAGAAAGGAACAACAGGGGAACCAGTCCTGGGGAAAGGAACAACAGGGGAACCAATCCTGGAGAAAGGAACAACAGGGGAACCAGGTCTGGGAAAGGAGCAACATCCACTCAAATATACTGAACTCACTCAAAAACATGAGAGGTATAAAGTTAAAAGCTTGGCAAAAATAGAATAAGAATCATAACACTTCATACCGAAAAAAAGAACTCGAGGTAACAAATGATAGTGCAAGGTATGAGGGGAGATTGGTGTGTAGGATCAGAGAATCACATTTTCCAGAAAGCACATACAGTTCTCCATTTCCTAATGGCAGACACTATCTTTGTGTTTCCTGCTTACGAGCTGGAATTATCAACCTAACAAACAGCTCAGAAAAAGCTTTAAGCCAAGTCTGACCTGTTTGTAAGCACAAGTGCCTATTTCAGTTTACTGCAAATGTCATTAACACCTGTACAGCACCAACAGCACGCTTTCAAAACAAAGATAGGTCATCTTACTTTGAATTTCACACATGCACAGAAGTGGTAAACATTGCTGTTAATGATGCCATCTGGTGCCTCCCACAACGGTGTGACACTCAGCCTTCCAAACAGAATGTAATGGCAGCAATGCTCAAACCCCAGTGACATTTCCAGTGAGGAAATTCGCTATCAGCCTCACTGCAGAACACCTGCTTGTGTGCAATAAAACCATCACCTTCAGCAGCCAAGGGGAAGAACAATAAATAATGGATTGTCATCCATGCACATACTACAAAAACATTAAAAATTCATTACTCAAGCGCATGGGCATCTTAAGCAACAGTTACTGCTTTAAAAATTAATACTGCTCCCCTGGTTAAGTGAAAACTATCCACAACCAGCCTTTGTTTGCAATCCCAATGTCCACACACAAATTGCAGCATGAAGGAACTCTGCTGTTTTAACTTTGATACATGAGCCTCGATCTTAAAATGCAGGGAATTCTCTTGCCCATGCTCCCTGGGCTCTCTGCTGTATTTGTTCTTTATCTTAGTAGAGGCCTAATGATGAAAATAAAGCCCAAACCCTGAAAAACCTTCTAGAGTTTAGCCACATTCAGTACATTCCAGCACTTCAACTGCACACAAGTAGAACTGCACCTGCTGGAATAAACCTTCAGGTGGTACAGGTGTCCTGCCAAGGCAGCACACCCCTGGCTCCAGAGCAGAGAGGGTAAAACAGCAGAGAGCTCTGCCCCGAGGCACTGCTGGCCCAGAAGCACCCCCAGGAGCAGAGCTGGTGGCCCTGCCTGCAGCCCAGGATGGGGAATGGCCAGTGTGAAAAACACATTTCACTGTTCTGGTAAATATTAAAAGGTTTAATAAAAAGACAATAGGTGACACGCATAAAGCAAAGGGTTAAAACGGCCAGGTGCTTGGTTGTTTGAGGAACACCCCTTTAAATACACTTTACAATACATTAACTTGTTGCATATTTATAGTTTTTATGTATAGTAAAAAATTTTTGGGAACTGTTTAGCATAGCCATGCTTCAGGTTTGCTTTTTTAGAGCATGTGTGTTTCTTGGCTTGTGGTTTTAATTTTTTTTTTATTACTTTTTAATTTGGGTGGTGGTCCCGGCCTTTTGCAGCCGCTGAGTGTTGATAATTTGTTGTGTTAGCTGCAGAATTCCCATCACACGTTCACGGGCTGATATCTCAACTAGGTGGGTAGTTTAAGCAGACTATCTCTAAAAAACTTATGTCTAACTTCTGCTATTAGAAGAAAATAAAAGAACCTTTATTCATACAGAAAAGGTATTTTAACATTATACATGTAGCATTTATTGCAATAGTTGTGAAAAGCCAGCAATATGTCATGCACTTATAACAGCCAGGGCCCAGGATGGGAGTGACCATGGCCCAGGACAGGCACACACCCCAAAGCAGAAGCTCTGCTGCCTCACAGCACTTGTGCCTGTCCCTGACATTTTTCTGTGCACATGTAAGGTGACAAATCACACAGTTTGCACTCTCAGCTGCAGGCAGAAGCTAAGAGCTTTGTTTGCTCAGAAGGGATTGTTCTGTAGCAGCCTCTGTGAACAGCCTGGCCCCCATATTTTAAAACTGAATTTTCAGTCCTTGTTCTTATTTCCTTGGAACTACAACTGAGCTGTAATGTTCAAGTTGTACACTGGGGAGTGGCTGGGAATAGACAGCAAGGTGCTGTTCACAGTGCACCAGTTCTGAGTCCCTTCTGCTCCTCTGCCTTCCGAGGCCTTGTGCTCAGACTAGTAATGAACTGGCCTAAACACCAGAAACTGGAAATCACAGAGTGAGTAAAGGAAGTAGGAGGTTGTTGGAGGAGATACCAGATCTAGGGATGAGTTTTCTATACAAATATTCAGGCAGATCAGCTGCAGTTCTGGTTTTGGTTTGGGTTTTTTTTTTGTTTTTTTTTTTAACAAGCTTCCCTACAAGAAAAAGTTAATCTAAAACATTTTGGAATTTGACAATTTTTTCTAGTTTTACTTGATAGCTAATTTCTTCTTTTCACAAAATACAGTAAACAGATACTGTTTTAAAGTCCTGCAATTTTATAATGGGCATAAAAGCTCACAGAATAGAGAATCATCCAGGATGGTTCCTACATGCCACAACTTGTGAATACAAGTAGTTTGAGTAGGCAGTTGTGAACATCCATTGCAATGGAAAAGTTCTAGGATAAATGTGAAAGCAAGAATGCATTTTCCTGTCAGGTTCTTGTTTTAATTACTACTTTAAATTGCTCTCAGGTCATTTACTCCTAGCCTTTAGCATAGGCAGCATCAAGGAATTAGACAAACACACAAAAATACCTCCACACCACACTGGAAACTGTTGAGTTTGCAGTGCCTTGGCCTCCATTTTCTATTTGAACCTCACACAGAAATAACTAAATTTATCAAATACTTCATGAGCTTCTGCAACTGTTCTGTCTTTTTATGAGCTGGAGCAGGAAAAACAATTCAACACTGTGCAATAAAGCCTGACAGCTTGAATACAGCCATGAAATAAAAATACAATAAACCAAATAGCATGAATAATAATGAAAGGCCAAAACCAAGAAAATAATTCAACAGATGTGTGACATTTTTGTTCTTCACTGTGGATCAGTTATTCTTGTTAATTATATCACCTATTCTTCCCTTACATTGATAATTACATGAAACAGATGGAGAACAGAATGCTCCCAGATGGTGAGAAAGCAAACAAGTTTATAAATTGTTTATTTACGAAGAAATAATTAAAAATTATTTCATTATCAATCGTTTTCTACTCCAGCACTAATGCCATGCACCGTGAAGGCCAGCAGCGCTAGATCAGATATTCAGGATTCTGTTGAACCGACTGTTGTTTGTGTGGCATGACTGCAGTGACTGACAGACCAAAACAATCATCTCATCTGTTTTAGCACCGAGGGAATTGAGAGTTCGGATCTTTGGACCTCCTGCCAGTTGGCTTCAGCACCGGTTGCTGATCCAGAACACAGAAATGAGAGCTTTCCTTGTGCTTTGGCACAGCTGTACCAAGTGCCTGATGTACTGAGCGGGCAGGAGCTGGCAGGGCTGAGCCTGAACCCAGCGTGGCAGACGTGTGGCAAATGCAATTCCAAGCTAAGATCCAGCACCTGTGCCACACCTGCTGCTCCACAGGTACCCCAAAGCCTGGACACCTTGGGACCAGGTGCAAATCAGAGCTGTGGCATTGCAGAGGGCTGCAGTGGGACACTTAATGGGAGGCAAGTTGAACATCTCCTGCTTGGTGCCTTCCCAGTCTTACCCCATTTATCCCAATCTCTTCAGCAGAGCAATGGGAGACAGAGTGTGCTAGGAACAGACACAAAATCAGCACCAAAATGCACCTCCCATCTCAAGGCATAAGAAGGAAAATTCACAGCCCTTCAGGAAATAGAGCCACTGCTTGGGGGTGACAGGCTTTCTGAGGCAAAAATGATGCAGGACAGAGCTGTGGTTCAAGAGAACAAGTGAAAAAACAAATGGTAGTCTTAAAACATTCATGAAAAGGATGGCAAATGGGGAGGAGCTCATAAGGTCTGCCTTTCTCTGGAGTCAGAGTCATTTCAGCAGTAAGGCACAGCATCCACCAAAAGCCTGTCTCAAATGAGGGACAGGACAGAACCAGGGAAATGCCACAAGGGCACAGAACGAGGGGAGAACTGCAGGGAAATGGCTGCACAGGTAACACAGGTGTAGAGCTGTAGGAGAAGTTACTGCAGTTTAGGAGTACCCTTGTCCAGCTGACACTGAACTCTGCCAGAGGGCCCAGGGGAGGAAGGATCTCTGTTTCCTTTCAAACCACAAGACACAGCTCCCAATCCCTGCGCGAGACACGACGGAGCAGCTCAGCAATCCGTGGCAGGGTGACACATGGCACTTCCCCAGACACCACAGGAGGACAGAGGGAGCTGACAGGGACAAAAACAAGTTCCCACACATGGGGTTGCTCAGCCCCACGCTCTCACTGGGGACAAAGGCACTGTGCAGCTAGAAAAGGAGAGCAAGAGCTCTAGAAGGACTGGAACAAGAGCAAGGCAGCTGAAAGAGCAAGAGATGAGAGGCAGATGTTGATTTGTTGATTACTAGATATCAAGGGGCATCTTGTGGGTATCAAAGCAAGAATATCACCACAATTATCTCCATTACAAGCAACAGATACTCAAGCAATCAATTAGGGCAGGCAATCAATGAAAAATTTACATTTCTGAAATCAACCAGCATTTAAAATCCTCATCTTGTAGCTCATGTGACAAATCCTGCCAGTACTGCAGAGCACTCTAAAGCAGCAATGACAGTGCTAACCTGCCCTGCAGCTCATGGGAACAAAGAGAGCCCAGATTCACCTCTGCAGGGGCTGCTTTTAACTGCAGAGTTTGGGCAAAGCCCCCTTGGTTTGGACCAGCATGGTGAGCTGGGATAGAGACAGGGGATAAAGAAATGAGGAGTGGGCTCAAATGCTTGCAATCCCTGCTCTTGTTTAAAACCACCAAAGCAAAGATGACAAGGAGAAATCTTCTCCTTCATCCTCTACAGGTGCTGGCCTCAGACATCTTCCCACTAATTCCTCCTCCAGACTCTTGGTCTGCCTTGCACTTTTCTCCCTCTCTTCCTCACATTTTCCTCACAACACTCTTCTCTGAGATCCTTTTTCCCTCACTTCCCAGCCCCTTAGCATCCTCTACAACCGAGATGTTTCACCTTGTCTCACTGTATTTCACAAGGTGACTCTTGTCAGCCTTGGAACTCTGCAGAGTTGGCACACCGATCTCCTTGGTGGGACAGTTGTTCTCTGCCTCACAGATTGCACCTTACTGTTTACAGTAGGTCTGAGAATCCTTTTAATCACTGCAAAACAGCAGAGAGGTAATATTGCGCCTACTGAAACTTGGTTACGTAAATTTCTAAAACACACCTCAGTTTATTTGTAAATTCCCTGTGGGATCTGGCAGGGTAGCGTGAGATTATTGGTGGGGATCAATCTTCCCTTACAGGCATGTGAACACAGAGGGTGAGTGCCCTGTGCCTGCTGCAGCCCAAGGGCTGAAGGCAGCAGCAGCAGCTCCTTCCCCAGGAGCTCAGCTCCGTGGCAGGCTGCTCCTGATGTCACAGCTTCACACCGCACGGCGGCCAAAGGTCGCTTCATTCACTCCACACAAGAGTCAACTTAGCCTCACATGGTTTCCAGTTCTGGGTATTGCACAGCAGCAGCAGCTTTATCCTCAAGTTACCACGCAGCACTTAGCTCCAAATGTCCATTCTGACAGAGCACAGGCTGTCAGAAATGTATAATTCATGCAGAGCCAGATGCATGGATACTCACACAGTGGCTGGCCTTCAGTTGGGCTTCTTCCAGCCTAACTTCTTAGCAAAGTTTTCACACATTCTATTAAACAGAAGCTTGAATCTGAGACCTCAAACCATGATGCCACTACCTACAGAGCAGCTCAGGAAGAACATGAGCAGACAGAAGATTTGCAAATCTTTCAAACACAGGAAGATTTTCCCACTTCAACAAAACGCTAAGATGAGCTGCTCAAAGGGGTTGGTCTCCCCCTGAAAGATCCAGAACAAGCAGCAGCCAGTTTCAGGGCAGGGCTGTGCTCGTGCAGGCACAGCCACTGTAATTCAGGAGCAGCTCCTGAGCACCAGGATGGCAGTGCCAGCCCATCTGCCAGGCCCTGTGCGTGCTGGCACCGCGCCTCCCGCCTGCTGCCGCTGCTGTCACCCACCTGATCCGCGGAGAGCTGCTCCGACGGAGCGTTCGCGCCGAGCTCGCGCAGAGGATACACAATCTGTCGTCTCGGCCGCACGGGAGCCATGTAATGAAGGGCAGATGTCAGGGAATGGGCACAGGGCCGCTGGAGCTGCAAGACAGCGATCTGTATTTCAGCAGAGAATGTCAGAGCGGTGCTGCGCAGATGTCTGCTGCACGGCTCTGCAAACACACAATTCTTAGCTCTGTTGGCTAAATCCGAGACAAAAATCAGCAAATAAACAAACACACTCAGAGCAGAGGAATGAATTGCAGATAATTCCTGACACTAATGAAGATAATTATGAGAGTAATTACATGACTATCTCAGTGGGAATGACAGATAAACAAGTGGTTTGGTTTATGGGATTTTTCTGCACAAGTATTTTCCCCAGGAGGATATTTTTCTCCATAGTGATCGTGAATCAGCTGGATTTGACCTCATTAAGTTGTGTTATCTGCTCACTGCTAACCTTTGCTCGCCTGGCAAGGAGCAGAGATTAATTTATACATAAATTCTATACCGACTGCAATGTCTGGTTCATCCCAGTGATAAATGTTAATAAACTGGCAGAAATTTGAAATGAACAAAACCCCAAAGCTCATCTGAGCAGCCTGGATCATTAGGAACAGCTCTATCTGTCCATTGCAACATGACTGGCTCTGGCACAACTTACATCATGAAAGGCAAGAAGAGAATGACAGGAAATACAGAATGAACATTAATGCAAACTAAATTACACTCAAGTGCCTTTCCAGCCACACATTAAAACTTGACGTTACTATGTTGAGAACTAAGTAAAATATCACACTTACACTTATGAGATAATGATAATAGATTAGCTAAAGTAACTTAGAGTAACTCTGTAACCTGGAAACAGTCACAACTGGAATCACTGGTACAATTTAGCTTCCTTTCCACCCAGTGCCATTAAACTGCATTTCTGTGAGTGCCTCTCGAGAACCTGAGAGCCTCACGGGAACACTCACAGCTCCACCCAAGGGCACAGGAAAACACATCCTTCTGCAATGGGCCCAAGTCTAACCTGCCAAGAGTTCAGTTCAGGCACAACAGCCAGAGGTGCTTTCCAAAACCCCCAAGTCAGCAAGGCCAGCACCCATCTCGGCCACCATCTGAACACAGCAGCCCAGCCCAGGCAGCAGCCTGAGCTGGAGGTTGGGCTCCAGGGGGAATTCCATCTGTCTCCAGACAGGCAGGTACGAGTGACCAATGAACTGCCCTGGGATGCACTGTGTGCTTCCATCAGTGCTGCCAGGAGCCTGGGTGATGGCCCAGGTCACACAGCCCAGGCTCCACAGCCCTGCAAATTTTACCTTGTGCTCCCTTCTCTGACATGAGACCGGTGACAAAACACACCTGAGTGTTTCTGAATTCCAAGAAAATCCCTGTTTGCAGTCATTCATGGAAGCAAGAAATAGAATGAGAAAATGTGGCAATATTTGATACAAGAAACACTAATTACTTCTTCCTTACCTTGCCCTCCACATACTCTGGATAAACAGGGTAGTAAAGAGAAGATTTGTGACCCAAGCGAAGAATCTCCTTCAGGAAGTATTTTGTGTAGTGATGAACCACAGGGTTCAGGACAAAGTGGCAAAGGTGTCCATGCTCCTCTGGCTGGTGGTGATCAAAACCAATGAAGTCCTCAATGTTGTAATGGGCTCGAATGTACTCGATATCCTGGAAAATGAGCAATTTGCGAGTCAGCAGTGAGCAGCAGCTACCTGGACAGGATTTCAGCAAATCCCAAGCAATGGGCCACTTCCTATTGGATCAGGAAACTCCATCTGAACACTGAAATCAATTGTTTGAGAGCTGTCCTCAACTGAAGCGCAGCTACTCAACAGATTTCCCCCAAAAATCTTTCCATTAGCCAAGCCTCTCCTTGCAGCTTGCCCTCATTTCCAGGGAATGCACATCCCACCCTTCCCCACAATGCCTGCTACAGGTTCCCAGACACACAAGGGAGGGGAAACTGCGTTCAAGGCACAGAAGCTCAGGCTGTCCCCTCTCCCAAGACTCCAGCTGAAAAAGGGAACTCCCCAGAGCAGAGCAAGGCTGTGGGAGAAATGCCCTCTGACAAGTCATCCCCATTGAAGTGATAAGCTGATATTTCTGCACATTTATTCACTCAATCCTCTCAGCTATTAATATAATCAAGAGAATTACTCTCAGAAACAGGAGGGACTGTTCTGTTGTAAAAACCAAGCACTAGAACTGCTGAACGAGCTCAAATCCACCTTCTCAGTCCTAGCAGAATGCCAAGAGTCAGACTTGGAGAATGTTTGCTTTTCAACAAGAATGTGCAATTCCATCAGGGAATAGGCTTTTGTTTTCAAGTGCATGATTCACAATCACTTGGACTCCACTGTTGGAGAAAAAAAAGCTATGAAAGCAAATCTAGAAGTAGAATTACTGTTCTTTGTAGGATTTGTAGCAAAGCTGCTTATGGACTTGGGAAGCAGAAGAGAAAGAGGTGATTAAACACCTATTTACAGGGAGAGTGTCTTTATGCTAAGGCACCAAAAAAAGCACAGGAGGAAAACTTTGAGGACATAGCAGCAGTTTCTTCAAAGTACCAGGATCATTTTTTCCCCTCTGTGTGTCAATCATTATCTATGAGCAGAGAAATAAAACAGGGGGCACAGGATAGAGAGCAAGGGAGCTTCTACCAGCAGCATTTTTATAGGCACACACACAGTGCCAAGCACAAAGCTCAGCCTTAGAGTGAGCACCAAACACCACAGAGCTCAGGGAACACCGAGCAGCTTTACCATTTCATCCCTAGTGACAGCAACACCAACGATTTGATCCAAAACTTCTGCTACAAAAGCCTGTACTGGCATCCCGTCCTGCAAGGTAAAGCAACAGATGCACATTTCCACTTGCAGTACAATCTCTTCACATTTCCACTTGCAGTACAATCTCTTCACATTTCCACTTGCAGTACAATCTCTTCACATCTCCATTTGCAGTACAATCTCTAATGCTAACTGTGTGTTTCGCTACAGAGTCCCAGATAAAACACTTTGTTCCCCCAGCACCCCCCCAGTTTAACCAGCCTGCTCTCCCCAGCACCACCCCAGTTTAACCAGTTGCTCCCCACCAAGGACCCTGTTGGAGCCAGGTGTGTGGCTGGACCCTTCCTTCCTGATGCTTCAGTTTGGGTACAGTTGCTGCAAGAGTGCTACAAGCTCAGCCACTGCTTCATCCTGGGTCAAGTTCTGATCTCTGGACAGACCTGAACAGTTATCAGCAGCAAATACTCACTGGCTCCCTGCGAGCCTCAGTGAATATCTTCGAGTCATCCAATATCCTGTCATTCAAGCTAAGAGTATCGACTAGTGTTTTTATACCCTCTAGGTCACTGGTCACTGCTTTTCTTACATTAAATGACCTGAAAAAAGACAAAAAAAGGATTAAAGTTGACTCTGACAAAATTGTTTTGGTCCACACTGACAGTCTGCAGCAGCTGAGGAGTTCTCCCAGTGTCTGCCAAAGGCACCAACCCCTTCTTGGTTGCACACAGCTCGTGCAACCAACACTGTGGAGTGCTGCTCAAGAAGCTGAATTACAGCTTTGGTTCCAAGAACTAAGTTCTCTCAGCCTCAGACAAAAAGCTGATTCACGTCGTTGTCTCTTTATTCCCATCCCTCAGGTTTTCAATTTCCAAGTGGATGCAGCATCTCCTGCATCTCCAACAGGACAAAAAGATGTGAAAAGTTGACACTTCCTGTTTTTAAAAACAGGCAGATTCACCAGCTCCACTGGGAGTAGGGAACAGGTGCAAGGACTAGCCAAGGTCTGTCCTCATTTCTCTCCCAGCAATGAATTAACTCATTCTAGGTGCTCAAGTCCTTTGACTGCCCTGAGACAAGGATGCTATTATTATTATTATGCTTTTTAGTGAAAATTGAGGGAAAGTATCCATTAAGAACCTCAGCCCATGCCTTGCCATCTGCTCTTTTTCTCCTTCACTGTTAAGTAGCAGACTCACAGTTCCATTTGCTGCACTCTTGCTTTTTGTGTACTTAACACTTTTTCTTATTCCTTTTACTACCTGTACTAATCAGGAGCTCATTTTGTGCCTGTGCCTCTTCTGACTTTGCCCTTTCATGTCTTCATATTCTCCTCTTCTTACCCTGCTTTTCTTTTAGCCCATTTTCCGTGACTTCCTTTTCAGTCACGCTTTTGAAAGCCGTAGGAGCAAGTACAGTGTGTTAATCTTTCACTTGCACAGATTTTGGTTATTTCCAAGAGAGTATCTGCTGTTGCACCCTGTGGGTTTTGTTCTGCACAAACTTTGCACAAGCTTCCTCTGGTTTCCCCCAAAGCTTTTCTGATCCTGAACCTCAATGAGCAGCTATTTTTCCCTCCTTTCCTGCAAAGCTGCAGGGGGATTTTGAAAATGCTACTGATGACCCTATTTTGTTTTCATGAAAGGACTGGTGTCATTTGGAACATGCACAATGTAATCAGGATGGTAACTTTTTTTAAAGAGCCTTGATAACAACTTGAATTTTGCCCAAAATTGCAAGAGGACATATGAGTCCCAGCCCCACTGATGGATTACTGAGCAGCTGGGCCCGAGATTACCAGCAATGACTCCAGCAGCTCTCTCCAGCCAGCTGGATTTTCACTCAGGACCCAGGAGCACAAGTTCCATCCCAGGGAAAAAAGCTTCTGCCTTGCTCCAGGAGTAGCTGGCCAGCTCTTGCATGAAATATTTGTGTGATTAGGTACACAATCAAACCTAGAACTATTTTGTTAAAACCACACAGTATTTAGGCACATTAGGACCAAAACCAAAAAAAGAAAATCTGTAACTACGCCACAATTTAAGCTTAGTGTTTGGGTCAGATTAGGTTTGATATACACAACACAAACCTTTGGAAAACTCATTCCATGTAACAGAAGTCACAGCAGGAAAGGTTTGGTGTTCCAGATCACTGATATCTCAGCCTACAGAAATGTTCAGGGCATCACAGAAACTGAAGGCATGAAATAAAAGATTCAACTCCGGAAGGGAAAGAGCAATGATATAGAACAACCATGACATAGGACTCAACAATGTTCCTGCTGTCACCTGTGTGTCCCACGAACACATGACTACAGTTCTCTTAGGAGAGAGAGCACTGGGTTTCTGTGCTGGCTCTGGCCCATAACAGGCACCCTGAAGTGCTGCTCTGTCCCCATGCCCACCTTCCCTGCTCTATTACTGCACACACAAACCCAAGGTGACTCCTCCCGCTGCGCTGGGCTTTCACAGAGAGGACAGTCCCTACAAACCCTGCAGGTGTGTCCCCACAGCCCAGGCACAGCAGGGCTGCCTGGGGCTGCACTCACGTGAGCAATCCGGCGCGGTGGAACACGAACAGCTCCTGACCCAGCGGGGAAGTGCAGGAAGGGACGGCCCGGACAAAGCTCTGCAGCAGGGGCAGCTCCGGGACGTGGGGCGGCACCAGCATCGCACACAGCTCTCTGTCCTAAACACATGGGCAGGCAATACAAGCGTTCTGAGCTTTACCCAAAGCCCTCTGAGGGGACAGGCAGCCCTGAAGGCAGGGCTGACACTGCACAGCTCTGCCTGGGCAGCACCAGAAACGGCTTCACTTGAAGCCAACTCTGGATGAACCTTCCCGACTCATTATACTCACTGGGAAAACGCTGAAAGCATACTGCAAAAAATCCAGTGACCTGCAACCAAGAGCAGATATTAGCAAATAAAGCACATACAGATAATGTGATACACTGATACTGACACCCCTGCAAGGAACATTGATTCAGAGCTGACCAGACAGTCCCAACAGGTCATCAAGAACCAACTGCTGATGCTGCATGCTGCAAAGCAATTTCTGATTTCTTGTGCTTCAAGCATCATTCTTAGCAAGAATAAGCAGGATGTTTGACACAATCCATGAGGCTGCTCACTGAAGGGCAGGGGAAGGAACAAACAGAACATTGGCTCTGATGTTGTTGACTCCAGCCTCTTCAGGAGCCATTTCTGGGCCACCACAGCAGCACTAGTACACAGCAAATATTACTGCAGTTACAAACTGCTGCTGCTATGTCCCACTGCATTTGCAGCCAGCACCAAGGGCTCTGTGACTTTGCACTCAGGAAAACCTGATGTGCTCTGACAGACTAACAAGAACATCAATACTTGGAATTGGTTTTCAACACTCTTTCCACTTCTCACCCACTGACTTGAAGCTACCCCGGTCTCTTCTCCATGGTGACAACAAAGTGACATTTCAGTTTTAAAAGACTTGAGAAATCTCACCAAAGCCCTGCTGTTTTTCCCATGAGCAAGGATATCAAAGAGCTCAAAACCCAGTTATGCTGAAGTTTCATAAAACAATCTTCTACCACCTAAGATGTATCTTTTGAAGAAATTCATACACATCACCTATAAATACTGATAAATCCTCTCTGCCCTTTCAGAACTGTAATTAGGCTTCCTTTAATTACCTCTTTAATAATATTACTTAAAAGAAAAATAATTTCTAGTTGCAGTATCTATGCTTGAATGCAAACTTAAAGCTGCCAAGTCCAGATCAGGATTGGGGTATTATATATTCACCTATATAACACATATTTAAGACTAGTTAACAGAACAGCTATTTAGGGAAAAGAAACTCCCATTGCAACTACATTGGGTTGTCATTGTCTCTGGCATCCAGGACCTCCAGAATTGAGGTGGGAGATTTTTCAGGGGGCTTAGAAAAGTCTCAAACATCAGCAGTTCAGGCAGCAGCTCAGCTCCTTCACATCTCACTCTCCATGCACTACCAAGCCACACAACAGCTCTGGGCTCAGGAGATGGAAATACTGAGCAGGTTAACAACTCCAAACTTCCTTCAGGGCTCAGATCCCATCATACCTACACAAGCCAGCTGCTATTTCTGGCTCCCTCAGGACAAGGTTCCAGGTTGAGCCAGCATCACCTCCTGCCCTCCTTTACTTGCATTTGCTTTGCTAGTACTTCTTTTACAGACAGGTGGATCAAGCAAAGGCAAGCCAGAGAAGCATTCAAGCAAAATGTTTGAAAACACCAAGATCTACAGATGGCTGAGCTCTGCATGAGGCAATCTCAGAAGTTTTCAGACAGGAATGCATCTCCTCCAGATACCCATCTTGGAATCCACACTGCTCCACAGATGTCTCCAGGTAAAAGAGACTGGGAGCAGAGCACTAAATGATAAATGCAGTGAGAAATGTCTTGAACAGAAACAGCAAACAAAACACTGAGCTTACAAGGGGGCAAAAAAGGGACAGATCCTTATCCTAAGCAGCAAACTATGAGCAGAGAACTCAAAGTCTACAGTGAGATGATTTCTTGACATAAATCTCTGCCATAGCTCTGAACTGCTGTTTCAGTATAATGGAGCCATTCCTGAGCAAGCCCCTCACCTCAATATTATTTTCAAATAAAGCTCTCTTATTCTGTAGTAATTATCTTGCTTGAATTTTGACACTGGATTGAGGCAGAATTCAGAAGTTGCTACTCACCAACGACTAATACTACAAGTAGACAGATGTTTTTTCAACCTGTACTACACACGATCAACTCATCTACCAAGTCCTTACTCCTGATGCCTGCTGGCTGCAGACATGACATGGATTTGAAAGCAAACAAGATCCTGGGTGTGCTCAGCTGCTTCATCTGTTCTGTACCTTCCTTTCTACCATCAGATTGAAAAGGAAAAATGTTCCTGGAGAAGTTTCCCCTGATGTGGTTGAATATAGGTTTGCTCTTCAAGTGTGGAGAGAAATTTTGGGAAAAAAAAAAAAAAAAGAAAGTCTAAATCCCATTTATAGCCCTATACTAATCCACCAGGATCTAGGAGCGCAAGGTCAGTAGCAGCAATTTTGTTAAGATGAAATCCCTTTGTCCCCCCAGCTGCAGAGGATTCTAGAAAACAGAGGTCAGAAAAAACCCCACCTAACCACTGCAGGTGCTGTCATTTTTTGATTTGTCCTAACAACAAATGGTTATTCATGGGAAAGCAGTGACTCCTCCTCTACACTTACCTGGTCTCATACTTCTCATCAATACAAAACACACGGATAAGGAAAACATTGGAAGCTCCTCTGTACACGGGCTGCCAATCCCCCTCCTCAGCCTGCAGGAGAGGTGCTGCTGAGCCTTGAGAGCCTGTGCTGGCAGCATCACCTACGGGCAGGTCAGGCTGGGAAACAGCCAGGGCTTCCTCTTCCTGCAACAACAGCCAGGGGCTCACTCACACACTTCAAACTGTGCTCAGTAGCTAAGCCCCAGCCTTTGCCTCCTCTCTGGGACCCTTTCTTCCCACCCTGAGGCTGCTCATGGGGAGCAGGATGGGCAAACTCATCCTGAGCACTAACTCTGAGCCCTCCCTCCAGACCCTGCCACAGCAGAGAGGGCTGTGCCCCATGGCAGAGGGACGTGTGGGTCAGAGCAGATGGGGCAGGAGGGGAACTCAGCAGGATTTGCTTGTCCTCATCTCTGCCAGCCCTGCTCTGTATCAGCTGAGAGTCAGCAGCACTGCATTGCATTACCTGCACAGCTGCAGCTGCACCAGGAACCTGCTCCAAGTCTTGAGAAGAAACAGGCTCTGGCTGTTCACTTGCTTGGTTGCTTTCATCGTTGTCTGAGTAAAGTAAAAGAGAAAGTGCAATACAATAATGTGAGCTTTATTCTCAGAACCACAGCAGTAGCTGGAGTAGGCCAGGCTACCTCTATCAAAAGGTTTCATTTTAACAACCACAATTAAAACAGAGTTACTTGGCTAGAGCTTCATTAGACTGCTGCTGAAAAAAAATACCCAGGGAACAGATTGTAAACTAAGACCTGAACAAGACAGTTTGGAAGCAGTTCCTAACTCGTGTGCATGCCTCTGTCAGATCTTTACCCCACCTGAACTGACAAACACGAGTCAGTGTATTGACTGGTGCCTTGAACCCCATGTGCTGCTAGCTTGCTTCCTGGTGATCACAAGGACAAGCAAGGGCTCTTCATTCTCACATTACTTCCCCTAAAATAACTGAAATGCAGGTTAAATCCCAGTCAAACCACACCTCTCACCAGTGTAATAAGAGAATGAAACAGGGATTATAATTCCTTTACCAATTTTACACAATAAACTCCCCAGGTGTAGGTGTTGCTGCTGAATAAAACACATCAAGCAAGGACACCCCTGCATTTGGAAGATCTAGTAACACTAAGGAAATCAAGGTTTCTGAGCTCCAAGAGGAATACAAAATAAACTTCAGAAAACAACAGAATTAATCCCTTCTCCCTGTGAACTTTGCCTTGGGACCCTCACATAAGCTACGTTCACAGACAGAAGCATTTCTTCACACAGTAATGGGCACTTCTTAAAAAAAATACCTTAAAGGTTTAAAGTAATTTAGCCAGAAGTATTTAGAAAAAAATCTTATCTCAAAATCTGTTTCTCTGTCAATAAAAGAATACAGATGCAAGATGCAGGGCAAGGAGAAATGCAGGGGTAGGAATGATGGTTTCTCTGGGGGTATCACAGATGTGAGCCTTCACAGAAATGATCAAATGTCGTCCTGATTAACCAGCTCCATTGCTCATTACCCACAGCCTTGCAGGTGTCAGAAGTTAATTAATACAAGTCTCTCGTTGTCATGTAAACATTGCTATGTTGTTTCTGACTTTGTACTGAAATGCAAATCCTGAATGGCTCCCCCATCCACTCCTGTCAGACGTGGCTGCACTGCTGTTTACAGACACGCTGCGTCAGCCGTGTGGAGAACTGCAATACTGTCACTAAATCAAGAAAAAACCACAAACAAAGAAAATTCAAATAATTCCGTGATTGCTGGGTTGTTAGCAGAGGTACAGTCAGCAGGATCAAGAAGCCAGTTCACCATGAGGCCTGATGAAAAGCCCTTGAATCATGCCTACTGCAACATGTTTTGTAGCAACTAATTCATGACACCATATAGAGTAACAAGCAAATGACTGTAATTACCCTGAAACCTAAGTGGCATATCAGTACAGACTGCTGTATACGCTTTCATTATTATTCAGCATTACATTTCAAAAGGAAAAAAAAAATGTCAACCTGTGGTCTCTACTTAAAAGCTAAAGAGCTTGAAAAAAATAACCTTTTCATGTGTAGGAACATAAAATTACTCTACGAAGGAATGCAGCTTGCATTTTCAAATTTGCAGCCTTCAGAGTGCATAAAGCCAAGTGCAGCCCTTCTGGTGATGGCAGGTCCCTGGCAGCAGGGCAGGGTCCAGCAGCAAGCTCTCCATGCAGTCCCTCCACGGAACAGGCACGGTTTGGTCACAGCCACAAAGGCTGAGATGGGACTGACAGCCCCAAACCCCAAGGACACAGGCTGGCCCTGAGGGTGGGAAGGCTCAGCCATGGATCACTGGGATGCAACTCTTCGAGTCTAAAACGTGCAAAGCTACAACAAACACTTCGACTACTATTCCCTGATGACAGAATTCATGCTCCTGAGCAGTGAATAGACAGCTTTGCTATGAGGTGGCTCTCTCTAGGAACAGCACCAGAGTCAGGCTCTCATCTTACGATACTCAGCTTTCTCCTCATGGGTCCAAGATCATTCATGACTTGCACTCAAGCTACCCCAAAGTCTACAAGTAATTCTTTTTCCTCAGAGCTGCCCTTGTCATTCTAAATAAAGGGATACTACTACTTTTAGAAGTCTTACCTGAAGGTAACCCACAGGACTGCAGCTACCATCAAAACTAATACAGTAAAATTTTTAAATGAAGAGAGAAAATAAGGGAGATAGATTCACAGGACTGCTAACCATGATGCTTGAAACATTTCTCAAAAGAATCAGATGCCAGATTCTCAAGAAACTGAACAGAACAGCTGCTCATGCTGTCTCAACATTCAGAACAAGTCCCATAGACTCCCTAAAGGATAAAAACCATGTACAGCTGTATTGTCAAACCATGTAACAGCATGCTCACTGAAGCTTAGCAGCACAGAGTGTGCCCCAAACACAGACCCACAGCTTGCAGAAGAGAAGGAAGGAAGGACACCTGAAGCAGGAGCAGCTCGGGGATGGGGACAGGGAAGGAGCCCTGCTCTGTGGTCACCTTGGCCAAGCCCCTGCTCAAGCAGGGTCACCCAGAGCACACAGCCTAGCACTGGGCTCTGGCTCCTGAGTGATCTCTGCCCCATTCCTCCTCCTAGCCCTGCCTGTCACCTCTTCTGACCCAACACCCCAGGAGCTGCAGAGTGCAGGATCAAACAGGCAGCTTCAGCTCCCGGGCGCAAAACACTTCCTTGCAGGGGAGGGGAAGCCCACGAGAGCAGCTATGGGACCTGTTTCTCTCCCTTTTCTGTTCTGTGACTGCCAGCTTCCAGGAACCAGCTGCTGACTGCCCTGCAGCTCCCTGGTTGCCTCTTATGCCTGCTGCTTTGTGTTCAGAAAAGCAGATACATAACAACCTAATGGTGGGGGGGGTTTATTCCACTGCTGATCATCACTAGATTGCAAAATGTTGCCCTTCTGCACAAAAGGCCCTCTGACACTGAAAAATAAAGACAACAACTGTAAATCATTTACATGCCACTTCTGCTCACAAACAGGTGACATGTTTGTGCTACTGGTTTTTATCACTCCCAGGGAGGTGGCTTGCACATGTTGCTGCATCAGGCCCAATATAAAAGCGGAATCAAGAGACAGTCCCTGCTCGCCCAAAATCTTGTCACCCAGGAGACTGCAAACAGCAAGCAAAGAGCAGAAGCTGAACCACCAGGGAAAAAGATGACATGAGTCAACAGGACAACAGAACAGGCTCAGTTAGCCAGCTGTTCAGCTACTGCAGACCTCAGCCCACCACCAGATTTTACAATCACACCTTCCTGTAACAGCACAGCTGTATCAGAGACAGCAAACCCACACCACAGCCTTCTGAAACTTGAAGTTTTCATTATTTATACCAGAGCTGTCACAGGTCAGCTCCCCACAACCAGCCATCACTTCTGAGGCACAGACCAGGGCTATCCCAATTCCCCTCCTCAGTTAAAACACACCAGGCATCCTGCTTCCAAAGCAGCTATGTTAATTCGTGTTTTCTTGCTAGGACACCTATATATCCTTGTCCCAGCTCCTGCAGAGCCTACTTGGAAGCTGGACACAAACACACCTTGAATTTATTTAGCACTTTAGGACACAGATACCTCCTGGAACGCTCGGCTTCCGTGGCACTTTGAGAATATCCTCAGGATGTGGTTTACAGAGCCCATGGAAAGGCCCTAAGTCAAACCACTCTTGATACAAGGAAATGTTCACGTGAGAACATAAGCTCATGAATCCTACTGCAGTGCCACCAACCTGGAAGACAAAAGCCATGTCACATGAACCTGTCTAGGTTCTAGGTCAAGACAAAAAAACTGAACAAAAAACTCTGAAACACGAACTTATGTTCCATCTCTAACTGTACATAATGGAACACTTCAGCAAAAGGAACTATTTCAGCACAAGTTGAAGACCCTCTTGTATTTTTTCCTTGTTATGAATGTATTAGGACATCGACAGTAGATGCTCTAATTGTTTTTTTAGTTATGACTTGCAAGAGTATTAGGTTTATATATATATGGGCCAAATAACGGCCCGGAGCATTAGTAAAACATTTCTTATGGCAGATACACAACACATTGCAAAAACACATCCTTTTGTTTAAAATTACAGTGCAGCTGAAATAGAACCTGCATTCAGTCAGCTGTAAAGCTGACTCATTACTGGGCACTAATTTGGACCCAAATTGGGCTCAAACTGAAGAGAGGATTTTATTCTCCTAAGAAATTAACAACTCAAGGAATAAATTATGTATAATATAAGGAGTACCTAATGCAGTATGCATTATTTGCAGCACGTATAAGCCCCAAATATTTCTGTATTCTGAAAAAATGAGAGCTAGTCATAAAACCCAAATGCCCTGGCAAACATCAAAGTGGTGGGATCCCTGCAATGCTGGCACCCAGGTACTCTGGATGCTGGAGTTCTCAGCAAGAGAAGTGGGATGCTGAAGAGCTTCTGGCTTTAACCTGACAAGAAGGAAGTTCTTAAATTTTTAGTAGTGTGTGCAACTTTCTGGTGAAACGCATTATCAAAACACATTTTCCTTCCTCCTCAATACACATAATGAAAGCCTTGATAAACCTAATGAAAACTCCAAGGCTGGATTTGTACAGCTGTTTCATCAGGCCATCAGCACTTCAATAAAGGCTCCACAAAAGTGTGACGTTGAATTTCTGTGCCCTCAAACAACAAGTGATTGTTTGTTTGCCTCGTTTGCGTAACCAGCGCAGCCGGGGCGCCGCAGTTGCCTGGCTGCTGTGTCATTTCAGGCCCAAGGCTCAGCAGAGGCTGATTAACCAATCCATCTACCATATGTGCAAAAGAGGCTGCCAGCTTCCCTCTCCACAGGCAAGCTGGCATCCATGCAGGATTGGTGGCGCTGCCTGCCCAGCCCGCTGTGGCAGCTCCGATCAAACGGGGTCTGGGACATCCTTTGGGGGTCTCACATGGAGCTGTGGCCGTGCCACTGGAATGGATCACTCACAGCAACAGCCCTCACACTAATGCTGCACTGCTTCCCATTTGGCTCCAGTGGCACTGATTACATATAGAAACATTTGCTGCAAAAAGCAGACTTCAGGAATTAAGGAGGTTACAGTGCTTATCAGCTTGCACAATTACCAACACGTGAAAAACTTAACAGGAATTTTCCGCAGAATAACTATTACCACTCCTTTCTTGTTTAAATTAATTCCTGGGTCTGTCTTCATTTCAGCAAAAATCCGTTTGCGCCAAGAGAAAGAAAGATTATCTACAGGACTTGAAACTGCGAAAGGATTACTGGCTACTCATTTTCATATGCAATATTAGCCCTCACTGGGAATGAAAACCAATGTCTAACATGACAACATGGCTTCGTCACCACGGTCTGTCCAAATCACTTGAGATTAATCTGCACAACTGGGAATTTCTGCTTCATTTCTGAACTGGAAACATCAGTCCTGAGGACAGACACAGACGACATTGAGAAGGGCACTGTGTGGCTACAGAGCATTAATTCCACCTGCCACAGGTGGGCTCCTGGTTTTATTCCCTGAGCTAGAGTGAGCTGCCACCCAGGACATCAGTAAGACTACGATTAGACACAACCAGAGCTCATGGCAGACTAACCTCACGGCAGACTAACCTCACAAACAGCTGCCTGATTTTCTTCACCTTCACGTTCTATGAGATCATCAAGGACATATTCACCATAGGTTTCCTTCAGAGCCTCACTCTGAGGTGTCCAGATTAGCACGAGATCATCATAATCTTCCATCCTACAAAAAAGAGATCAGGTAATGTCCTAAGGCTCTGATACATCCATTCTACTCCATTAACATTTGGAAAAATATTACAAATACTCATTCCAAAGCCTGCACCCACAAATCACTTCCCCTAGGACACATCCCCAATGCACAGTGAGAGTCTCAGCAGCAGACAACCACACCCAAAGACCAGCAGAGCCCACCAAAATCTGCACTGCCAGTGGAGATGCTTCTCTTTCCTTAAGAAAATATATTGGAACCCCAGCTGAGAATTCTCCTGCCTCACTCTCCTACGACTGTGGTGGAGCACTCAGACAGGTCCCAACCTACATGGATTTTTATTTAAACAGGCAACAGAGACTCTTTCCCACTAGACTGCTGTTTATTGCCAGGATTAATGTAATTGTGATTAAGAAAATCCAGCACTTTTACCAGAACAGTGGGAGAATCCATCAGCCACCCATGCTGAGACGAGGGCATTAAAGGCAGGTGCCAAACCAGCTCTAACTCTCAACTGCTATCAACAACATGAAGCCACTTGTATCCATCTCTTGGAAAAATGCCGGAATTGCGTGATGCAACTAAAAGCAGCAGAGAGGAAACTGGGGCTGTGTCGGGCTGCCAGAAGGAATAACCGCAACAAACTGCAAAGGAAACTTCGGCTATCACACCACACAACATCCCAGGAACGCTGGGGCTGGACCGGCCCAGCACCGGGATCCGTGCGGCGACACCGGAGCTGGCGGAGCCCTGCGCGGTCTGTGCCGCCACCTGACGGCAGCACCGGGACCGGGCACAGCTCCTGGCTGGGATGCACAAACCTCCTCCTCCTCCTGCACGGGAACCCTCCAAACCCCAGTAAGCTCTCCAATGTCAAAACTCCCCACGAGATAACAGGGGGCAGTTAGCGCTCATTCTGCTTGACTGTTCAGCATGAGATAATGAGAAAATTAAAAACGAGTTGGAAGAGGCTTTAAGAAACCTGGAAAGCACATGCACTCCTAAAATATGGAGTGGTATAATTCAGCCAGCAGATCACAGAATAGACATCACTAACAAAAAACAGCCTTCCTACATAGCTAACTAACGTTCGAAAAAACCCACCTTGTGATGAAATAGAACAAATCCAGCACAATCCTAGAACCACCCATTTTGGTTTTCACAGAAAACCAGAGTACTCAAGCTAAGCTACTGGTGCAGCAAAGCCAAGAGGGAAAACGCTGCAGCTTGCCCAGTTGGCTGGGCTCAGGAGCTGCCATACCTCGCTTGGCGCACGAACAGCCGGGGGTGAAAATGATGCCTGGGACACACCAGCAAGGTGAAACCTTTCTCCATGGGTGAGCCTGGAGCAGGCAGCATCCTTTCAAAGACATGCCCCATGTCCAGCTCTGAGTGACTAAAACCTGTTGGGGCCAACAGAGAAACTTCATTATGCAAGTTTTAAATTAGCAGCAAAATTGTCTGAGGAAAATGGAGTTTCAAACGTAAACCAGACAGTAAAATGCTCCAAGTCTTTTAAGTGAGGCAATGAGGCTGAAAGGACAGCAGCAGAAACATGTGAAAATCATCACCCAAGTCATTTAATTAATCTGGCATTCCAAATCTGAATAAGCTTCAAGGCAATCAGAAACCGGTAGAATCCAATCCCTATAAAAATAAACAGCCAATTCTCTATGCCTCTGGAGAAGCTCTGTCAGGAGTCACAATGCTGAAGGAAAGCTGATGTTGGTTGCCAGGGTGGATTTGACAAAACCGTTCATTCAAGCCCTGTCTTCTGCAGCTGACACTCCACTACAGTCTCAGTGTGACTTGGAACCAGCATGTCTAAGAGCTGGCATATCAGAAAAGCTCCAGCTCCTTTCTCAGCTCCATTAAGGGCATGTTTGGTTTATTAGTGTGAATTCAGCACCAAAATTCCAAGTCTAGTGCTGTTCTCCGATTAACATGTGTGTTCTCCACCCCTGTACCTCTGTTCCAAGAGAGATAATCCATCAGCTTCCTTCCGTGTCTCCAGCAGCCCCTCTGAGCTTCAAAGTGTCCTCTTCCTACCTGTACTGCCTTGGCTAACTAAGATTTCAAATCTCTTGGCTCTATGCAACCAGAAATCTTTACACGACTCGTAGGGATGGATTTTTGAGATCTCTGCTCCTTCCTGATGTCCTGTATCTGGCAAATGGAAAGATTGCAGGGAATGCACAGACAGCTGAACGGCTGCTGGAGTGAGCATGGAACAACAGGCACCTCTGGCACATGGGATCTTCACAAGAAGATACTTTCTCCACATGTCTAGAAACCGATAATTGTTCTCAGTATCCAAAAAACCCCACCACAATGAGCTCACAGTGCATAATAATTAGATTCACAATTGCTCTCACTTCAAGAATAAAACAGAATTAAATTCTTACCTAACTTCTCCTCAGATGGTAAAAAGAGAAGTATAAACTGCAGTTCTGGTAGTAAGATGAAAGCACTCCTGGACAAATAACAAACATACTCAGTCTCATCATTACACCCATCAATGACAGACAGCAGCTCCTCTTTTAATGCATCCTTTTTTTTCCCCCTCCAGTGTCTCTAACCTTCCTTTGTAAGTCCGCATGGCTCAACAATTAAAACATTTCTGACAAACAACAGAATGTGAAATTCGTCTGGATAATTTTGACTGTTTTTTCCTACCTCACTCCTTTGAAATTTCCCAACCTTTACATTTCCAACATCCTCTTTTTGATAGCAGTTTCCCAGTGCAATATTTCCCATACCAGGCCTTGGCTGGCAGATCTGACGTGCCATCTGCAGGAGATGGCTGCGCTTGCCAAACTTGACAGCAGGAGAGGGCAGATGCTTCACTGCCCAAGGCTAACAGGGACTCACCTCACGATTTCTTGGGAGCATCCAGCTGCATATTCCTCCTTTGCCACCAAGAGATGCACGAAGAGCGTGTTCAGAGGCTGCGGAACGAGAGTGAAAGTCTGCACACCATGCACTCACGTTTGTTCCATCAGCCCAAGTGCCAGCCCAGCCACATTTCCAGTGTGTATCCCCTGCCCTCAGGGAGCATCCCCCCCAAAAAACACAAAACTAACAAAAAAAAACCCCACCAAAAACCCCACAAACAAAAAACCAACCAACCAACAACAATAATAAAACCCTCACAAGCTTTTCATAATCCCAGTGTTTTTTCTTTAAAGGTAGTAAGAAAAGTTACAAATTTTAAAATGACATCATTAGACACACAAACAGCAGCAGAAAAAGGGCAGACTAACAGACACCTTTGTGTTGTGTAGCCCCAAACAAGCTCGTGCAGAACTGAGCCGCCCATGCCAGCACAGAGGTTTCACAAGGAATCCATCACCTTCTGCATCCTGACTGCCTCAGATTTACTGGAAATAGTCTGCAGATGCCCACATGTATTTCCCACACCTGAGCCTTAAATGAAAGCTCAACTACAATCACACCACTTACTTACAGTGCACTTATTGTCAGGGTAGTTTTTGTGCAGGAATGGTTCCCATTCAGCCTGATCAGTGATATTCCAATTTGGATAGTCCAGAAAGGCAGCATGGGCTAAAACCTCGTTCTTCTCATTGCAGAGTGTCAAAGCAAGATTTGATAATTCTCTATGAAAACAATTCAAGGGTTCTTAGGATCAGACCTCAGTAAAACATGATCATCCACATGCTAACTCACTATTGTTGCTTCAGTCCCACATATTTGTGTTGTAACATTATAAAAATTCAGGCGGATTTTTAAATCCTCAACCATACTAGCAAATTTGCAAGACTTAGACATTCCCTTCCCTTGGTCTGTTTCTCCACACAACTCTTTTTTCCCCCCAAACAGATTTCTGCCGTAAAGACAGAAAAACCTAAGTGACCCAGCAATACCTATCACACAGCCTGATCGTTTTATCAGGTGCTGTTCAACAGCATTTCTTCTGAACTTGCACAAGTGTAGTTACCTGAAAGGTGATAAGCCAGAACACCACTACTCACAGAAGGTAAGGGACATCGATCCTCCCGAAGAGGTCCTCTCTGTCCGCGCTGAAGAGGGCGACAATGTCCGGGACATCGTGCGGCTCTGTCCTTCGGGCGGTGACCACCTCGGTGTGTCCCCTCCAGGAGGTGACCGTGGCCATGGCGGGCTGCATGAGAGCCAAGGCAGACCCTGCTGCAGCCATGCCCTGCCCAGCACAGTCCAGGAGGCTTTTCACAATCCCCCACTCAGCCTTGAGCAGGAGGCTCAGCTGCGGGCACTCAGGGCAGGCTCAGCTGCAAACAGCCAGGGCAATGACCTCCCGATGGGACAGCACCTTCAGGTGAATTACATTGTGTCCCGAACTGCTCAGGCAGTTTCTTTCCAGGTCAACAGCAGGAATTAAGTTTCAGAAGCGTTACAAGTGCGTAACAATGTTGGCTTTTCGCAACTGTTGAAATTAATGCTACATGTGTAATGTTTAAATAGCTATTCTGTATAAGCTTTTTTCCTGCCAGTAACAAAAGTTAAACATAGTTTTTTTTTAGAGATAGTATGTTAAAACTACCCGCTTAATTAAAACAACAGCCCGAAAACGTGTGATGAAAGCCCTGCAGCTGACAACAATTACCAACACTCACCGGTTCCAAACAGCTGGGACCACCACCCAAATTAAAAAGTAATAAAAAAAAAATTAAAACCACACCTGCTGTAAAAAAGCGAACCCAAAAAGTAACCATGCTAAATAGTCGCCAAAATTTTTTAACTATACATAAAAAACCAGAAATATGCAACAGGTTGATCTTTTATAAAGCGCATTTAAAGAAGCGTTCCCGAGTGTGCTCTTAGCAGCTTGCCAAGCACCAGGACGTTTTAACCCTTTACTTTATGTGTGTCTCCGATTATCTTTTTATTGAACCTTTTAAATTTTAGCAAAGCAGTGAAACGTGCTTTTCACAGAAGGAATTCAAAGCTCTGTGGCTATTCAAAGTCCTACGTGAAATAAAGATACGTGCAAAATATAGCAGTACTAACCAAAAAAAAAAAAAAAAAAAAAAAAAAAAAAAGTGTTTAAAAGTCTGAACGAACTCACCTAGACCAGCAGATAATTTATTTTCACCACTGCCCAAACTCAACAGCCATTTCCAACAGTGACTGCAAACCAGACGCGATGCTCATTCCCCTACAACGGAAAACCGGAGGGAACGCGCATTTTCGCGCTTTTTGAATAAACTTACAGCGTTTATCTCTCACAGACCAACAAAACGTTCCAGTGGAGCGCCCCAAGCAGCGGACGGGCGGGACAGAAGGAGCCGGTGAGCCTACGGACAGACACACGGACGGATCGGACGGACACACGGACGGTCCCGCCGCCGGGGGACGCGTCTCCGTTGCCGCGGCAACGACTGGGGGCGTGGCTGCGTGACGTCACGGGGCGGCGCGGCGCCTGCGCACAGCGGCGGCAAGATGGCGTCTACGGCGGCCGGGAAGCAGCGCATCCCCAAAGTGGCCAAGGTGGGCGGCAGGGACCCCTCGGGACACCCCCGGCACCCCTCGATCCCCTCACGATCCCCCCTAGATCCCCTGCGGCGGGTTCCGGCGGGCTCCGGCCCGGCCCGCGGCGGGCACCGCGCGTAGGAGGGGCCAGGCCCAGGCCCAGGCCCGTGTGGGTGCTGCCTCAGGAGCCGGGACCGAGTTCCCCTCACGCTTGGCTTGCAGGTGAAGAACAAGGCTCCGGCCGAAGTTCAGATCACCGCGGAGCAGCTGCTGAGAGAGGCCAAGGAGAGGGAGCTCGAGCTTCTCCCGCCGCCTCCGCAGCAGAAGATCACTGATGTTGAAGAGTTAAACGACTACAAACTCCGGAAGAGGAAGGTACAGTAAAAGAAACAAAAACAGCAGGTTTAATCTCGATACTCACATAAAGCACTAACATTCTACTGCTTTTAACTTAAACAAGATGTAGTCCGTGTTCCTTGGGGACTTTCCGGGTGGACACCACTTCATTAGAACCCCTTTTTTCATGCTACCCTGTGGCAGAACCTCTAATTTACAGATGTGTCACTTGACAAAATCTGGTAGCAAGCAACATCTCCCCCATGCCCACGTTCAGAACACTGCAAGGGTAATTACTCATTCCATTAATAGGTGTTTTCTCCATCACTACCAGTATCTGGCCAGCCACTGTAAGAGAACATAAACAAAGAAATTTAATAACATGCTGAGTTATAGATCTTCTTTTAAAATAATTGCTTTGCTTGTGCAGATTTGCCCGTGGTTTTGCTTGGCTTTTTGCTTTGGAAATGCCTAAGCAAAGCAAGCATGTTCCCAATGGTTATATTATAATAAAACCGCACTAGCCATTTTAGATGTGAATGGTCTGCAGAAGGATTTCTGACTTTCAGATGTGATCTTCTCCTCAGACTTTTGAAGATAACATAAGAAAGAACAGGACTGTCATCAGTAACTGGATAAAGTACGCACAATGGGAGGAAAGCCTGAAGGAAATCCAGAGGTAAGGATGCTGCAAGTGTCTCCCAGGAGCCTTTCAGACACACACCAGGGTCTGGGGGCACCTTTGAGCCGGCCTGTGCTCGTGTTTTGCAGAGCCCGTTCCATCTACGAGCGCGCCCTGGATGTGGACTACAGGAATGTCACCCTCTGGCTGAAGTACGCCGAGATGGAGATGAAGAACCGCCAGGTCAACCACGCCCGCAACATCTGGGACCGGGCCATCACCACCCTGCCCAGGGTCAACCAGTTCTGGTACATGGCACAGCAGGGAGCCCCCTGCTAGCCCAGGGCCACCACAGCGTTCAGCTGCTCTGGGGTTATGTAGATTGTCCTGCTTCTCCAAACCTTCAGGCGAGGTTTGAGGTGGCAGGAGCCTTGGGAGAGAAGGGTGTTTGTGTGCTGGATGCTGCCCATCACTGCTGTGCCTACAGGCTTTTCTTGGGTGGGAGGAAGGAGGGGAGGGAAGCTCAGGGATGCTCCTAGGAAGCCCCAGACATCCCTGGCTGGATGTGCTCGCCATGTGGCTGCAGCAGCTCAACCTCCTTCCCCAGGTACAAGTACACGTACATGGAGGAGATGCTGGGCAATGTCGCTGGCTCGCGCCAGGTGTTTGAGCGGTGGATGGAGTGGCAGCCAGAGGAGCAAGCCTGGCATTCCTACATCAACTTTGAGCTCAGATACAAGGAGGTGGACAGAGCACGGAGCATTTATGAGAGATATATCCTTTTCAGAGCTTTGTGACTCCGTCCCGGATTAAGGGCTCCATTTGTTATTTCCTTCCCAAATGTTCTGTGTCCAGCAATGTCCCTGTGTTCCTTTCTGCTGTGCCTGTGTGACTGCACTGCTCATGCCCCCAGCTCTTTTGTAGCCACCGTTTGTTCCAGTCTCTCCTCAGATCTCCCCTGACCCTTGTCCCTTTTTCAAGTTCCCAGCAAGGCACAAAGCCTTGGCACACAGCTGTCAGTGCCTGCTGCCCAGCTGCATTTGTGGCTCCCTCCTGGTGCTGGTGTTTCCTTAACAAGAGCGGCACTCGTGCTGGTGCACCCCGAGGTGAAGAACTGGATCAAGTACGCGCGCTTCGAGGAGAAGCACAGCTACTTTGCCCACGCCAGGAAGGTGTACGAGCGGGCCGTGGAGTTCTTCGGGGAGGAGCACATGGACGAGCACCTGTACGTGGCTTTTGCCAAGTTTGAGGAGAACCAGAAAGAGGTGAGATCTTGGCTGCACATCTGAGTCATGCCCAGGCTTCTCCTTGAATATCAAAGCTTAAGGCATTTAGCTGTCACTGCAATAGCTGTACTTCCCAGCACCTCGAGATTGCAATCTGACTGACTCTCTGACAGAGACAGGTTTTTGCTCAGCTCTAGTTGGTTTTGGTGACATCAATAAAATGTGCTCTAAGGGAAATCTGCCAAGCCCAAGACCAGCAGCATTGCCTCAAACCTGTATCCTCAGACTGGAGACATTCTGAGAGGTTATAGGTCTGCATGATTAAAATCTGGATTGGCCCACATGGCTTTCACAGTCTCTAGGGTTCCCAGGCTGTGAAGAAATTGAAGACATTCTGGGAACCCCAAACCACAACCTCTTAAATTGGTTTAAATATTCTAAACCTGTAAATGTATAAGAGATGATGGGGGCTGGCATTTCCAGGTTTAATTTTTCCCCCTCAAAGTTTGCTCTTCAGGGAGATCTGTGTTAATCCTTTTTTAAAACAGTAACTGACATTGGGATGTCCCACAATTCTATATTCTGTTAAGTATTGCCAAAAGCTTATTGAAAAACTGTGGGGGAGGACAGAAAGTACTTTGTAAATATTTTTTAAATTATATTTAATATTTTCAGTTTGAACGAGTGAGAGTCATCTACAAGTACGCCTTGGATAGAATTCCAAAGCAGGATGCCCAGAATCTCTTCAAGAATTACACCATCTTTGAGAAGAAGTTTGGAGACAGGAGGGGAATCGAGGACATCATTGTCAGCAAGAGGAGATTCCAGTATGAGGAGGAGGTGAAGGTAGGTGAGACAGCTGCCCTCCAGGCTCCCTGTGCAGCCAGCTGGTGCTGAAGGGACACCAGCACTTTGTGATCTCACATTACCTTGGGAAGTCAGTCCAAAAAAACACCAAGGGAATGCTCATTTTAGAGCCAGAATTCCTTCCCTGGGGAAGAGAATGATACCTGCATGCACCGCTTTTTGTTTCTGCTTTCTCATCCAGATTGTGCAGGCAAGGGTTTTGGATTGAACTCAAGCTTTGGTTCCCTTAGGGATAATGCAGTTTAGCTTGTGGTTAGTACTGGAGTTAGGGAATAGCCATTACAGGACACCTGACCTGTGCATGAATACCTTTCTGTGAGAAAACAGCTGTGCCACACCTGTCTGCTTTCAGTCCACACTGCCCAAAGTCACTTCCAACCCAAAAGCTGCGCCATAGGCATCCCCAGGACTGGCAGTGTCAATATTGCAGTGATCCATTTTAAAGGGGAGATTCTGTGCTAGAGGGAGAGGCTGTGTTGGTGGCAGTGACTGCACTTTGTTTGCTGTGCCCCTCTCCCCTGTGGCAGGCGAACCCCCACAACTACGACGCGTGGTTCGACTACCTGCGGCTGGTGGAGAGCGACGCGGGGGCCGACACCGTGCGCGAGGTGTACGAGAGGGCCATCGCCAACGTGCCCCCGCTGCAGGAGAAGCGCCACTGGAAGAGGTACATCTACCTCTGGATTAACTATGCCCTCTATGAGGAGCTGGAGGCAAAGGCAAGTGCTGGCAGCAGGGGGTTCCCTTGCCGTACTGTAGATAGCTGCTGGTGTTTCATGGGGAAACAGGAACTGGGGGTTCTCTGGGTTTGTGGAACATGTGACAGGATTTACTGGTCAAACATGGAGAAATTGTCCCTCCTGTGCATAAGGGAGGGAAAAAAGCCCAACTTGTTTTACCCCATTAATTCATCCAGAAGTGCACTGAGTGTGCAGGAGTGGGTACTCCTAGTGGTGCCAGCTGAACTGCCCTGGCAGACTGTCACCTGAACTCCTGAAATGGTTTTATAGGTAACAAAAACAGTTTGTGAAGCAGCCACGTTGCTATAGCAGCCTGTGCAAGTATTTATTCTGTTTCCAGTCGTGGAACATCAGAGCTGCTCTGAGCACAGAGCACTTGTTCAGTGTCTGTTAAAGACATACTTTTCCTCCCACAACTGAGACACTCCTTGTTTTACTGTCAGCTTCCTATCACTGAACCTTGCTTTGATAAGGTGAGTCTTGCTGATTCAGGAGCTGCCACCTTTGAATTGTGCACAGTAAGGAGATAAGCGTTCCTGATTCTAACCAGCTTGACTTAGATGCTGCTCTGCAGTTGTGCAGTCACTGCAGGATTCAAACCAAGTGACTAATGCTGCCTGTTCTTACAGGATGCAGAGAGGACCAGGCAGGTGTACCAGGCGTGCCTTGAGCTCCTGCCCCACAAGAAGGTATGGCTCCTCCAGCAGTTCCCTTGAGTTTTGGGTTAAAGTGCCCTAGACAATATCCTTTAGTTCTCTTCCTCCCCAATATTTAGGGGTGTAAGCAGCTCCAAACAACTTGCTAGTGGGTTCATTAAGGCTTTGCTTAAAACTTCAAATATCCCTTGCAGTTTTTCAAAACACCCACCTTCCAAACTGGATGAGGAGGCTTTCAAACCAGACTGCAAGATGTCTGTAATTTGCATCACAGAGGGAAACTGCAGGGCAGGGCCTGATGGCACCATTCCCTCATACACAGGAGACACAAGGGTTTTTCCAGTGTTTTCAAATTACTAAGTAGTTGCTAAGTACACTATAAGAAGATGAAATTACATGTAGTTGGAAAATGGGGAAGGCCACTTAGTTTTTGCTTGCTTGCATTCCTCCGCAGGCAGGGTCCTTCACAGCTGCTCACAGCTCCTTCTCACTGGGTTAGCACCTTGTAGAGCATCCCCTGGCCTCCATGGTCACCCCTGGGGCAGCTGCTGTGACAAAACAGCTTTCAGCTCTGTCTTCCCCATCACCATCATTCTTCAAGACTGATTGATTGGGGTATTGTGGGGGTTTTCTGTGCCTGTGAATTTTAAAATATCCCTGGGGCCAAAGCCTTACAACTGCATTGCCTTGGGATGTCAGAAAATCCTTGTTCATGTTCTTTGTCATTTATTGTGTCCTCTAAGTGTCAAGTTAATCTCTAGTTATTAAGAACTGATTGGCTACTAATTGATTAAGCAGTAGCTGATGTTTTTCCAGTTGATGACTGGTTTAAAAACTATTTTCTCCTGTTTAAAAGACTTCTGGCCATTTTTCTTTTCACCCCAATAGGTTGTTTCAGATAATGAACTCGAAACCTTTCAGCAGGAAAACAGTGAGATCAAATGAGATTACCTGCAGTAGCAGTCATATCTTGTATGACAGAACACTTATTTTTTTAAGCATTGTGCACAGTTTTATCTACTGACTTTCCAGCCTAAACAGCACTTTGTTCTTTTTCTTCCAGTTTACATTTGCCAAAATGTGGCTGCTGTATGCACAGTTTGAAATTCGTCAGAAAAACCTCCCCCTTGCCAGAAGGGCTTTGGTAAGCTTTTGTCAGAGCCATAATTGACTTCACTAATAGTAACACAGGAATGGCATTAAAAGATCTTAAATTGTCCTTTTCAAATTGCTGATTTAATCCACTTAAAGTAAAGCACCAGAGAAGTCTGCAGGGGCCAGCATTTACTGTCATGTATGATTTCAAAAGAAATGCAGCTTGTTCTGATGAATTAGCCCGGGGCAGAAACCACAAAGCTCTCTGAATGCAGGGCACCCACATCAGCTTAGTGCTCTTACAAGTTCTTAGCTGCTGCTGATGGCTTCCAGTGACACTTGTTCTAACAATAGCGTTCTGAAAAGCACTCCAGATGAATGAACAGGAGGTTTGACTCTAGGAAATGAGGACCTGCCAAACTGTGTGCCAATCGCAGCTGCTGACAGAGGCAATCACAGGGGCTCCAGGCAGGCTCAGGAGCTGCCCAGCAGGTTCAGCCTGTGAATGTCAGCACCTCAAGGGACAGCAGGGTGTGATGGGGCAGCAGGAATGGCTTCTTTTCAAATGAAAAATAGGTATTTTCCAGATACTCTTAGTAAGCTCAGGGATAGCATCAGGCATTTTGACAGAAAGCCAGTGTTGGTGGCAGCTGAGGTGGTTTGACTTTCCTGAACAAACTGGTGAGGTTTCCACCCAAACAGTGCTGGAGGGCACATGGAGAAGGAGTGAGCATATTCTGAAATACCAGTGGCATCTGGAGGGCTGCAGTGGTGGCCAAACTGATAATCCCAAGTGGTGGTTTCCTCCATTTTTCATAAATTCCAAGGTACTAAATATGTAGGAACTTTGTGCACGAGAATTGTGGTAAGGGAATTCCATCTCCAGTTGCCTCACATTGGCTTGAGGGAGCAGAAGCCACATGGCTTAGAAACAATACTTGTCTGTAGGAGTGACACCAAGGCCAAGTTCACTGCAACCTGTCTCAGGTGTGTCTATTCTGAGCTCTTGTTTTAAGAGATTCCCAAACTAAGAATCCAGAATTGGCTCAGGACAGTTTTCTTCACAGACTGAGGCATATCAGAAAGGAAATATTTTGTGAAGACATTATTCTGCAGCTGTCCCTTGCTGCCAGGCAGGAGGCAGGGGTGGGCACCCCTTCCCTGTGCCAGGAGGAGCAGTGTGCTTTGTTTGGTATCATTTTTTCAGGAGATATTTGGGAAGTGCTGCCCTGGCAGGCTGGCACAGACTGGTCCTGTGCTCCCTTCAGGTGCTCACTGAGGAGCCAGGCTAGGTTCCACTCACACATTGTGTGAAAGCATGACAAGTGATGGATGGCTGCTGCTTCCCAGGCTCTTGGTGTTTATGGATGTGCGTCTGTTCTGCAAACACTGGTTGAATTTACTGCTGGCCCTGAACAAGCTGAATAAACAGGGCAGAAAAACGAGTTGTAGATTAAACACTTAGAAAATCAAGTGGGGGTTTTATTTTGCTGCAAGATCACTAAGGGTTTCTTGTTGTTTTTTTTTTGCAAAACAGGGGACTTCCATAGGTAAATGTCCAAAAAACAAACTGTTCAAAGGTTACATCGAGCTGGAGTTGCAGCTGCGTGAATTTGACCGCTGCCGGAAGCTGTATGAAAAGTTCCTGGAGTTTGCACCCGAAAACTGCACGTCCTGGATCAAGTTTGCTGAGCTGGAGACCATCCTTGGGGACATCGACCGTGCCCGGGCCATCTACGAGCTGGCCATCGGGCAGCCCCGGCTGGACATGCCCGAGGTGAGGGATGCTCTGGGTGTGTGTTGCACAGGGTGCCTGATGAACGTGCACAGGATCACCAGGTGAAGCAGAGGCAAGGCTGAAGGGTTGATGGGCACCAGCTTTGGTGCTGCTCAGCCCTGATCCCAGCCCGTGCTGCCAGGAGCACCCTGATCCCTGAAGCGTTCCTCTGGGAAATTTCACCTGCTGTGCTCAGAACGAACATGCTGAGAGGCTTCTCTGTTGCAGGTGCTTTGGAAATCCTACATTGACTTCGAGATTGAGCAGGAGGAGTATGAGAAGACCAGGAACCTTTACCGGCGCTTGCTGCAGCGCACCCAGCACGTCAAGGTGTGTGTGGGCAGCCGGGCCATGGAGCCAGCGCTGAGCCTGGCTCTGGCTGTGCTGTGCCTGTGGGGCAGGAGCAGGGGCTGGAGCTGTGCTGTGCCCGCAGGTGTGGATCAGCCTGGCGCAGTTCGAGCTCTCGGCGGGGCAGGAGGAGCGGCTGCCGCGCTGCCGCCAGGTCTATGAGGAGGCCAACAAGGCCATGCGCAGCTGCGAGGAGAAGGAGGAGAGGCTCATGCTGCTCGAGGCCTGGAGGGCCTTCGAGGAGGAGTTCGGCACCGCCGCCACCAAGGACAGGATAGACAAGCTGATGCCTGAGAAGATCAAGAAGAGGAGGAAGCTGCAGGCCGAAGATGGGGTAAGGAGGGGTGGTGGCAGTTGTGCTCCATGGAGGCAGGGGGTAGCAGACATGGGCTCTGTTTTTCTCTTAGTTCTCTAAATTCCTTACTAGAAGCACCTAATAACCAACATTACCATGCAAGTTAAACTCGCTTTGTGGTGTTTTTCTCTCCAGTCTGATGCTGGGTGGGAGGAGTACTACGATTACATTTTCCCAGAAGACACTGCCAACCAGCCCAACCTCAAACTCCTGGCTATGGCAAAGCTCTGGAAGAAGCAGCAGCAGGAGAGCGAAGCTGCAGCCATGGATCCTGACAAGGACATTGATGAAAGCCAGACTTAATAGCTTGCCTTTTGCCGGCCCTTTCCTGGGCCACTGTACAGTATTTTCATTATTGATAAATAAATGTGTTTGGAGTTTTAGTACTGCTGGCTTTGGGTGGATTTTGTGTGGAAGACCAGCACTGTCTTGGGTCAGTTCCCTTCAGCAGTGCTGTCGGTGTCCATCAGCTGAAGGAGAGGTCCTGGGAGCAGTGCAGGGGTCTGCAGCTGTCACCAGTGCCAGGAGAGCTGGGAGAACTGGGAGAACTGGGCACTGACTTCCCTTTGAGCACAAGGCCCTTTCCAAGGCTTCCACTGTCTCTCCAGCACTGCCCAAGGACATTCATGTGCCAGGGCAGCACACCTACTGTCCTGAGTGAGAGAGCTCCTCTCCAGACATCATCCCTGATGCATTTTCCAGCCATTCTGTTAAATGCAAGAGTATTGTGAGAATAGTTGGAGAAAAAAAAAAAGCCCTGTTGACCACAAGCTGGTCAACTTCCTATCCACCTGCCCAGCTGTGCCCAGAACAGCCTTTTCCTGCCCCACTGGTCACCTGCCTCTCCTCCCCTGCCTCTCCTCTCTGAGTTTCTGCTGACCCAAACCCATCACATTGTACATCTCATTTCTATTTCCCCTCTTTCAACCCCTCCTGCTGCTCTGTGCCCTGTTGCTTTTCACACTTCCTTTTGATGTTTCCTTTTCTCCTGCTCCCTGTCTCTGCTTTTTCATTTCATTTCATTTCATTGAATTTGTTACAGAGTTTTCAGAGGTTAGCAGATCGTTGTGTATATTTTGGTGAGGTTTTTTGGGTGGCATTTATTTTGTGAGTGTGGGGAGGGGTTGGTTTGTTCCTTTGTTTTTGTATTTCATTCTCTGAGCACTGCATTTTCACAGGAATTCCGTCCCTGAAGGCAGCATTTCCAGGAGTGAATCTGTTCCCCTTTGGAGCACTGGTGACACTTGGGGGTTTCATGGATTTCTGCTTCCACAGCCCCATTCCCACCTCATTTCTCTCCCTCCACCCTCCCATTACAAGCCCATCTTGCAAAGCTCAAACTGGAGGTTTTACATGACAAGCAAAGCAGAACATACCTGCTGAATGATTTCTGGGCAGTGAATGGCTCCATGCATTACTTCAGGAGTGGTAACACACAGATCTCTGCCCTCTTTTCCCTTGGAACCTGAGAGGCACCTGTGAAGCAGCAGCTTTGTGCCACACATGCCACACTCTCCAGGAGCACCTGCCCAGACTCTCACCAAGCACAAACCTCAAGTGGTTTTTGAACAATTTAGCATTAATCTTCTGTACACTTCCAAAATGGGGAAGCCAAGCTCAGCAGTGGGGGTGGGCAAGGGACAGCATTGCTTGGGTTTGGGATGCATTTATTCTGGGACAGCTGCTTCAAACCACATTTGTTCATGGAACTGCTGGTTTAGGAGAGGGCTGGCTCCATCACTAAGTAGGGAATAAAGAGATTTTTCTCTGGAGTTTGTGTGGCACAACTCAAACTCTGTGTCCCTGTCCCTGTCCCTGCTGCTGTACTGGGCTCTGGAAATCAGAGCTGCAGCCTGCCCTGGGGTTTTGGGGAGCACGTTTTTGATTTCCTGACTCTGTTCTGCACACTATCTTTTGTGAAGCTGCCTTTTCACCCGTTTTGACAAAAATTACCCTTCCTCGTGAAGGATTTGAAGTGTTTGTGTTCGTTCCACTTCTGTAGATACCATCAGTCAATAAAATGCTGCACTTGGAAGAAGATAAAGGCTTGGCTGTGCTGGGAAGCTGTGCTCTATTAGTGGATGGTTTATCTGCTGCTACAAGAGCTCAGAGGGGAGATAAATCCGAGGAGCATCCATGGAAAATATCCTTCCTCTGTGGGAGCTGAGCACTGTGTGGATGGGAGAAAAAAAGAGGGAAGAGGGAGAGGTTTAGGAGGTTTCTCAGGAAAGTGGCGTGGTGACATCTGAAAAGAATAGAAACCTTTGAGAGCGTTCTGGATAATTAAGGAATTCAAGTTGGGAATGTTCTGTGCATTTTTCATGTCCCTACCAGGAGCAGCACAGCAGCTCTAATGTTTAATGCATGCTCAGTAATAGAAGGCTGAACTGATCTCCACAGCCCCGTTTGTTCCATTACTGCCCAGAAGGAAATAAATTAAATTCTGTTAAATTCTAAATTCTGTTCCATTCTATCTGGATCCAGCTGCTGCAGAGGGACAGATCAGAAGAAGGAAAACTGGGTTTAGAGGGTTGAGGTTTGGGTGACATCAATGCAACTCACCCAAGGTGCAGCTTAGTTAAAACCAACACCAGTGAGTGCTGCTGTCCTCCAGGACCCTTAGGCTGAGCTCAAAGGCTAAAGGTGCTCAAGAGGAGCCATTTTATTCAGGAGGATCTGACATTTGGTTGGACTGACGTGCCTGGTGCCCAGCATGCTGCAAATCCCAGAACCTGAATTGTGGGAACATTCTGGAGATAAGTGCTGGTGCTGCTCAGTCTGCAGAGAGGCTGGTAGGACAAACCTGGGTTTTCTTCTTGGGTGCTGTGACTGAGACCGTTGGGAAGAGTTTGCAGAGGTGTCTGTGGAGTTCTCATCTCAGAATGGCCATCAACGTGGACGAAGAAACCAGGGGAGATTTTGTGCAGCTGGAGTCTTTTAAAGCATCAGCTTCTGTGCCAGTCCCTGTGGCCAGACAGAGGATCTTGTCCAAGATCAGCAAATCACCCTTTTATACACACTTGTCTGCCCCACTTTAATCTTCCTTTCCCAGTTATGTAAATAGCAGCAGACTAATATTCCCTGTGTTGCACTGGTAAGCTGATTCGCTCGCTCCACGTTATCAGACACAAAAGCACTGCAGGGCTGGTTTGTAAATTGAGTTGGATTTTTTTTTTCTTTTTTTTTTTTACATCTGTGTTATTCCAAGCTCTTATGTAAACACTTGGAAAGCAATTTCTATATATACTGGGTTTGTTATGCAACTACCCTGTGCAGTGATGCCAAAGGGATTTAATTTTCTTATCGGTGCTCTTTAGAAGAAGTGATCAAGCATTCTTTCTGTGGAAGGCTCAGGGAATCATGAAGGGAAAACCAGTAATAAATGTCAGCAAACAAGGGCAACCACAAAATTGAGAAGAGGGAAAACATTAAAATGTTCCTGAGTTACAGAGCTGTTGTGGGGGACTTTCACTGAGTGCCTGGTGATTGCTCCAGTGTGAGTTGGCCACGTTTGCTCTGTATGGAAATTATTGAATGGCTCAATCCATACATCTGTGTTTCAGCCTCGAGTGTGTGCTATTGATGAAACATCTCATTTGGAGCAGATGTTGTTGGGCTGGCCACTGCTCTCCCAAAAACCTCTTGGAATCCTGAAAACTCCTTCGCGTAAAAATCGATTTTTAACTGAAACCGATTGCATTGTGCCATGAATTGCAGCGTTACGTGCTGCACGGAGAGCAGCAAAAAGGCACCTCAGAGACCCAGCCCTGCTGCCACCAGGCTGCTCTGCACATGCTGTGAGATCCCATGTGCAGCTCCCATGCAGCTCCCATGCAGCCAGCCCAGCCTGTGGGATGCAGCTGGGCCATGCCATCCTTCCCCCATCCCCAGAGCCCGGCTGGGCCAGGCTGGGGCTGTCCTGGGCTGCTCCTGGAGCTGCACATGGGCTCCCCCTGAGCTCTAGGCTCGGTTCTGGGTCCCTGCTTTGGGCCAGGGGTGATGAGGGGATGTTTCCATCAGAAGCCAAGCAGCTGATGCAGTTCTGCATCCTGGGCTGGATTTGCACAGCTCTGGGAGCACAAGGTCCAGCATATCCTTTGCTTAATCCTTTGGGAGTCGGAGCAAACACACCCCAAGTGGATTTTAGAAATTTTAGTGGTTTTACACATTTCTCCTTCCAAAGTAACTGTGCAAGGATGTTAAATTGCAGCAAGAGCCGGGTCCCAGAGGGGATGGGGAGAGGACAGAAGTGCAGCTCTGCTGCTCTGGAGGGGCTCTGCCCTTTCGGTTCCTGGGTGCTGTGAGAGCAGCAGAGGAGTGCAAGGCTCCTGGGCATTAATCCCAGAGCTCATCTGACAGCTGCCTCATCTGCATCACCGCTGGCAGCACGCTGGGCTGCCACTCACCCAATTAAATTACCCAGTGAGGTAATTAATAACCCAATCAGGCCGTTCCCTCTCCTCATCCAAACACCTCTGCAAAGCTGGGGATGCTCCTGGGCTTGGTCTGTGGCTGTGCAGAACCCAGCCAGCTCATTTCCTGCTTCGCCAAATGTTCCAGAGTCCCAGGACAATCTCTGCCAGCTCAGATGTTGAAGCTGCCACAGGTTGTGGGCAGGAAATAAATTTGCTTGCTCCTTCTCAGGGCTTGTGTGAGTTTCATTTAAAGGTGAAGTAAAATGGTTTATTTTTAACTTCGTTGCTGGGTTAGCAGTTGGACTCTATGGTCTGAGATGTCTTTTCCAATTTAAATGGTTCCCTAACTCCATAATTCTCTGTATTTGAAGAAGGAATACATTGCCCTTTTATCATTTAAAAAGGCTGCTCCTTCTGCATTTTGCTCCATTTCAGTAATACAAATAATGGCATTAATTTAATTTTGTATTAATTTTCTCATGCATGTAATGAAATCCAGTTCCCTTGTTAATCCAGCAATCTAAGCAAACTCAGTATAGGAGCATTACAGGAGAACACTTAATCCCCCCTCTTGTTTCTCTCTAATGTGCTTTTGACTTTTTTTAGGGTGAAATGAGAGTGTTTCTGTGCAGACAAGGCCAGGTATTACCTTTCCACCTTTACTACCCAATCTAAGTTTTTATGTTTTATTGGTACACAGGTGATCCAGGTGTTGAACAGAGCAATTTGGGAGCTCCTTCTGGGAACACCTTCGTGTTCCAGCCCCCGGGGTGTTCCAATTCTGCTGCTTTCAGAACCATTGGAAATCCTTGGGTGCCCTATATTTCTGTTCCTCGGGTGTGATGTTTGCCAATTGATAACTACACCCCTTCCCTTCTGCAAGCAATTCCTGCCCCCTGAGCCTGGCATCCTTGGGACTGTTTTAATGTTTTAATGCCTCCCATTTTCCCCTTTTTCTGTTTGTTTTCCTGCAGCTCTTCCTGGTGCAAAGTCTCCAAAGGACCCTTGGAGGTTACTGGGGGTCTGGACACTGCTCCCCTCGGGAAGAGGGTGGGAAATGAGGAAGGAGCAGCAGGACCTGAGAAGGCTATTCCTTCTCAGGTGCCAGAATGTCCCGGGCCAGGCCCGTGGAATTTCACCTCCAGGGACCAGCAGGAGCTGGAGCATCCCTGGGAGCCCAGCTGAGTACTGGGCAGTGCTGGGGCACTGGGTCCTGGGCACGCCTCCTGGGATTGCCCATTCCCAGTGCTCCAGCTACTTTGGGATATTGTCTGTTCCCCAATGCTGCCCGCATCTGGAGGACAAGCACGAGGGAGGGTTTGCTGATGTGTTTATAAACTTTCAGGAGGAAATTCACAGGTGTTGAGCCAACTGCTGGTCCCTCAGCCCCTCTCCTGTGGATTCACTCCCTGCCAAGGGAAAGGGACACTTTTCACGGGACCAAGCCCCGTCCAGGCTGGCCTTGGACACCTGCAGGGATGCAGGGGCAGCCACAGCTGCTCTGGGCATCTGTGCCAGCCACCAAGGAGGGTTCTGAGTGCAAATAATAAATGTGCCGAGTGGGGAAAGGCATTGCAACCCCCAGGGAGGGAAGGGCACTGCAGCCCTCCAGCACAGCAACCCCTTTAGTCCGTGGGTTTGCTCTGACTTTGGCTATTTCCAGCTCCCCGTTTTTGGCTGCCCCTCACACCTCCTGTGCAGCTGGGTTCTGAAGAGGGGTGGTGTGTTCCCAGTGAGCAGGTTCCCAAAACCCCACTGAGCAGGTTCCCAAAAGTCCAGTGAGCAGGTTCCCAAAACCTCACTGAGCTCATTCCCAAAACCTCACTGAGCTCATTCCCAAAACCCCACTGAGCTCATTCCCAAAAGTCCAGCTGCATCTCTTGGTGCTATCTTTGAGCCCCGTGGTGCTCACCTGTGCCAGGGCAGTTTTCCTGCTGGAAACGCCCAGCAGCTGCCAGCACAATGCCAATCTGGATACAAAGCTTTTTTAGGACCTGTGTTAAGTGCTGGCAAACAACGGAGTGGCTGCCAATTGCTGCCATTGAAATGCACATTCTGTGCTGGAGCAATTTGCTGTACTTTTCTTTAAATACTGTTTTTATTTTCTCAATAGAAAATTCCCCGCGGAGATCTCCCTGGTAACCAGAGATTATGCTAGGTGTCCTATGAAAATGTGCCAATGGTTTTCCTGGGCTCTTGGAACAGAAAACAATCTTATCAGTAAAAAATCCTGGTCAGTCAGTATCTCACAAATGTTTGGTGCCAGAGCTGAATTGAAGGGCCATTTAGCTCCAAAAAGCGGGATTTTAGGGTGGAACAGCACCAAGAAATGCTGCTGCTCTGACAGGCCACAGGTACTGGCAAAAAGGATTGGAGAGGTTTAATTTCATGCGTAAACACCACGGATTAAAAGGGAAATAACTTCTGGCTCTCAGCCAAAAAGACAAATCTCCACGTGCCGCAGTGGTGGCATTTGGATGAGTTTGCAGGTTCCCAGAGAAGCTGTGGCTAACTCTGGATCCCTGGAAGTGTCCAAGGCCAGGCTGGACGGGGCTGGGAGCAGCCTGGGATGGTGGGAGGTGTGGAACTGGTTGAGCTTTGAGTTGTCTTTCAAACAAAACCAGTTTGGGGCTCTGTGATTGCTGCCCAAGCTCCTTCCCCTGGCTGAGGAGCTGGGAGCTGTTCCTTGGGAACATCTGGCTGTCGGGAATCTTGTCTCAGCTGGAGTCACACTGAAGTGCTTCTTGGCACTTGCAGAGCCCCTTCCCTGATGCCAGGACTTTGTGCTTCCAGACTGCAACAGCTGCTGGCTCCAAAACACCTGTAGGACAAGTGTCCATTCCCTGTACCAGACCTGGGGAATTTGTGGGGTGTTTGGGGTGATGTTTGCTCTCCCACAAAGAGGGGCTGAGATCCCACATGGGGAGTGCTGTGACAACAAGGCTAAATGCTCCAAGGGAAGCTCAGGGATTTTTTGGGGAGTTCTACTTGGGGTTTCTATTTTCTTTTTCCTCCTCCTGCTTTGCTCTTTTACAGAGCGCTTGTCCAAAATCCCTGCTGCCAGTGGAACCTTTTTGGTGGGTCAGAGCAGCCTCAAAAGCAGCTTTGGGCTGTAGCGTGTTCCTGAGCAGCCTGGCATAGCTGTACCAGGGGAGCAGGAGAGATCTGGGAGTGGGAGAGCAAGGAATGCTGCCTGGGCATTTTCCAGGGGAGATTTTCCTTCCTTTCTCTGCCTTTTCCCGGTGTCAGGGAAGAGCCAGGGCAGCACCTCTGTTTTTTCCCTTGAGCTTGCTGCCAGGCTGGATCTGATCCAGCCCTCTCTGTGGCACTCCTGGCGAAGCAGGGCAGCCCTGGACAGCAATCCATCATTGCCCTGGATCCCAGGGAATTCTGCACTAATGGGCAGCTCTGGAGCTGTGACTCACTGGACCAGCACCACTGCTGTCTAAAAATACCTCGGGAGAGGTTTCAGATGGACAGTGCAAGTGAGTCACTTCCCAGGAAAAGGGCTTCAGGGGAGGCTTGTGTGCTGCTGGAAGTGGCTCTCGTCTCCAGGGCAGAGGTTTTCAGGGAGCACACAGCCCGTGGGGATCCATCCCAGCTGCTCCAGGCTGGCTCTCAGCCCGGAGCCTCTGTCCTAGGAGAAGGAGAACCTGATTCACATCAAAGGCAAAGGAGCAAATAACCCACAGGAAATCCAGCAGGGAGAAGTGTGTAACTTGGGACCAGAGAGCGCTGAGCCACGGAATTTCTCTGGGCTTGGGCCGCGTAGGGATGGGAAAGATCCAGTAAAAATTCTGTGTGATGGAACGATTTGGCCACCTCCACGACCAAAGCTTTAAACCCTGTTTGTGCTGATAAAAACCCAGAGCATCCAGTGATCCCAAGGGAGGGTGTGGGTGGCTTGCTCAACTTCCTAAAGCTCTCCCAGGCTGTGAGGAGCAGCTTTGGAGGCAGGCAGGGAAATTCCATTTCCTCCTGCTGCCCTGCTGCCTCCTGCCCAGGAGCCCACACCTGAAAAGCTGCACTTGGAGTGGTAAAATCTGCTCTTGGAATGCTAATATCTGCACTTGGAGTGCTAAAATCTGCTCTTGGAATGTTAAAATCTGCTCTTGGAGAGTTAAAATCTGCACTTGGAGTGCTAAAATCTGCTCATGGAGTGCTAAAAGCTGCTCTTGGAGAGTTAAAATCTGCACTTGGAGTGCTGAAATCTGCTCTTGGAATGTTAAATCTCATATTGAAATGTTAAAATCTGCTCTTAGAGTGCTGAAATCTGCTCCTGAAATTTTGAAATCTGCTCTTGGAATGTTAAGTCTCATCTTGAAATATTAAAATGTGCTCTTGGAGTGCTAAAATTTGCTCTTGGAATGTTAAAATCTACTATTGGAGTGCTAAAACTTGCTCTTAGAATATTAAAATCTGATCTCAGACTGTTAAAATCTGCTCTTGGAGTGCTAAAATCTGCTCTTGAAATGTTAAAATCTGCTCATGGAGTGTTAAAATCTGCTCATGGAGTGTTAAAATCTGCTCGTGGAGTGCTAAAAGCTACTCTTGCAATGTCAGCACAGCTTTGGAAGGGCAGGATTTTTGGGAAGGGCAGTTCTTGGAAGGGCAGTTCTTGGAAGGGCAGTTTTTTGGGAAGGGCAGTTTTTGGAAGGGCAGTTTTTTGGGGAGGGCACTTTTTGGGAAGGGCAGTTTTTTGGGAAGGGCAGTTTTTTTGGAAAGGGCAGTTTTTTTGGAAAGGGCAGTTTTCTTGGGAAGTGCAGTTTTTGGGAAGGGCAGTTTTTTGGAAGGGCAGTTTTTTGGGAAGGCAGCTTTTGGAACGGCAGTGTTTGGGAAGGGCAGTTTTTAGTTTTTGGAAGGGCAGTTTTTGGGAAGAGCAATTTTGGCAAGGGAATTTTTTTCAGAAGGCAGTTTTTTGGGAAGGAGCAGTTTTTGGAAGGGCAGTTTTTTGGCAAGGGCAGTTTTTGGGAAGGAGCATATTTTGGCAAGGGCAGTTTTTGGGAAGGGCAGTTTTTGGGAAGGGCAGTTTTTTGGAGGGCAGTTTTTTGGGAAGGGCAGTTTTTGGAAGGGCAGATTTTTGAGAAAGGCAGTTTTTTGGGAAGGGCAGTTTTTAGTTTTAGGAAGGGCAGGTTTTGGGACGGCAGTTTTTGGGAAGGGCAGTTTTTTGGAAGGGCAGTTTTTGGGAAGGGCAGATTTTTGGGAAGAGCAGTTTTCCTGTGCCACTGCTCCCGGGACTGGTTGAGCCTGGTGCTCAGCTCTGAGCTCGCTGTGTCCTGTTTGTTGCTTGGCCCCTGTCTGACATTGCCCTGCTCCTTGGAGATGGCATTCCTGCTCGGAGCAGCTCCGAGATGGAACGCTGCTGTTTTCTGAGAGCTTTTGTTGTGGGCAGGCAGAGAATGGGATGGGTTGGGACCCCTGAGGCAGCTCGGGAAGCACAAGGAGAAGCTCACAAACAGAAGGACAGCCAGGGGCTGGAATGAGGCTTGTGGCAGATTCAAGATTCCATCATTTTTCCCAGGCATTGGGAGACCTGTCCATCTCCCCAGCTACCCGAGCAGGCTGTGAGCCTGGAGAGGTCTTCAGGGCTGGAATGAGGGCTCACACCCGGATCCCTTCACTATTTGGGCTCCCAAGCAGTGGAAATGTGTTTTTTCCTTGTGGTAGGGTGTAAATATTCACCCTCTCCTTCCTCACCCATCCCTTTGATCCGTGTGCTTTTCCAGCCGTGCCTACCGGCCATGGAAAATCACATCAGATTTTTCTTTACAGACACGTGCCTTTGGGAAGTGGGACAGGGAGGGGTCCTGGAGCTGTGGGACAAACCGGGACAGCCCTGACAGGGACCCAGGTGTGGTGGGTACTGCAGGGAGCGGAGATTTGGGATTTGCTGTTCCCCCCACCCCGGTGCCAAAGGGGTTTTACAGGAGCAAAGCAAACCCTGAGGTGTGCAGAGACAATTATCAGGAAAAGAGAAACTTTGGAAATTTTATCAGCACAATTCCTGGGGGCAGCCTGTGAGTGAGCAGGCATCAGGTGCTCCTTTTCTGGATCCATCCTGTTGCTTCTGAGAGCTCATCCCCATCCCTTACCCCCCTCTGAAGCTTGTAGAACATGAGGAATGAGCTCTGCTTTGGGAATCTCGCAGCCCTCAAGGCAGCCCCAGGATTTGGGGGGCTTGAGTCATAATTTCTGCATAGCTGGGTCTGGCAGCTCAGCCTTTAGTAGCTGTGTGCCTGGAGGAGTGACTATAAAAAGTCATGTTTAGATTTCTGCAGCATTCATCATTTATTTGAGAAAATACAGCAGCAAGCCTTTGGTCAGACCCAAATTTGGTAATTGCTCCATCCTCTCCGTCCCAGACCAAGGAATGATCGGGTTCCTGCTTCTCACCCAGACCCACACCAGGGGCACTTCTGCTCAGAGCCACCATGAGCTGCTGAGGCCACGGAAAAGCAGGCCCAGCAATTAGCAGGTTCCTGCCTGCAGCTTGGGAATATTTCCCTGCTTTGTTTGGGCCTCTGTTTTGTTTTGTTTCTCTTGTCTGTGTAAGTGGATTGCTCAAACTGAATTTAACATCCACGGGGTCAGTCCTCTCCGATTGAAAGCTGCGTTAATATTATTTAAGTTTGGAAATGACTGGAGGTAAATCAAATTTAGGTCATTTTGCTTCTGAAGAAGAACTTGCATTGAGGGATTGAATGCATTTTAACTAATCCACTTAAAGCCAAGCAGTGACTTAATTTAGATTATTTTTCCTGAGCAAGTCTGTCTAGGTAAGACCTGGCACTGCTCTCCAGCCCACCCCTCTTCACTGGGCTGGAGCAGAGTGCCACCAGCAGAATTAAATCCACGCACACAGCTCACAGTGCTGGCTTCCAGAGTGTGAAATTAAACACAAAATATGTATTTGGGAGCGTGAGGTTGTGGTCTGGATGAGGTTCTGTTTCTCTCCTTTCTGAATAGCCAGCAGAAACACAGCACGTGCCCATTTGGGGAGAAATACAGAGCACAGGACAAGAATTTGAAGAAAATCCAGGGAGTGTCTTTGCTGTCTCTGTTTCAGAACGCAGTGCAGCAGCTGGGTAAGGGTCTCAGGTGACTTCACCTGCCTTCCAAATCCTTCTCCACGTGTTTTTTACGAGGTGCAGTGTCCTGGTGAGTGTCAGCTCCTTGCAGGTTGGCATGGCAGGCTGCCCCAGGAGAGCTGGGGCTGGTTTGTCACTGACACGAAGGAGAGCACAGGGAGAGCTGTGGCTGCCTTTCTCCTTGGTGGGGCTGCCCAGCAGGAGCTGGGGAAGGGGGTGTCCCTCAGGTGTCCCTCAGGTGTCCCTCAGGTGTCCCTCAGCTGTCCTCCAGGTGTTCTCCAGGTGTCCTTCAGCTGTCCTTCGGGTAAGCAGAAGTTTTGTTTGGTAATGCAAGGAGGATGCTTAATTAGGGGTGCAGCTCACCACAAATTAACCCATTTCTCCCTCTTTGAAGCAGGGGCTGGCCGTGCTGCTTTTCCAGCCCAGCTTCTTTTACCTGGAATCCCTTGGGCAGGAAAAGCCCTCTAAGACCATGGAGTCCAACCACCCCCCAGGGACTGCCAAGGCCACCACTGCCCATGTCCCCAAGTGCCACATGGCTTCTAAATCCCTCCAGGGATGGGGATCTGGCTCTGCAGCCTGTGCCAGGCTGGACAGCCCTTTCCATGGAGATGCTTTCCCCATGTCCTCTCCTCAGGGTTTTCCTGGCAGGTGCCAGCCCTGCTCAGAGGGAACAGCCCAGCTGGTGAGAGGTGCTACATGAAGTGGGATCTGAGGAGTCAGCCTGGGGCTCATGTCCTTCCCTGGCTGGCAGCAGAGCTCGCAGCTTGGGCTGGGTGTGCTGGCTGCTTCCTTCTGGTTCTGATAATGCGTGGGGAATTGGGATTATCAGCTCCTGCAGGGCTGCTGCCCTCTTCCCTGGGGCTGCAAGTGCCAGAGGCTCCTGCCATGTGCTGGAAACGTGCTGGCAACAGGCACTCTTGGAAACAGAGCAGAACTTCTGCACTTGGGTATTAATTCCTGAGAGATAGTGAAAATATCACCAAATTTTACAATACAGATTTGAAATAAGTTTGGCTAAATTACAGATACATTTATGCCTGAGAACTGGTGTCAATCTAGTTAAACAAAGCAGGAATGCATGTCAGAGTGTGGGGTTTCTGTCCCTGTTTAATGTGGGTCAGGCCAGGCCATTTCAAAGCGACAAAGTGCTGCTCCCAAGTGTCACCTGCTGACATGTGAGGCACACTGTGTGTCACCGCCTGGGCAAATATTGTGGCTAAATGAGGTGTCATTGAAGAGACAGCAAAGAGCTTCTCTCTTTTTCTCTTTCTCTCTCTCCTTTCTGTTCTTTCTTTCTTTCTGTTCTGTCTGTTCTTTCTCTGCTCTGTCTGGAGTGCTGTCCCCAGTGCCCAGAAGCGATGGAGCCGCTTCTCCAGCCGTGTCCAGGAGCTGTCCCGCAGCAGCCGTCTCCCCCAGGATGTTTTTGGGAGGCTGTGCTGGTTTGCATTTCGCTGACGCCTCACTAGATGTCCCCAGGAGCAGCCTGCCCGTGTGCTGTGAGATTGGTGGCTGATAAATCCGGGGCTGGATGGGCTGAGCCCAGCCCGAGCAGGCGCTGCCCTGTGTGCCCTGTTCTGCCTCTCCTGGGAAGCAGAGCCCATCTCTCAGGATCTCTGCTGCTCACGGCTGTCACAAATTGTCACATCCACGGGCACAGAAGTGAGGGCTGCTGCTGGGCAGGGGGAACATCCCAGTGAACTCTCTCTTGGTCTTCTGTCAACCAGGGAGGTTTCACCCATGGCTTAGGATGCCAGCAAAGCTTCCCACACAAACTGCTCCTCCATCTCCTCCTGTGTCTGGAAACGGGGGAAAGAAATGGTGAGCAATAAACCATATCTCTGCTGGCAGGAAGGATGATCACAGCTTCCTTCCAGTGACTTTAATTAAGCCACTGAGGCTGGGCCAGCAAGTTCAGCTCACTCAGCCAAGCAGCAGCAGCAGCAGCAGCAGCATTTCTCCTCCTGGTAATTGTGAATTACCTCTGGAGCTGCAGCCCTGCACCCCGATTGCATCAGCTCCTGTGAAGTGCTGATGAGCTGGTTTCAGATGGGGACCCAGAGACAGTGCCAGGGATCTCAGGGATCTGCTCAGGCCCTGCCAGGGCGGAGGGAACAAACAGCCCCCGGCGCTGGAGGCTCCTGCACCTCTGTGTGCTCTGTGTGTGCTCCTGTGTGTGCTCCTCTCCTGCAGCGCCCTTCCCAGCCCTCTCTGAAGCCAGGCACGCTGCCGAGAGGGTGAGGGGAAGGAGGGGAAGGAGGTTGATCTGCTGTCTGGAGGGAAGCCACACAGAGTGGCCTGGAAGAGGCCCCTGGGATCCCCCAGGGCAGCCACCTCTGCAGAGCCGAGGGATGGAGAGCCTGGAGCAGGGCGCTGCTGTGCTGGATGTGTCTCCCCTGTGCTGGCCATGGCATCCCCCAGAGCAGCCCAGAGTGATGGAGCTTTTTGGGAACAGCATCCCTCACAGGCAGGCCGCTGGGGAGGGCTCCAGCAGTCAAGGGGGCAGAAGCACTGCTGGTGATCCGAGATTTATATTGCATTTCACAGGCTTTTTGTGTTTTCTCAGACTTTTACGAGCTGTAATCTGTGAACTCTGGATATACAAATGTTAGGATTCACTCTGACACTGCTATTTTCAATATTTACACAGTTACCCATCCTTCTGCGTTTCTGAATTTTTTTGGCTTCAGAAACTTCTTCCAGTGGCAAAGGGTCCTCCAGGGCAACTTCACTGCACGTAATAGGCTTTCATTTGCATTTGTTATGGATTGTCTGCCCTTTAATTTTATTAAATGTTGCTGTTTTCCAGTGCCACCAGGCAGGTGGAAGGGCTGCTCTTCCCTCTGGAGCAGCTGTTATTCCCAGACTTTCCCCAAGGAGGGATGCACACACACACCCACCCCACCAGCCCGCCCTGTGCCCACAGAAGGAGGCATGGCCCGAAAGGGGACACAGAATAACTCTGTTTGTAAACCTGATCATTGATTGGAGAGCAAACAAGCTGCTGCTGAAAGAAAAAAAAAGGAAAGAGTCATCCCGAGGCATTCAGCAATGAGCTATGCAAGGCACAGCCTCAAACCACAGGAAGCCCTGATATCCCATGAAGTAATAAATATTTTTCTATAAATACCAGGGGTTTTATTGCCTCTTTCATCCAGAAAGAACCCTAGTTGGCTTTTATGCGCTGCATACTCAATTTGGTAATTGCTTCTCCTCGCCACCGAAACACAAGATATTCCCAAAGACCGAGCAGTAGCAGAGGGTTAGGTGGCAGGACAGGCAGCTCCAGCAGGGAAGGGCTGTCCTGCTCCATCCTGCCTCTCTGGCTCACACCCCCCACAAACAGAGCCCAAAAAGAGGGCTGCAGGGGAAAGCGCCTCCAAGCCTGAAAAAGGGACAAATACACAAACACGGTGTTTGCTGTTTCTCTGCTCTGTTTGCTCACGTGTGCATTTGGTCGTGAACCAAGAAGGGAGGACGTGGAAAGCTTCAGAAAAGTCTGTCTAGGAAAGGGCACAGACCAGAAAAGGAGGAAGCGGATGCTGCCTTCCTTCTCCCACCAAAGACCCAAAACCCTCTAGCACAGACCAAGCCCAGCTTGTTTTCCCAGAGAGCTGGAGCCCTGAGCTCACCACAAGCCTGTGAGTGCAAACACTCCTGCTCAAGCTTTTCAGGGAGAGGACAGAGCTGCCAGCCTTCAGGAGGAGGACAGCCGGCTTTATCCAAGGCTGCGACCTCAAGCTGTTTTATCACAGCAGATGCAAACTTATTGAAATGCTCTTAAATAAAACAGGAACAGGCGTAGCCTAAACTCCTGCAAACCGTTTTTACATGAAAACCACATCAGCGGGGCAGCCTTTGGAACCACCCTGAGCCTGGTGTGTGACTGAGAGGAGGAGGTTTGTCACTGCTGGGAGCTGACCAAAAGCTTCGGCTGCTGGCTCTGCGCTGGGGCACATCTGGCTGCCATCTCTGCACATCTGTACCCTGTGATGTACACAGCTTTCTCCCGGTGCTGCGTGTGGTTTTGTGCTCTGGAAAGAGCAGAAGTGCCTCTGAGAGCCAGCTCTGTGGGAGCCTCCTTCCGAGGGCCCTCTGGAGGCAGCACGCGTGGCACACGGGGCACAGGTGCCACAGAGCAAACCGTGTTAGCCACGGCTGCTCTTCAGCAGGTGGGTTTTTAGTGCAGAAGACTCCTGTAGAAGATAAATACAGAGTGTTCCTTTCACCCAGTAACATCCACGGTGATTCCCTGCCTTCTGCCTCCTGCGGCAGATGGAGCCCTCCAAGCCTGTTCCACCCACACAGCCGTTCCTATCGGCGCAGGGAAGGGGGAATTCTCCTGTCCCATGCTCCCCAGAAACTGGGACCTTCCAGGAGCTCGTACTCACTGCACTAGTAAGGCATTCACTAACTCGCCTGGTGATTCTGAGCAGGAAACTTGTTCCTGAGCTTCGTGGATAGTCCCAGTCTCCATTCCCATACGGTGAGCTCCCACCTGGTGTTTAGGAGCAGCCCTGCAATGGGACCAGAGGAGGCTTGTGATGGAGGCGTGAGTAATGACTCTGCAGTGACTCTCAGGGTCACATTTTCAAGGAGCTACAGACTTCAAAGGGACATTTAAATTTAAAGGGAGTACCTCGGGAGCACAGTGCTGTGTTTCACCCCCGAGTCCCTGTCACCCCCAGTGGGTTGGGTGCTTTCCCATGGCATCGGTCGGAGCTGGCAGTGGGACAGCCAGGATCTCTTTCCTCAGCTGCAGTGACTTGTGAAGTGTTTGACAGCGCCACAGCTTCCAGAGTTGTTTACCATGGGATGAAACCTGCCCTGCCAGGGGGAAGGGAGTGTATCCTACCCGGAAAAAACACAAACCAAAACAAAACGCTTCTTCCATAGTTACATCCCAGCCCAGTTGTCAGCTCCATTCACTGCCTGGGTGGGAGCTGGCTCTGCCTAGCCCAGGCCAGCAGGGACAGTAAATGTGTAAGAGCAGAGCTGGGAACTTGGAAATGTTGGAAACCAACATCCTGGTCAAGTTCAGAGCCGGCAGAAACCCTTTCAGGAGAGGGTGGGTGCACATAATTCATTGCTGGCCCCAGAATGAGACTGTCTTTATTGAGAAAGGTTGGTAACTAACCACAAACACTGGCAGTGATGTTTGCTTTCACTTCAGTCTATGTGCAGCGAGCATGGCAGCTCTTAGGGAACTCAGACCTTAGGAACAGAGGAATCCCTTCTGCTCGCCTGTTCACCTCAGCTGAAGGTGTCTCTCCAGCCAGAAAGGCAGATCCATCAGGAATCTCCAGGGCCCCTCCAGGATGATGGTGTGCCTGCACAGGCGTGGGCCCTGCGGAGGCGGCTGTTCCCTGGGGTGTGCACAGCACTCCGGGCTCAGCACAGCCCGCAGGCGTTCGTGTCAGTGTTCCAGGAGCAATTAGGACATCGCAGGGAAGAGGGATACGGGTTCTGGCCGGCCCAGGTTCTGGAGCCCGGCAGGCGCGGACAGGAGGGCGGGAGTGGCTGTGCTGGGCTGTCCTGTGCCCGTGCAGGTGGCAGAGATCCCCGCTGTGTGCCAGCCACAGCGCCAGGGCGCCCAGCAGAGTGATGACAACCAAGAGGGCTCGCTCAGGGCCGGGCAGAAGGGCGGGTGGGGCGATGGGTGCGAAGGAGCGATGCCCAGAGGGGGCGATGCCCGGAGGGGGTGATGCCCAGAGGGGGCGATGCCCAGAGGGGGCGACGCCCAGCAGAGGAGATGCCCAGCCAGCCCACCAGCAGCGAGGCGGGGCCGAGCCGCGCGGTCCCGCCCGGTCCCGCCCGCTCTGGGCGGGCGGAGGCGGCGCTGCGTTGCCCGGCGGGGCTCGGCGCGGCGCGGGGAGCGGTCGGAGCGCAGCGGAGCGGCCGCGATGGGCGCCCCGGGCTCGGCGGTGGAGCGGCGGCGGCCGCGGCGGCGGCGGGGGCAGGTGCTGCGGGGACAGCTGTGCGCGCTGGCCGCGCTGGCCCTGCTGCTGGCCGGCTGCGCGGCCGGGCGCGGCGGTGAGTGCGGGGCGATGGCGGGGCCGGGGCTGCCGCGGGGTCCGCCCGAGCCGGGGCCCTGCGAGCCCGGGGGCGGCCCCGGCAGCGGAGCGAAACTTGGCGGGGCCGGGCGTGCGGCGGGGCGGAGCGGGGCCCGACCGGCACGGGGTCCCGCGGGTGCGGAGCTCGGAGCGCGGAGCTCGGAGCCGGGAACGCGGAGCCCGGAGCGCGGAGCTCCGAGCCCAGCCGTGCTGTGGGGCCGCGGCGCTCGGTCGGTGCCGCCGTGCGGGGCTCCCTGCCTTCCGCGCTCCGGTTCGCGTTGTTGGTTCGCGGAGCCGTGGATGTCAGCAGGGTTTAGGAAAGGTTTATTTGCCTTTAAGGAAAGAGGAGCGTACGCCTCCGTGACTCGAATTTGCTTTTTGAATAAACAGACGTGTCTGAAGGGTTTCACGGTGTCCAGCATGGTGTGAGGAATGCTCTCATGTTCGGGGAAGAGCACAAACACCAGCGGCGGCTTGAACGCAGGGTTTCTTGTGGAGTGTAATGATGCTGGGATGCGTTTTTGAGAGTCGGGACTCTTACGGCCTCGATGTGATAAATTGTCTTTTTCTTGTTGTTTTGGGGGTTTTTTTTGAGGGTTTTTTTGGGGTTTTTTTTGTTGGTTTATTTTTTTTTTACAATGTCTTCTAAAACTTAGGCTTTTTCTCACAAACGTGGTGATTGCTTCCAGGAAAAACGTGAGCGTTGTTGTAGGTAATCAGGAGTTTGTGCATGTGCGCAGGTGTGTTGAATTCTGTCTGCACGAAGGCGCAGGTGTGTGACCCCAATATCCGTCCTTCCTTCAGCTGGGGCTCAGAGATTGCCGGGGAGCGGGGCTGTGGTGCTGGGGCCACACCTGTGCTCCCTTCCCATCAGTGGGAAGGTGATCCGTGTCCGCCCGAGCAGACTGGCTGCCTGTGCCACACAAAATATCAATAGATGTTGTGGCAGGGTGATTTTCGCACCCGTTTTAGGCGGGTGCGGAGTGCGCTCGTTGCCGTGCCAGGTTTGGGGTGCCTGCTGTGCAGAGCAGCTCCATCTGCTGTGAGCGCCGGTGCCACAGGTGTGCCTGTGCTCCGCCCGAGCTGCCCAGGTGCTCCCCAGCAGCCGATTCGTCTAAAGCTGCTGTGCTCGGTTTGGGAGCCTGGCTGTGCCGGGATCAGTTTGCCCGGAGCTCGTCTCAGAGGTGAGGAGCCGTGCGGGGCCGGGAGTGATGGGGCGAGCAGTCGGGTCACAGGTGGGGATTTTCCACGGATGCACCCAGCATCGGTCTGTGTTGTGCTCAGGAGGTGGGGAGGTGTGATTCTGTGTAGCTGTTGCACGTTGTTCCCACGTTTAGGATCCAGCGCAAACTTTGGACTAGGCTGAGGCGCTTTGGTGGCGCCTCTGTCTCCGCTGTTGGAGGCAGGAGGCTCCGGGGTGGCTGTCACTGTGTGCATGTGGCACATGCAGCCCTGGCATCCTCGGTGGCAGAGGGACCCGTGGCAGCGTGAGGCTGTTCCTGTGATCTCTGTATTGCACAAGGATCGAGCTCTGGGGAATGGACGCGGTGCTAGGCAGAAACCCGGGTTCACACGGTTTGTCTGGGATCTGGTCACACAGATGCGGTGCCGCTTTCTCCCTTGCTGGCAGTGTGAGTCTGTGGTTGTGCTCTGGCTTTCGGGAGGTCAGTGGTGAGTGAGAGGTGTAACTGAGCCCAAACACCCCGTGCAGAAAGGCTCCAACAAGGTGTGAGGTTGGGTTTATTTTTTTTTTTCCCCTTCTTTATCCCCCCCCATCAGTCTGACTCGAATTCCTTATTCTAAAGGGAGGGAGGAGTGGAGACTTTGGTTATATGAGACCATCTTCTAAATTGTAATGATTCAGGTTTTTCAAGGAAGGCTTCTGAGTCAGGCCTTTTACCAGTTTGCCGTCACGGACAGCAGAAATAGCAGGGGCATCAGTCAGGGGGGTTTTTCTCTTCTTTGTGCCTCTCTTTGGCAGGGTGGTGAGGAAAAGCTGGGTCTGATTGTGCAGCCCTTACTCACAGGGATGGGCACTTCCATGCACATGGAGTTGCCTGCGTGATTCAGGTGTGGAAGAGCGGGGTTTGTGCTAAGTCTTGTTTTAACTTGACGGGAGCGGAGCGCTCAGGATGGTGCAGCCGGGCCTGGCGGATGCGTTGTGACTGGCTCTGGGATTTACCCCAGACACAGACACAGAGCCGGGGCTGTCCGCACAGGAATGGGGTTCGCCCGCTCCTCGTGGGCTGCGGTGTGTTGGAAGCATCCGTGTCGTGAAAACAGGGTCAGAAAGGCTCTGAGCAATCCTGGGTGCCGAGATGAGGGACGGGGAGCAGAGATCCTGGGCACGTCCGCCTCCGCTCCCTGGGCTGGATGGAGGAGCTGGAGGCCGGAGCGAGACGGGCCGGCATGGGCCCGGCCCGGCCGGAGTGATGCGGGCCGCAGTGGACCAGGCTGGGGTGACACGGGCCGCAATGGACCAGGCTGGGGTGACACGGGCCGCAATGGACCAGGCTGGAGCGGGGCGGGCCGCAATGGACCAGGCTGGAGTGACACGGGCCGCAATAGACCAGGCTGGGGTGACACGGGCCGCAATGGACCAGGCTGGAGTGACACGGGCTGCAATAGACCAGGCTGGAGTGGGGCGGGCCGCAATGGACCAGGCTGGGGTGGGGCGGGCCGCAATGGACCAGGCTGGAGTGGGGCGGGCCGCAATAGACCAGACTAGAGTGGGGCGGGCCGCAATAGACCAGGCTTGGAGTAAGGCGGGCCGCAATGGACCAGGCTGGAGTGGGGCGGGCCGCAATGGACCAGGCTGGGGTGACACGGGCCGCAATGGACCAGACTGGAGTGACACGGGCCGCAATGGACCAGGCAGGGGTGACACGGGCCGCAATAGACCAGGCTGGATTTAGGCGAGCTGCAATGGACCAGGCTGGAGTGGGGCGGGCCGCAATGGACCAGGCTGGAGTGGGGCGGGCCGCAATGGACCAGGCAGGGGTGACACGGGCCGCAATGGACCAGGCAGGGGTGACACGGGCCGCAATGGACCAGGCAGGGGTGACACGGGCCGCAATAGACCAGGCTGGATTTAGGCGAGCTGCAATGGACCAGGCTGGAGTGGGGCGGGCCGCAATAGACCAGGCTGGAGTGGGGCGGGCTGCAATGGACCAGGCTGGATTTAGGCGAGCTGCAATGGACCAGGCTGGAGTGGGGCGGGCCGCAATAGACCAGGCTGGAGTGGGGCGGGCCGCAATAGACCAGGCTGGATTTAGGCGAGCTGCAATGGACCAGGCTGCAATGAGCCACGCGGGCTGCTCGCCCCTGCCCGCTCTGTCACGGGCCCCACCTCAAAGGGCTTTTCCTTGCGGATCTCCTTACTGCCAAAACAACACTGAGGAGTCATGGTGGGGCAGATCCCCGTCCTCTAGCTGGGAGTTAAAGCGAAAACTCCCTGATTTCGTTTGGGTGTTTTGGTTCGTGCGGACCGAGAAACCCAAACCGCGCTTTGGAGGTCATGCAATAAAAGCACTAAAACATTTGTTTTCATCACCTCTTGAGCAGGGTGTAATCCAAGCTTCAGTGTGAGCAATCCCAGCCCAGATGTATTGCTGGAATCGTTGGACCCCTGGATGTGGGAATTTACCCTCACAAACTCGGGAGAGGCATCAGGCCAGAGCGTGGTATGTGACCTCTTTGGCAGGGAGCGTGTTTGGCCTTGCAGGAAATGACTTGTTCATTTATTTAGTGCTTGTTCAAGGTTCTGTACCGACAGCTGGCTGAGACTGAGCCCTTGTGTGCAGCAGGGATGGGACTCGCTGGCAGGGGTGAGGATTTGGGATGCTCAGGAGCGCTGGCTCCAGCAGGGTGTGAGGGCAGAGCACTGCTGGCTGCCCAAGCTGCTCAGCAACAGAGAGAATACCAGTCTCGGAGCTGCAGAAAGGCTCAGCAGTTCAGAAGCATCCTCAGGATGTTCCTTTGGCCCGAGAGAGCCCTTGGTGGTGGCTGTGGTCAGGGCAGCAGAGCTTGTGAGGAGGTGGGCATGGCTGGTTCTGTTCCAGCCCTTTGCTAGCACTTCCCTCCTAATCTTCAGTAGTCCCTACCTAGAAAAGGCAGGCTGGTCACACTGTCCCGTTCTTTGGTCAGATCCTCAAAAGACTCAGCTGAACCTGTCAGATCGACATGTGGCAGGTATTTGTGCCTGCATCCTCTCGTGAGGATACTGACATTGAAAAGGTCTGTTCAGGTGTTGGATGGGGTATTTTAGGAGATCAGCATCCAGCCCTGCTATTGGAAAACTCTCCTCACCCTGGACCCGACCTGCTTCTAGGTGTTAGCCTGTCCCAGGATACTTCACTCGGTTTTGCTGTTCTTTAAGTTAAAGGCAACTCTCTGGTAGCTAGGAAGATCATTGGGATTTTTCTGGTTTCTGTTCTTTGGAGAGGTTGAAGGTCACCCCTTCTGGATTTCCTGTCCACGAGCATAGAAAATTTAGTTTTCATAAAGCCTTCCCTAATACAAAACCTGAAGAAAACAGCCAGGTTTCTGTGCCTGACGACTTTAAAGTTTTATGTTTTGGAGTGAAAGCCTGCAGGAGTGCAGGTCTGAGGGGTGCACCTCAGGGTCCAGTGCAGCATCTTTTGAAGTTGTGCTGTGTGGTGGAGGGAGCTGCACCGTACTGTGCTCTGTCCTGCTGCCTCCACAGCCCGCAGCCAGGCAGCTGTGCATTTAATGAAAAATTAAACAGTTTCGAGTTTTTGCTCTTTTTCTAGACTTGCCTTCCTTGCCCTTCTCTGGAGCGGGCTTTGGAGGGCACTGGGGATGTTCAAAGCTTTGTTTGCTCTGGGTTTTAGCAGCAGCAACCCAGTCAGACCCATGCCAAGAGCCGCTGGTAACCTCATCCTAACTGTTCCACTCCTGTGGCTTTCTGGGCACGAGCAGTGGGGCATGCCCAGCTCTCTGGGATCTGGAGCAGTGCAGCTGCCAGGATAGGGAGATGGGATGAGCCGGCTGTGCCCAGGAAGTTGGGAGGGCTGGATTTCAGCTTAGTGCTCAGGTTTAGAAATCAAGTGGGTACCATCTCTAGATGCTAAGCTTGTCTTTAGAAGCAGGCTGAGATGAGAAGACTCTGGAAGTAACAGGATTTCCCAGTGTGATTGATTGTGGGAGGGAAAAGAAGGAAAGGCAGTGGGACAGGATGTTGCATCCAGCAGAAAGGACTGGACTCCAGGCTGGATTAAACACTGAAGCTTGATGTGAACTAGCGGTGTTTAAACTGGGTTTTGCTTGCTGTGTTTCTTTTTGGTTTGTTTGTGGGGTTTTGTTTTGTTTTTCTTTTTAGGTTTGGTGTTTTGGTGTTTTTTTTTTTGTGCGGGTGGGGCTGGTTTTTTGTGTTCTTGGGACTAGGAGCATTGTACCAAGGACTCCAGGGAAAGGTCCTGGGTCTTGTCCTTCTGGAAAAAGGGAGGCATTGAAGAGGAGTCCAGATGTGGTGTCCAGGGAGAAAGCTGTGTGAGACAGTTCTTGCTGGGACTTGATTTGCCTTTTATGGACTTTTTTGGCTAGCAGGGAATGTCATCTGCCTCTAAGCCTTGCCTGTGGGAAGCAGATGGTCCCCAGGTCCTGGCTGGGAGCTGGGGATGGGCTGGGGGAGACAGGAGCAGGGTGTGTGTGCTCCTGTGCCTCCTGCCCCACGCTGTCCTGCTCAGCTCTGCCAGGCACAGCTCCTGTGCCCCTGGGGAGGGAGTGTGTGTGGGGAAGGGGAAATACCTTCCTTTGGTAGGGGAAGAACTCTCCTGGGCACAGAGGAATGTCAGGTGGGGCGTGGAGGCATGGATTTGGTTGTTGGGGGCGTTGCTGTGCCCGAGGTGTGGGAAGTGGCTGGGATGCACAGCCTCGCTGCTCCTCCGTGGTGTGTGCAGAGCCTCAGCCCAGGTCTGGGCTTGTGGCCACGGGCAGCCAGGCCACAGACAACGCTTGGCTTGCAACCTGTGAAGTGCTGGGGCCATTCCTCAGCCCAGCCCTGCCAGGGACAAGGGGTGAGCAAGTGTACGAGGGAGGGAAACTGAGGCATCATGGGGTTCTGCAGTCAGCAGTGGCAGGTCCCCAGGTGGAGCTGAGGTCCCCAATGTCCTGCCCTGTCCCTGTGGATGATTCCTGGGAGGTGTACCGTGTCCCCGTGGTGGCTGAGGGATTGCAGTCTCTGTGCCAGGAGTGTTTGGGCAGTGCTGAGCCCCAAAGGAACCTGAACCCTAAAGGGAGCGTTGCTGTGCCAGGGCTCATCTTCAGTGTGTGCTCCAGCAGCAGGCACCACCTCTCCAATGAGAACTGCAAACAGATTTTAGTGACTCCATGGGGAAAGAGCCTGCTGAAGTGCAGGAAAAGAATCTTTTGGCTATGCAAGCCAGAAACATGCTAACTGAGCTGCAAACAACTGGAGGGTCTGCTATTGAAATCATCCTCATTCAGAGATAGACTCAGCTGGCTTTTTTCCCTAAGATGGCCAGAACATCCTGCCACATAAAGCAGGAGGAGAAGCGAGCCTTACATGGACATTGCTTTTTCCTCTGACAGGACCTGCTCTGCAGTTCTCAGCGCACCTCTGCGTGGCAGGTGATTTGTGTGTTGTTGAGAGGACAGGGGCAGGAAGAAACTCTTGTAAGTGAGCATTGCCTGTGCTGGGACAGTGCAGAAATTCACTTTGAGGGAAACTGGGCCAAGGCAGGGGCAGCCTGTTGGGCAGGACCCACCAGCTGTACTCACAGCAAGGTGCTCTGCACTCTGGCTGGGACAGCAGGGACATGCCAGGGGAGGCAGACTGCCCTTGGAAACACCCTCAAACTGGTTGGCTTTGCTGCTGGCTGTTAAGAGTAAAACAAATTGGGTTTCACGATCTTTGGATTTGTTCTTGCACCAGATCAGAGGGGGCAGCAAATCAAACTTGTTCAGAAGGAGTTGTCCACAGGAGTAACTGAGTGATGTCAAAGCCTCTTGGGTGAAGAAATGATCCCAAGGCAGGTTGCAGGGGTGCCTGTCTCCATAGTAGAGGTGATCCAGCCCTCTGAGCATCTCCTCTGGACTCCATCCCTCCATCCCTCCATCCCTCCATCCCTCCATCCCTCCATCCCTCCATCCCTCCATCCCTCCATCCCTCCATCCCTCCATCCCTCCATCCCTCCATCCCTCCATCCCTCCATCCCTCCATCCCTCCATCCCTCCATCCCTCCATCCCTCCATCCCTCCATCCCTCCATCCCTCCATCCCTCCATCCCTCCATCCCTCCATCCCTCCATCCCTCCATCCCTCCATCCCTCCATCCCTCCATCCCTCCCTGGAGCTTGATTCCAGGCAGGATCTCACCAGAGCACAGGAGTGCTTTCAAAGCCTTGCTCATGGGGCTGTTTTTAAAAACTCCCCCAAAACCAGAGCAGGCTTTGTGTTTCATTTTGTGAGAACTGTGTGCTGTACAAGGGGAGTTCTGAGTTCTGTCCCCCCCGTGTCCCTGGGGCCTGGGGTGGCAGAGCTGCTCAGGACAGGCACACAGGAGCCGGGGGCTCTGGGGCTGGCAGCTCCAATTGTTTAAATTGGCTGCGGTGGCACGGTGCCAGCTGACACCAGCTGAGAATCTGGACAGAACAACTTGTCCAAGGTCACCTCACGGGCTGAGAGCAGAGCAGTGAATTAAACCCGGGTCTGCAGAGTCTCACTTCGGAGTAAATAAAGAATTACTCGCCATGTCTTGGAGGGTCTGCCTGTCTTAAAGCCTTATAAAGGAAGGACAGCATCAGACACTTGATTCTGCTGTGATGTGGAGCACTATCCTTTGTTCCAGGACCTCTGGTTAAAAATAGAAGGGTTTTTTTCCCTCTATAGCATTATTTATTTCCTAGAAACACTGTGGAGCATTCCAGGCTGGCTTCACTTCTCAGGGGAGGGCAGGGTGCTGCTGTGCTGCTCAGGACTGGTGCCTGCTGCCTCTGTGCTGCCTTTTCCAGCGGGTAGGGAACGTTCCCAGGTGGGAGAAGTAAGTGTAGGTACCACCTTGGACATCCACAGCATCTCCTTTAGGGACAGGCTGCCTTTTTAGGGATCTGCTAAGGAGCCTCTCCAAGCTCCAGCCAAGCCTTAGCAGGGATCTGCCTTAAGGTTCCAGCAGCCTTGTGCTCCTGGGCCACCCTGGTGAGGGCCAGTCCAAAGTCTGCTGAGACCAGGGATGGTTTTTGTTAGTTTTCTGTCTTGATCTGTGGTTTATGATCACGATCTGTGATTTATGTGGGGCTTCCTGGTTGTCTCCAGAGAGGTTTTCTCTTGTATTTTTTTCTGTTTTCCTTTTTTAAAAAGTTGTTTTTGGTCACTATTGTGTTGGTTTGGGTGTGGGAGAGGGAACAAGATTTGTGTTGTGGATATGTAGTGGATGTCGTGGCAGGGATCTGTGGCAGGACAGGGATTACTTTTCCAGGTGCAGTTTTAACTGGAATGTGCCTGGCTCCTGCTCTGTGATTCCCAAGGTGCTTGGCCACGTCCTTCTCTTCCCTGACTGCCAGATTGATTTCTAGATATGTTTGCTTACCTCTAATAAATACGAGGAAGAGATGTCCTGAGGCTTCTATATATGTATGTGTCTGTAATTAAGGTAGGATTAATTGCACTAAAATTGTGTTTAAAGGCCTGTTATGAGATCAACAGATAGGAGCATGGGATAAAATGCATAATGAATACATTATGTTATAAATAATGGACACAGCCAGTGCACTGGCATCCCTGAAAGGTAATAGCTCTTTCAATATTTGATTAAGTGGGTACCTGAGGGAAAACACTGTCTGTCACTCAGGTGATTTCCAGCTTGGCTTGGAGGCGCATGGATGAGTCTGGAGGAGGACAGGACCCCTGTGCAGTGGTGCCAGAGGGGTGTGGGACCAGGCTGGGATCCTCTGGGCTGCTCCCTCCTGCTCTTGGAGCCCATCTGCCTGTGGCAGCTCCATGCCAGAGCCATTTGCTGGCCAGTGGCAGGAGCAGGCACCTGCAGCCTCTGGAGCACCTTGGAGTCCCATGGCAATTCCCAGTTCATTCCTGGGAGCCGAGTCCCACGGGTGTCAGGAGCTCAGTTTGCTGGGCAGGGAGCACAGCATCATCACAGACCAGCAGCTGTTCTTGGCACTGACCAAAAACCATCTCAGGGGCTTTCTGAGCAGATTCAGGGAAAGGGGAATTCCTCCTGGAATTCCTGTGCCAGGCCTGGGCTCACACCTCTGCCCCAGCTGCTCTCCACACTCCTGTCCCACTGTGTTTTATCCCTGTCCTGTCCCACTGTGTGTTATCCCTGTCCTGCAGCTCTGCCCTGCCTGGTCAGGGCTGGCTGGCAGTGGATTTTCCCCTCACCTTAGGAGTGCTTTCAGGCAGTAAATCCAGACTTGGTGCTGAGCAGTGGGGTGAAACACCAGAGCCAGTGCCTTGTCCAGGGCTGGGACTCATCTCTGTTCCCCAGGTGCCATTCCAGAACTGAGAAAGCAGCAAATGACAGGGATTAAGCAAGTGCCAGTTACAGATGCATGTGGTGGTGTTGCAGGGAAACACAAGGGGAAAGGAGATGTGAGACAAAAGGACAGGAGAAACAGTCTTTTTAACTTGAAAAACATGTTGGTGTTGAAATTGGGCACAAAAACTCCCTTTTCCCTCGTGCTTGTTTGCTTTTTTTGCAAGATCCAGTTTTTTCTTCATCTTTTGTGGAGAAAGGCATGAAAAAAATCTCTTTGGTGATGTTTTGCCTATCATCAGAGATACCAGAGTGGGAGCCAGGCCTTATGACAGCTTTTCTTCCTTCCCTTTCTTTCCTGGGATGGGTGGCTTGTTTTCAGTGCCCCTTCCACTAGACCATGTTGCTCCAAGCCCTGTCCAGCCTGGCCTTGGACACTGACAGAATTCAGGCAAAGCTGCAAGAGTGTCACTTGTCATATTATTTAAGAATTTAACTGGGATAAAGTTGTGGTTTCCCTTTTTTTTTTTTTTGGGTTAAAGAGCTGCTGTGTTTCTTTCCCCAGCACATTTTTATGGTATTTTCAGACTAAATTTAATTCTGCAGAATTATATTTAGCTAGAAGTGTAAAAGGGAGCGAACCAACTTAAAATATTTTATTCCACTAAAAACATTTCATCTGACCCAAAACCGTCTCCCCTCCCACTGTGTCAGCTCAAAATTAGGAGAGCAGTACATAAATTCTGTATTTATGGGGGAAGGAGCAGCGGCTGTTCAGCACAAACCCCCCAATCAAACCCCAGGTATTTGAGATACAGGTTTTATTTCACTGCTTTTTAGAAGATAAATGCCTTCTCCCAGGAGTTGGCTCTTTCTGTAACACGTTACCCAATCCTTCCCAGAAACAAGGGTCTGCTGCTCACAGCCAGGCTCTCATGTGCTGCCTTCCCAGCCTTGCAGGGTCATGATTTCCAGGTTCAGGCAGCCACAGCATCCTGGAAGGGTGCAGAGAGCAGCACTGGCACTGGTGGGAAGTCAGCTGGAGATGAATTCATGGCTGCTCTGCCTCTCCTCGCTGCCTGACACACTGAAGGGAAATTGGAATGGATGGTTTGGGTAGGGATGCCCCAGATGTGCAGCCACCTGTAGCACCCCCTCACTGCTGTGATTCCCTGCTTCTGTGAGCCCTTCTGGTGAGATGTTGGAAGGGGGGAACAATAAGCTTGGAATAATCAACAGATTTTGGCACAGCACAGTAGTGAACAAAGGACAGAATTTTATCTTCGCTTAGCTAAACTTGACTCTTGGGGATGTAGTAACCAGGGAGCTCTTGGGGAGCCTGTTACCTCTTGCAGGAACACTTTTCCATGCCCTGTGGAAGGCTCTGCTGTGTGAGGTGGTGCAGGCATTCACCTGGAGCTGGATCAGCCCTGAGTGTGATTTTGCCTGTGCTGGAGCCTTGCTTTGCTCTCAGGGTGGGAGCAGAGGCAGGCCCCAGCAGAACGCGTGAGGAAGTCTCGCTTCCAGAGGGTGGGCAGCTTTTCAGAGTTAAAATAAACCAAAAGTCACATTTTGCTGTTGCCATGAGAGCTGTGGAGCTGTTGTTGGACCTTCGGAGCGTGCTCTGCCCTCCCGACTCCAGCTGGGCTTTGTTGAGCAGTGCCGGGCTGGGAGGGGCAGGAGCTTCGTGGGGCCCTTCTGCATTTTTCCCTCTAGGTCAGGATGCATGGAAATACAGCTTGGAAATCGGGGTAAGGAGCAGGCTGCTTGTCAAAGCCAGGTGTAGGATTTCTGTGGCTTTTGTTGTTTGTTTGGGATTTGTTTCCCCCCGAGGATGCTCTATTTATGGTCCGTGCTGCTGATGATTTTGGAAGAAAAGCATCTCCCAAATCAGCCTAGGCAAAGCACTAATCCATTTACGCCGTGCTTATGCAATGCTGAGCTCAGAGCCTGTCTGCAGCAGGTCTGGTGGTCCAGGGGCTGCTGGACTCGTCCCTGGGGCTCTGGAGCAGGGCTGCAGCTCTTCCAGCAGGGCTCACTGCTCTGTCCCGAGGCTCCACACTACTGCTCTCTTCTTTCCTTCCTCTGAAATATTTCCCTGTTGTTTTAACTGCATGGACGTTTCAGGGAGACGGAGATAATTCAGCTGGTTGTGAAACCAACCCTCCAAAACCCAAAGCTAGCACCGTGAAAACAATGGATGAAAGGGACAGACGAGAGAGGAGGAAGGGCAGGCATATTTCGGAAAAGCTGTGCTGGTTTTGGCTCCGGCCAGCAGTTTGCATAGAAAGTAGTTTATTGTCAGCAAGAGCTGTGGATACCTGCCAGCTCTCAGAGCCCTGCCTGTGCAGCAGTGCTGTGTGCCAGGGAAAGGCCGTGGTGACAGAGCTGTCCCTTCTTCTGGGCCAGTCCCCTGGCCGTCAGCTCTTCCCTGCTCCAGTCCCCTGGCCTTCATCCCTTCCCTGCTCCAGTCCCCTGGCCGTCAGCTCTTCCCTGCTCCAGTCCCCTGGCCGTCAGCTCTTCCCTGCTCCAGTCCCCTGGCCGTCAGCTCTTCCCTGCTCCAGTCCCCTGCCCTTCATCTCTTCCCTGCTCCAGTCCCCTGCCCTTCATCTCTTCCCTGCTCCAGTCCCCTGCCCTTCATCTCTTCCCTGCTCCAGTCCCCTGGCCATCAGCTCTTCCCTGCTCCAGTCCCTGGCCGTCAGCTCTTCCCTGCTCCAGTCCCCTGGCCATCAGCTCTTCCCTACTCCAGTCCCCTGGCCGTCAGCTCTTCCCTGCTCCAGTCCCCTGGCCGTCAGCTCTTCCCTGCTCCAGTCCCCTGGCCGTCAGCTCTTCCCTGCTCCAGTCCCCTGGCCATCAGCTCTTCCCTGCTCCAGTCCCTGCCCTGCATCTCTTCCCTGCTCCATCTGGCTGCTCGTGAGCCTTTTCCATCTTTGCTGCCATTCTTCACCCCAGCATTGTTGAGCCAAGCCCTCCACTGCCGTGGATGAGTTTCTTCTCCTCTTCCAGAGCTGGGTTTGGGTGCTCTTGTCTCATTTGGCTGTTTCCCCTGTCCCAGGGGACCCCCACCTCCACACCAGCCTGCTCTGTGCCCTGCAGGAGCTGGGTGTCTGCTCCAAGGTCCTGCTGCTGTCCCGTTTTGTCAGGATTCCTGCTCCTTGCTGCTGAAAATGAATGCTCCTGTGAGCTCAGAGTGCAGTGGGGAACGTGTGGATGTTGTTCAGCGCTGTAAGGTGGTGTTCTTCGTGCTGGGAAGCGCAGCCAGGATGCATTTGGCTGTGTTTCTGCGGCACTGAGAGTTGTAAACTCCAACCAGAGCCATCTGGAACAGCGGGAGGAGCTCCTGAGTTCCCACGTGGGGATCTGGGTCACACACGGAGCCTTTCCAGGAGTGCTGAGATCGTGTCCAGTCAGTTCTTATTTCCACTCCACCTCTCTTTGGCGCTCATAACTGGGCCAGGTGAGCAGTGCTGCTGCCGAGGCTGTCCCCAGCAGGCTGCCAGCCCAGCCTGGCAGGGACAGAGCTCCCAGCAGGCTCCCACTCGTGTGCTCCCTGTCTCATGGAAAGGGACGCAGCCCCTGCAAGCCCTGCATTGTCTTGGTGCTGTTATGAAATGCAGGGCAGGCATGAAGACAGGGAAAAATGACTCATGTGCTTATTGTCCATGGGAATATCTCCGAGTAGAGCTCTCCAGAACCTGGGTTCTGAGTGTGTAATGTAAAACTGGTGCTGGGTAATTGGAGTTGTGGAAAATACCTTGTGGCGACGTTCGGTGCTTGAAAAAATAACCCGCTCGCTTTGAAATATGCCATGGTGCAGAACTTTGGGAAAACTCTGCATTGTACCAGAGCTTCAGAGGGTGTCACAGTATTTATTATTTTAGTATAAAGCCACCAGCTAGAACATTAATAAGAAAAGTGTTCCATCTGGCTTGCCCAAAACGGCACTGCAGCTGAGGCGGGATGTTTAGCAGTCTTTACCTCTTCTGGAAAAATGAAAAAAACTCTTTTTTTTTGTTTGAGGCTCCCATTAAAAGCCATCCAAGCCTGAATGACTGCAGCTGAGAAAGGAAACTCTTAGCTCTCTTCTTGTAAATTTTCCTGCTTTTCCTTGGGAAGAAGAGTTTGGCCATGGTGGTGGTGGCCTGGCAGCCATGCTGTGGGATGCTGTGGTTGAGGTGAGGTCCATGGTGCTCCTGCCAGCACCTGAAGCAGGGCAGGCCTTGAGCAGCCCCCACTGGACTGCCAGCACATGGGGAAGCCACAGGGACCCTCTTGTGTCACCAAGTGTCCTTGTTAGCAAGGTTAAAATCTCAAGGTGTCCCTGTTTTCACAGGGAAATCCTTGGAAGGCCAAGGCTTTGCAAAAGGTTCCTCTCTGATTTCTGTTTTCTGTTGCCCTGTTGAGTGAAGCGTGTTTTGGAATGGAGATGGCCTGGGCAGGGTTTTGGGCTGCAGGTTGTGCAGCTTTTCCTGGTGTCAGTCACCCCATCGAGCTCGGCCATGGAGCAGCTCCGCTGCTCTTGACGCTCATTTCTGTCAGTGCTGGATGTAGCCTTTATAAACACTCCTACTGCCAAATTAAGCTTTTCCCCTTCCAAAGTCACCTTAGATGACTTTCTTCTTCTCTACCCCTCGCTTGGAAGAGTTTGCCATCCGAGCGAGGCAGAGGTTCTGCCGGAGCTCCGGGGCTGGGCAGTCCCTGTGTCCTCCCTCCCTCAAGCCACAGCTCCGTGCAGTGACACAGAAACATTGCCTGCTTGGAGAAGAGTTCCTCTGCTTTGAAAGCAGCTTCTACGTGGAACTGAAACTGCTTTGCTCAGGCACCAGAGTGTTTGTTGTTACGGGAGATCCCTGATGCTGCGTTCCGGCTTGCGCTCCTTCTTGGAAATCCGGTCTGCTTCCATCAGCTTAATCTTGCTGGTGCTCACAGACTGACAGCAAATTCCATTCTCTAGCGTTTGTAAAGCGTTGAAAGGACAAAGTGCTTGAAGCTTTAAGGGATGGCATTTGGTTTACCAAGGTGGATGGGTTTTTTGGCTGGGAAAGCAGGAGTGCTCCAGGCGGCCCGAGCAGATGCGGCTCTTCCCCCAGACATGCCCCCAGATGACCCCTGTGTCCTGGGGGCATTGGTCACAGTCACTGCTGGTGGCCTGGGGTGCAGCTTCCCAGGAGTGTTTCCCAAACATTCCCTCCATGCTGCTAGACACGGAGTGGCCTGAGCAGAGCAGGGTCTGGGCAAGGCACAGGAGTCTCAGCTCGGGCAACTCTCTCAACTGGGTGTGCCAGGGAACCCAGCAAAGGGTTGGGACCTGCAGAGAGCCTTTACCTCTGTCCTTAATCACCCCCTGAGGCATTAGCCCAAGATTTGAATCTCCATCCTGCTGCTTTTTTGCCTGTGATCTGTTTCCAGAGTAGTGGACAAAACTGGGAACAATTCAGAGGCCCTTGTGAGAGAGCCCATGCTCTGCTTGGTGGGAAGGAGATGGATGGGTGGGAGGAAACCCCTCTGAAATGCTGTTTTGTTACTGGAGGGTTGATTTGGTGTGTGGATACCTTCTGCCTTCTTTTAAAAGAAAATAGGAAGAGTTTTTTGTTCCTCCCTTGAATCTGAAGCAGCGTGGGAGGCATGGAGCTGACACATAAGCATGTGTGTCCAGCTGATGGGGCAGACATGGCATGTCCAGGGCTGACCAACCTCGTGCCAGGAATGCTGTGGGAGTCAATCAGCTGTCTTTGTTGACATGGCTAAAGCAGAGCTTCACTGAGCAGCACCAAGGCAAGGCTGAAGGGGAGAGCGGAGCAAGGCTTGAGTCAAAGGTAGTAAATGTAATGACAAAGCAGTGCCCCTCCTGTTCGGGGTATTTCTTGTTACTGGCAGCGTGGAGGTGTGGAAGTGAGTCAGAGGCGTGCTCTGGCTTCGCTCAGGTGCTGCCGGGTGGGAAAACAGAGATGCTCCTCCAGGATGAACTTGAGAAGGAAGTTCAGAGGAGCACACAAGGGATGAGGAGCTGCTGGCAGTACCCCCTCCAGGGCTCAGGTACACTGCCCTTCTAAGCCCAGGGGGCCCTGGGGTTTTGGAACTGCTGATGTCTTGGCTGCTCCAGGGGCTCAGGAGCGGGCTCAGGAGTGGCCTTTGCTCACTTGTGTGCTGCTCTTTCCCTGCAGGTTCCGACGCCCTGAGCCATTCCGTGGAGCACGGCGAGTGGAGCGGGCGGCAGCTCCTGCAGGCGCGCCAGCAGAACGGGACTGCTGTGCCCGAGCAGGGGGAGCAGCTCTACGTCAGGAACTGCACTGAGCCAGGTAGGAGGGAGACAATGCATCCATGAAAAAAGGAGAGCTGCCTCTAATTCCTCAGTCCTGCTCCCTCACACCTCTACTGCATAGACGTGCTCATTTTTAAGTCCATGAACGCTGCTTTTCACAGCAGAACTTGGATATAATTTCTTCAGGTTTTGGGGGGAGGAGGGGAAGGGTTTTTCTCTGTTCTTCAGGACTAATGTAGGTTACGTGCCCCAGGAGGAATTCTGACAAATACAGTTCTTGCTGCACTTCCCTGCCTATGTATTTTCCTCTGCTGTAATCCTTAATAACGTTTCTGGACAGATGGATGATTATGGTCTCTCTTAGATGGCAAAAACTTGTACAAAAATTCTTCCTGCTCAATTTCCACTTGTTTGCATGACTCTGGCACAGTGCAGACCCAGTCTCACATCAGCCCTGGCAGTAATATTCCCTGCCCTGTGCTCAGTACCTCAGCATCTGCTGTGTCACCACTGCAGCAGTTCCAGCTGTTCCTGCTGCCCTCACCAAACAGAGGGTCTGTGGGAAGCATGAGGGATTTTACTTGTGGTGTGTCCTTTTTTCAGGAAGAAAAACAGTAACTACAAGAACTACAAAGTACCTTGTGTTTTCTCAGGAGAGAGAAAGCAGAAATAGCTACATGTGTGAAATTACTGTTTCTTCTTGAAATTGTCATGATGTGACATTCCCTACTGATGCAAAGCTCTGCAGAAAGGAAGTGAAAGTACCAGAGTTAAGGTCCTGCGTGTGGTTCTGTCAGTTTTGTTTGGGTTTGTCATAGTGTGGATGTAAATCAAGTTGAGCAGTGTTGAGTGCTGTTGTGTTGGTGAGGCTGGCTGGCAGTCAGAGCGTTTGGGACAGTCCCAAATTGCAGTGTCTGGGAAGGTTACCTGTTGAGCTCAGTGGGCTGAGGGTGACCTGCAGTTCTGCTCAGCAAACAGCGAGTGCAGGAACCCCTCAGGGTGCTGTGGGTGACAGCTGGGATCCCCCAGCACAGGGAGCAGGGTGCTGGTAGCTGTGCTGTGGTGTTTGGAGCCTGGCCAGGAGCAGGGTGCCTCACATGCTGCTGCAGCCCTGGCAGAGGAGCTGGTGGAAGGACCCAGCACTGCAGCCCAGCAGAGGAGCTGATGGTGGCACAGCAGTCAGGCTCCCACCAGGCACGGCTGCCTTTCCCTTCCTCAAGGGCTGCTCAGGGAAATTGGGGCAGTTTGTGGTGCTGCTGAGCAGAATGCACGAGTGCTGCATAACCAGAGCCTGGGGGCCCGCTGTGACCTGGGAATCTGCAGAGCTGAAGCCTCCCCAGCATCCCCACGTGGCTCTGTGCTGGCCTCCAGGTGCTCCTCCCTCCTTCCCTGGGGCAGAGGGAAAGGCTGCCTGAAAATCAGGGTTTTTCTCCTGCTCACTTGCCAAGGGAACCTGTGCAAACACCTTGCAGCTAGTCGGGGGGGTGTTGTTTAAGAAGGCAGTTTTACCTCATCTGCAGGTGGAGGGAAGTGGAATGCCTCCTGCTGACCTGTGCTGGGGTGTTTTTCAGTGCCTGGTTTCTGTGCCGTGCTGGCAACGAGCACACCTTGATGTGCTGGGGGGAAGATCTGTGTCCTTTAGCTGCTGGGCTGATTGCAGGCTGGTTTGAATGTCTGCCATGACATTTGCCAACTGCTGCTTCCATTTCCTAATAGTTTATCCAGTGGCCTATCTAGCATCATTTCATCATCGGAACTGCTCCAGATAGTGGGGGTTTTGCTCACTTGTCCTCTGCAAAAAAACCCCAAAACTGTAGAAATATTAAAAGGGTGAAATTGGCTGAATCCAGCCTGAAACCTGTTTTTAGGATTTTTTTTTTGGTTGGTTTTTGGGTTTTTTGATGTTTTTCTGAGAATTGCTGGTCGAGGGCTCTGGTTGTGTTGGGTGCTTGTGGAAGCAGAAGCACAGAGCAGCCTGCTGTCTTTTCCGAGGAGCCTCTTGTCTCTTGTTGCTTGTCCCCTGACTGTCCAGCCCTGCAGTCAGAGCTGATTGTCCCTCCCTCTTGGAGTTTTAGCTCATGCAAAAGATGTCGAGGAGAGAGTGAGAATGACCTGTGTCAATTCAGACCAAGTGTCATTGACTCAGCCAGTCCCGTTGTGAAATGTGATTCACCCTCTGGAAGCCAGGAGAAAGGATTAGGCTGGTTTAATGTCGAGCTTTGGGTCAGGTCCCTGTGCTGCCAGAGCCAGAACTGATGGCTCCTAGTTGAGTCGATCAGCTGCAGGAGGGGACAGGCTCTGGGGCTGTCCCTGTGTCTGGAGGGTCGGGGTGGAGGTGCCACCCTCCCCAGACTGACTTGTGCTTCCTCTGAGGAGCTGTCATCGCCTGCCTTCCTCAGTAAGGCTGAAAATAAACTCACAGCCCTGCTTAAGTGTGCTGTTTTCAAGTCATTATCAGTAATAGCAGGAAACACTAGATTGCTGCAGGGACAAAAAGATCTCCCTGTGTTCATTTAGACCCTCAGGCATAAAAGTGCTTAAATTAAACACCCAAAGAGGTTTTTTTTGCAATTATTTTTAACATTTCCTCATCTTATTTCAAGAGCAATTTTCTCCTGTGTCAGTATTTGTGCAGGGAGTCACAGCTGATGGTGCTGTGATTTGCACAGGTAGCCCAGGCTGTGTCTTGGGAGCCCCTTTGGCACCAAACCATGAACCCAAACCCCCTCAGGCGGAGCTGAGCTTTGCTCCTTCCTTTCTGCACGTGCTGGGCTTCATGTGGTCTGAGTTCTGCTGGGCTGTCATGGCCAGAGTGCAGTCCAGGGAAATGCAGAGTTTAGGAAAGCCTTCTTCCCAAGCATGCTGTGCTTCCAGGTGGAGCATGCTGTGTGAGGAGTGATTTTGTGTTTTGTTCTCCTTTTCTTCCTTTTCCTCTTTGAACCTCGATCCAATTGAAAAGCAAAGTCGCCTTCCCTCAAGCAAAATTAATTTCATCCTAGCAAAATGAAAAGTAAAAATTTGTTCCTTGCCTTGCAGGTTGCCAAACCTTTCTTTCACTTGGGGGAACGTTAGAAAAATAAATTGCTGTAGTTTAGTAGCAAAATGTCCTCGAGGAATAGCAAAAAAGATGTTCTTCTCTCACTGAGCTATAAGTTTGGTGAATTTGACAGGACTTTGCTCAAACTTGTGCTTCCACACTCTGCTTCTTTTTGTCAACCTCAGACCTAAAGCGTCAGAAAACGAAAAACAAAAACATGGTTCTTTCTTCTGGGTCCTTGGACTTTTGTGCCTTCTGGGCCGGGCTTTTTTGTGGGACTGCTGGCTTGTAGGATCTCCTAGCCATGAGAGGTGGCCACAAGTGTTTTCTCCAGGATTTTCCAGCCATCCAGGGGGACAGCAGCCCAGGTGTGGCTGAGCTGAGCATCATCTGAGTGCCAGGGCAGGACCTGCTGTGTTTGACACAGGACTGTGCCTGGGCAGAGACAGAGGGGGAGAGCAGCTGGGTACCCAGAACTCTGAGCTCACCACCAAAACCATGCAGCTCCCTGGAGCACAGGGCACACGCAGGAGCACCGGGGTATTGCTGTGGCTGAAATTCCCATGGGATTGTGTGTGCACAATCCAGAGCCAGAGCTTTGGGGAGAGAAATGCCAGAAAGCTTGTGTGATGAAAATCCAGAGGTGGCAGTGCTGGTCCCCAGCCCATCCTTGCTGGGTTCTGCTGCATCCATGACACAAAAGCAGAACCTGTGCACTTGCTACTGCCACGGGAGGATGTTAGGGAGTCTGTCACAAGTTCAGCCCCATCTGCATGCTAACTCTGCAGTGGTGGAGTGGGGAAGCCCTGTGTCCTTTTTTATCATTATTTTTTCCCCTCTGGAGTAACTTTAAAACGCCCAAAAATTTTCTTGGGTTTTGGATTTATTTTGGCTCTTTGCCTCCATTACTCTTCTGTTTGTTCTTTGTATATGGAGGAATGAGGCTTGCTTCCTTGACCTTTTAGCGAGCTTGGGTTCCTCCTTTGGTTATTGTGCCTTGTGGAAAAGTCAGCAGAGAGGCTTAAAATACTGAAAAGGCACCCTTGCTTCCAAATCTTTAAATGCCTTTGCATTTAAAAGGTGTTAAGCAACAAAGCATGACTTGAGATGTGAATAAATATCACATTGTACCTCTCTGAACTGGGTTTTACTTCTCTGACACTTGAGGATGCCAGGCTGCTGCTGTGCATCGCTCTGGTAATCTGAGAAGGCTTCCATGAAGCCTGTGACCTGAATTTCTAAGCAGGCAGGGGAAAAAAAAAAAAAACCAAAATTGTCAAGTCAGACTTGCTCGTTTCTCTGGGAAGAAGGCACGCTTGGGTTTTCACATGCTGAGCATGGAAAGCAGTGCCAGTGCAGGGTTTTGGGCTGGCAGCTGGGGAGAGTCAGTGTGCTCCTCTTGTCTGGTGGCTCTGGCTGCCTGGGGATATTGCTGAGGTGCAGATGGCTGCTCACAGCTGCAATAACATCACAGCTATTGTGTGCCACATGTAGGTGTGCTAGGCTGGCCACATACCATAATAGTTCTCTCTATTTTTTTTTTTTTTGTACACCTGAATTATTTGCCTGGCATGGCAAACGCCAATTGTCCACTTAGCATTTAAAAATATATTGCTGCATTTTTGTGAAATGTCCTAATTCTCCCCAGGAAAATCTGTGCTGCTGTAAATTTTTGGTTGTTAAAAATTGAAAACTTGCACTACAAGAAATCTGGGGATGAAGTCATTTGCCTCAGTGCCTGTTGACCCCAGGCCATGCAGAATTTGTGACGTGTTTTTGTTGGGACAGAGTGAGGTTCCTGGTCAGATCAATGAATGACAGTGTCTTTCCTAAGCTATTTTGGAAGTTTCTCAGTGGTGCTAGAAGGGTTGAGGGGGTGAGCTTGATCACGTGGGAAGTCAGATCGAGTGGTTATCAGCACATGCTTTAAATTTTGGTGTGTCTGAGTATTCCACAGATGGAACATGGATGTGTAAACAGGGGCCTCGAGCATTAATTTAAGTTTCAGGGCTGAAAGCTGGTGTAGCTCTAGGATCCAGGACAAGCCTTTCTGAGAGTTCTGTTTTAAATTTGGTATTTTGGAGCTATTACTGCAAAGGAAGAAAAATAACATCTGGCCCCATGTTGCAAACTGTATTTTTGTTGCTTGTTTTTTGATTCTTGCCAGTAGTTAGTAGTTAAAAATCAAAAGGTCCAGATTTTCCACGAGTGTAAATTATTACTGGCTTCATTGACTTCATTGCGTTTACACAAAATTTGAACGACCAAGAATCAAATACAACATCCCAAGTCAGGTTTTAATACAGCCAGGATGGAGTTTTTATCATCTGCCATCTGCATTTTAAGCAGTGCTTAGTTGTATAGTTTTTATATGCAGACATGTGCGTAAATTCACTTATGCATGCACAGAATAATGGTTTCGTATTAATGCTGGAGCAGTTTGATGCAGTGCGCAGCAGTGGGTAAAATAAAAGTATTTAATTAAAATGCCCTTTTCCTGCAGACTGCATTAAAAGCAATCCCAGATTAGATACTGGCTGCCCATATGTGCAGCTCCTTTGTCATGTCCCTGCTGTTCCTGTTGGGAAGTTGAGAGGTGAGGGATGGTTCTTTCCCAAAGATCACAAGATTTTCCACGAGTGCTGCAGCGGGACTCAGAGCTCCCCTTTGGCCAGGCTCCTCAGGGTGGGTGTGATAAACCAGAGGAAGAGGGATCCCCCTCCTCTCCAGAGCTGTCTGTGACAGCAGGACACACTCCAGGCAGACAGAGGGAATAACAGACCAGGCTCCTTGGAGCATTCCCACCAGGCAGGCACCCCATGGTCAGCAGCGCAGAGAGCTGCTCCATGCTCTGGGCAGTGCCACAGCTTTGTGAGCTCACCACTGCTATGGCAGTGTGGCACTAACTTGGGTGAGGATCTGCCAGGAGCTCTCAAGGGTGTTGCACAGTCGTGGTTGTGCCTCTCTGCTGGAGGAGGAAATACTTTGGAATGAACCTTTCCTTGCTTTTCCTTGCATAGAAAAAGAGGTGGGATTAAAAGGAGTAGTCCTGAGCAGTGTCTGTAGCCAAGGCCAGTCCTGAGCCAGGGGGGGCTGTCTTCCCAGCTCTTAATTGGTGGTAGAAGAGGAGGAAAAGAGAAAGTGATCATTATCTTGTGTTAAAACAGAGATAATTACTGCTATAGAATTTCAGCAGAAAACAAAGTGGCAATTAATTATTCATTGTCAGAAGTCCAGCACGGCTGGGCAGAGCTGGGGTTCACATGTCCTGTGAAGGGAAGGAGCCCTGTGCCCTGTCCCCCTGCAGGGATGGATCCCTTGGGAGGAGGCTACTTTGGGGCTGCTGCCCATGGGAGCTGAACTTGTTGCTCCATAAAAGCTGAGTGCCTGGTGGGATCCCTGCCTGGGCTCGTGGGCTGTGCCAGGGGCAGGTCAGCACATCTGGAGAGGGATCCTGGAGTGGCAGAGGCACCCGTCAGGCTGCAGGGGTGTCTGTGCTGCCTTCTGGCTCCATCTGCACCCTGTGCCATGTTCGCTGGGAAGGGGCAAGCAAAGTGTGAGATGTTTGCCACTGGGATTGGGCCAGTGGGCTGAGTGACAGTCCCCCAGTGCCCTCTCACATCTCCCTCTCACATCTGCTGAAGCCAGCAGATCTGGAGGATGTCCTGCAGGCAGGTGGGTGCTGCAGGGACCCTCGGTGAGGCAGGATGCTGCATGCAGGGATGCAGCTGCTTTCCTGTAGCCATGGCAACAGCTGGGATGTGGTGGTGACTGCAGCATCCCTGGACCGATGGGGCTGCAGGAGAGGTGTGGCTGCAAGGCCGGGCAGTGCAGTGGCCCCAACCACTGAGGGGAGCACGGTGGGGCTGTCCAGATGTGTCCAGCTGTGCTGCTGGATCCTTTCTGGTCATCATGCCCACACGCCTGGCAGTGCCCAGAGCTGGGGGTGGGCAAGGGACCAGGCAGCACAGCTCAGAGAGCAGAGGACAGGGAGTGCAGGTGAGTTCTGTCCCAGGAGCCGCGTCCTGGAGCAGCACTGTGGGATCCCTACGGAGCCAGGCTCCTGTGGGTAGTGCTGAACCTCGCCCTGTCCCCCATCCCTGCATTACAGATTTAATCAGGATGCAGGAGCTGATAAATGCTTGGACTGGGAGATGGAAAGTTCCACTGAGCCACCACTGCTTGTGTGCCTGGGGGAAGCTGGCAGTGGGGGAACCGAGCTGTTCGTGCAGCCTCCGTGCTTGAATTAATTTTGTGTTCTGCTTGCACTTGGGTTCCTTCTTTTGTCATGTCTTCCAAACTCACTTTTTCTTAAAAAAACCCCAAAACAACCATAAATTCCAAGTGAAGCTTTTGTTAAAAGCCAACCTGCCTTCTGCCCTACCTCCCCTGCATGTGTGCTGAATGGCTTGGATTGAATCGCTGTTTCCAGGGATATTTAACCTGGCTTCAGAACAGAATCAACAAACAGGTGAACACCCAGGAAGCCAAGAGGAGCCAGCAGCCCACAGTGAGTAGGGTGATGTGTTATTACCCATGAGCTGCCTGGCCAGGTTCCCTTGCAGCTCTCGGTGTGTTTGGAGGAGAGCTTGGCGTGCAGGCACGTGTGCATCCCAGTTCCAGCAGGCGTGGGAGCACCTGGATCTGGTGTGCTCTGCCCTGCACATGGAGTGCTCTGCCCAGCCAGGGACAGTGCAGCTGAAGGCAGGATTGATGTTCCCCCTGGCAGATTTTTCCATGTAGGAAATTCCCTGCTGCTCCAAGCCCATAAATCAGGATGGATGGCCTTTTAAGGGTGTGTGCTATCAGCCAGTTTCCCATCCTATTTCGATTTTGCAGATCCATGACCCATTCCCAGTGGAGGTGCAGACTTGCCTGCAGCCAGTGGAGCTAGAGCCAGTCCTGCTGCCTTTGCTCCTTTTCCCAGCCCATGGACGGTGGTCCTGGGTGCCACTGCTGCTGGGGGAGCCCTGCAGGGGAAGCTGGGCTGTCACTCTGGGGACAGGGCTGGCCCCATCCCCTTCTGCCACAAAGGAGGTGCTGCCAATCCTGCTGGAGCTTGGGGTTAAAGCAGAACCTTGTCCCCAGTTTCAGAGGGACGAAGTGTGCAAGCAGACCAGGCTTGATTTACTGCCTTATGTTTCTACTCCCACAGGAGCAGCAGAAGAAACGCATTCTTGGTAGTTTATCTGTAAAACGCCAAGAGCTGAGTGAACTGCTCCAAGGATGTTGAACTGGAGAGCTGGAACAAGCTGGAGGCTTGTGCCTGGTGCTGGAAGGTGGCAGGCTGTGTGCCATGCCCTGTGCCCATGGCTCTGTGGTTCTGGGAATGGCAGAGGAGGGATCTCTCGTGTGGGAGGCTCAGGAATGGTTTGGGGTGGTGCTGCCCGTCTGACCAGCTGCCTGGCACAGCAGCAAGGGCTGTAGGAATGAGGTCAGCTGAGATGTGGGGTGAACAGAACGTGCCCAGGAGGTTCTGTGCGGAGCCCCAGGTGTGGCTGTCAGGGCACATCCGTCTTCATTTCGTGACGTGCTTAGCAGCAGGCACAGAGGGACAGAGTGCTGACACAGGCAAACACACTCTGGCATGGCTGGGCACTGTTCCTGTGGAGGTGAAATTACTGACAGCAAACTCAGAGTAAATCCTTGCCTTTATTGTTCTTTTTAAAAAGCATTTCACGGCTCTTCTGTGTAATACCGGTTTGTTCGCTCAAAATTTAAGCAGAACAGTTTCACCCGCTGTTTAATTTTTGGATGCAGATACTGAAGGCCCTCACCTTCACGTTTGTGTGAAGGTGTCTGTGTGATGGTGCCACAGGTGATGCATCCCCTTCCCAGCCTGGAGTGTTGGCCCAGGAGGCTGGGAGCAAGCTCCAGGATCCTGGGGAGAAACCCGTGCTGTTCCAGCTCTCCTCAGGCAGTGTGTCCTGAAGTGGGAGATGCAGATTTTGGACAGAAACGCTTTGTTTCTAACATTGGCTGCAGCAAACAAGTCTGGAGAAGCATTAAATCCTGAGGCAATTAAATGTATCAGGAAAGTGGGATTTTTTTTCCCCCCCTTTTGTGAGATACTTTGCCAGCTGTTGTTTCTGGAAAAAAATCTCCATCTTTTTTATGAGAACTGTTTTTGGGTTTCATTGTGTTTGGGGCTGGTTTATACATTATGCATTAGCTCGGGAAGGCAAAACATTTATTTACCAGCCTGAATATTTAGAGGAAGAGTAAGTGGGAGTCAGTGAACAGCATAGCTTAGCCAGAGATGCAGAAGAACTTTGCTGGTGTTAGAAATGGCACAGTGAAGCTGTAGGGGAGAAGCCAGACAGTAAATGGACTTTGCTGTACCTGTGTGTGGGTGACCCCTCTGCCTGCAGAGCCTGGGTTTGTGCTGGGCTCCATGGCCAGTGCCCCAAGGACAAGGGAAGCCCCTCTGTGTGCTGGGTCCTGGGCACTGGCAGGGCTGGGAGCTTCTGTTGGTTGAGGAGGAGTGGGTTTGCTTGGTTGAGCTTTGCTGAACACTATTTCTGAGGGAGTTCTTTCGTAAGGCACTGTTCTGAGAAAGCAAGGTTCTTGATGCTGCTCTTTTCTCTTTGCTGAATGAAAGAATGTTGATTAGAGCTTGAGGTAAGCAGAGTGCCATTGTTTGGGAGCAGGAATCGTGCTGCTATGGAAGGAGGCTCAAAGGTAATTACATTGCTTGCTGACTGCACAACCTTGCCACCAAATGATGGTTTGTGGGAGCGGGGCTGTCTTGGGAACAAATGGAGTAAGTGGGTTGGAGCTTTGGAGAAAACAAACTGTGGGGAAAACACATCCCTGTAGTTCAGAACATCAGCTTCAGAACAAGTCAGGAGGAGACTTCTCTGGGAGTAGGTCCTTGGCTACGTCAGGGCTCAGCAGGGAATTTTAATGGGAATTCAAACGAAATGCCAAGAAACAAAGGGAGCTGTGAGACCTGGGAGCAGGGCTTCAGCACCATGGGGTTACACAGACAAGTCAGAAACCTTCCTGAGCATCACTGCTGTGGGAACCAGGAGTGACCTGTAGGAACCGGGGATGAACAGCACATCCTCTTCCCTGGAGGTGCTGCAGGGACACAGCAAACATTGCTGTGGCTCTGGGCAGAGCAGGTGACAGGACAGCTCCCATGGGCTGCCTGGCACACACAGAGTTTCCCAGAGTCTCCCCACAGTGCTTGCCAGTGGTACCTGTGGAGCTGCACTGTGCCTGGCTGAGAATGTGGGAGAGAAAGCAAAGTAAAACCCCTGGGCTTTGTGTCAGAGGGGAAAATAGAGAGTGTTCGGTTCTTGGAGGGGGACTGGAGTAAACCATGTCTGGAAGCACGTGGTCCAAAGCAGCCAGCCCCAAACCCAGAAGGGTTCGTTTGCCCCACAGCATGTCCTGAAATAGTCATGTTTGGATAGTGTTGTGGGGGTAACTAAGCTGGAACGTGTGTGTAACTGTTCAAGTTGTGAATGCCAAAAAAGGGAATCCGTGCTAAGCTCAAAAATAGGGACTCATCACTTCATTAAAAAAAATGTTACAATTGTAGTTTGGTTTTGTTGCATTATGCTATAGGCTTTTTTGGCAGGAGTTTCGTGGGAGATGAGGAAACAGCAACTTGATGCTTCCCTCAAGCTTTTTTGAGACTATTCTCTGTTTTGCCCAAGCGTACGTGACGGATTCCTAAAAAATCCATCTTGGGCTCCTGGGCCTCCTGCTGGAAACTGCTCTGGAGGGTAAATGGGACAAAGCAGGTCCTGGATGGCCCTGCTCCCCTGCTGGGGCTTGGCCTCTGCAAACCAGGGTGAGGGGTCTGTCCCCCCTGCCCAGCTGGACCTGGCATTCCAGGAGGCAGGAGAGGTTCTGGCAGGTTCTGGGCATCACTGGTGGGATCTGCAGCAAAGCCCTGGTGAGCTGGGCTGGTGCTGGGTGCCAGGCTGAGCTGGGCACTGCCAGGGTGGACACCAAACCCAGGTAGAGCCCCTCACATCCCTGGGCACACGGGGTTGTCCCTGGGCACACGGAATTGTTTGAAGCCCTTATGTAAGGGCGTGCCACAAGTGCCCTGCACGGGGAGGATGATTAAAAATGCAGAACCCTTTAACGGGGGGCTTTCTCAATTTCTTTGAGAGAAATAAAACCTTAAGAGCTGTCCCTTTGCTTGATTCTTAAATTAACCCAGAGTTTAATTTGTTGCATTTGTTTTAGTTCGTCAGCTGGGCAAGGGTGAGCTCAGGCAGCAGTACGTCAGAAAATTAAGAAAAAAACCCCAAAGCCTTACAACTGCGTTTATGCAGGAATAGCAAGGTTGGTGAAGAGGAGTGGCGGGGGGGGAGGAGATTTTTAAAGCCAGGAGGTTTGTTCTTTTGGTGGCTTTCAGGTTTGGGATACCCTTTTCTGCAAGATGAGGACTCGGGAAGGCTTTTTGACCATCCAGTTGTTGTTTTTCTGGTTTTGTTTTTTTTACCTTGCTTGTGATGAAAATGAGTTTGACCCTCTGGCTGTGTGAGGTGGCACTGAATGAAGGCTGCCTGGCCATCCTGCAGGGCAACTGGCACATGGCCCTGCTGCTGCCTGGGATTGGGGATGGAGATGGGGATGTGCCTTGGAGGGAGCCAGGACTGAGTGTCCCCTGTTCAGAAGCATTGCCTGGTCTGGGGGCTGGCCCTTGAGGGGCTCTGTGTGATGGGGAGGTCTCTTGGGGCTGGACTTTGGGGTCTATGTGATGGGGAGGTCTTATGGGACTGGATGGGGGAGCTGGGGCACACCTGGGGGGCTGCAACCATTTGCTCCTGGCTCTCCCCAGCTGTGGTGTTGGGGGCACAGTGCTGAGGATGCTGCTGTCCCAGAGCCACAGGCATATGGCAGTGGTAGGAGGGGTTTCCATGGAAACCTTTCAGCAGCATGACATCACCAGCACTGTCACATTTAAGCTTTTCAAGGCTTTTTGGATTTCAGGGATTACATAACTTCGGAGGGGTTAGGCTGGGGCTCGGATCTAATCAGTGTTCAGGGTCTTAGTTGAATTAAATTTTTAGAAGAGCTGAACACCCCAATCCAGAAGTGGCCAGCAGTGGCAGCAGGGGTTTCCTGGTCATCTTGGAGAGGCTCTGCAAGCCCTGGAACCTTGGGAAGGCAGAGCCCCCCTGGGCTGGGGCACAGCCCCTCACACCCACCTGTATAGCTGAGCCAAGGGCTTTTTGCTTGGAGCAAAAGAAACAGCTTCATCATGCTTCTAGGTATCTGTAACCATTTCCTAGTAGCTGTTTGTGTTCATCATTCTGCCCAAGAACTTCTCCTTTATGTGAGCTTGAGGAAAATGCTCTGTGGTTTTCTGTAGCTTGGTGTTTCTGTGGGACGTCCAAAAATTTGGGAAATTTGGAAGTAATGTAATAACATCTAGAAGGCAGTAAACCCTGCAGATAACACAGGGAGACCCCTGAAAGATGATGGATTTGTTTTTAACCACAGTACAGTGCTCCAGACTCAGCTCCTGACTCGGCATTCCCGATGGGAGCGATTCACAGCGGTGAACGGCGAGTCAGGTCTAGGATTGCCTGGAACAGGAGGGTTGCCTGGGCTGGAAAGGAATGACTGGTCTTGCTGAGGGGAGGTGCAGCATCAAAAGGGGGGCCAAGACTGAAATCAGGACTGAGTGCTGTGAGCTCCTCTCATGGTGTGTCTGTTCCAGCTGTGCCCAAAGCTCTTCAGCCTGCCAGGATCTCATCTCAGGTCAACTGTGCCTCTGAGCCGCAGCAGCCAGTGCCAGGCAGGGCTTGGAATGGAATCCAGACTGGAATCTTGGGCTGGGAAGGGACCTTCAAGCTCATCTCATTGCCCTGCCTGGGCAGGGACACCTCCCACTGTCCCAGGTTCCCCCCAGCCCCATCCAGCCTGGCCTTGGACCCATCCAGGGGCAGCCACAGCTTCCCTGGGCACCCTGTGCCAGAGCCTCAGCATCCTCACTGCAAAAAACTGGTTTGAATATCTGATGTGAACTGGCCCTCCTTCAACTTCAAGCCATGGCTCCTTAGCCCTGATTGAGGAATGAAGGGTTCTGTTGCAGCTTTTATGGAGTGGTACCTGAGGGAAGGCAGCTTTTAAGCATTGTTTATATCTATTTATTCGTTTGTTTGTTTTAGCAAAACACGTTTGTGTACGTCAAAAGATGTATCATCTGCCAGAGGAGTATCATACCTAGAGTATGATTCATAAACCAGATGGCATTTGTCTGCCTCTGGAGAGTTAATCTCCTAATCTGTTTGTTTTTTACCTGTAATTGTGTATGAAAGAAAACTGTTATTTTAAGGAAAAATTATCAAGCCCCCCTGTTTTTACTTAACTAATACCATTAGAGTCCACGTACAAAATTTTGTTTTACTGACAAGAAATTCCTGTGGCTGCCTCTTGTTGGGGGAGTTTTCTGTGCAGGCAGCAGGAAGGATGCAAAAGGTGATGGTCTGGGAAGATCAGGCTGCTTTTCTTAAGGAGTCAGAACAGTTGCAATTCAACAATTTCAGCCAAAAATAATTGCATGCACAGGGGTCTGCTTGGAAACAATTTAATAGAGAGGTTCACCCAGCTTTGGGGCTTGGGATTGGTCATTGTAAGGGTGGTATTTGTATTGCCTAATTAGTGCTTGGTTTGTAATTCTTTTTGTTCTTACTTAGAGTTAGGATTAAGAACACAGAGGAGACAAGTTTTTTTCCTGTTTAAATCTGGTTGTTTATTAAAATTTATTTAAAGTATAGAGAGTTTTGTAATATTTTTAGCTGCTAGTTAAAAGCAAGTAAAATGGGGTGAACTTAGTTACAAGGTTTATTAAAGTTAAACAGTTTAATAGAGGATTAACACTTACATTATTTGTACTTTCGATTTAATAATTGAACTTTGTAATTTGTAGTGCAGTACTAATTGTTTAACTAGAAACTACTAGAAATTATGAAGAAGGAAGGAGAACACAGAAAGGAAACAATAGTTAAAATTCTTTATCTTGTTTTATACTTACTATAATATTATAAAAACTTTAAATTTTAAATTCTTCACTTTGTGAAGTTATGCACTTCCATTTCCATTGCACACTTGTGATTTATTACTCAAGTAAGGTTCAGTAACCCTCTCGCTCTGCAGGCTGGTACCTTTGTGTGCTGAGAGAGCTTCACCTCCTAGAAAAAACACGACTTTTGCCTTCTGCTTGCAGCCCAGGGTCCCTTGTGCTCAGCCACGTGTTGAGAACCAGCTTGCAGATCATTATCTGATGGCAGCCAGCCACTAAACTTGCAGTGACCTGCCTGCTGATAGTGTTGTGTGCGCTGCCTTCTCTGACATCTCTTCATGGAGCACGTTGTGTTGTTTTTGGAATAAACATCAGGGCAAACAGTGAAAACTGCTAGCAGCTGCCAAGGATGGAGGTGAAACACAAACTCTGTGGCTGGTGTTGGAAACAGGATCTCGGGTCTGGCTGCCCTCTCTGGAAGGGGCAGGCTGATCGAGCAGTGCCAAAACAAAGCACACTTGACCTCTGCCATCCCTGGGTGCCAGCTCACAGGGCACTGAGTGCACAGTCTGCCTCTTCTGGGGTCTTGTCCCACAGAGAGGTGCTGCAGGTGGGTGCCTTGGTGTCTTTGTCAGCTATGGAGAGTTTCTGCAGTGGGCTGGACCAGAGGGTGACTTTATTTTGCTATCCCATCTCCAGCAGTCGCATCCAAACCGAGGGGTCTGCCAGGACCTGTCCCCCAGGGGTTAGTCTGATGTGCTTTTAAATGAATCTAAACCTTCTGGCTTAAATGAATCCAAGTCTTTTGGTCTCTGCAGTCCACTGAAATTCAACACCAACATAATGAGTGTTAGCATCTCTAAAATCCAGGGAGCTGGGGCGGCTTTTGTGTCACACAGGGCTCATCAGATGTAGGACTGGCAGCCAAAATCACTGAGCAGAGCAGGAATTTGGGAGCTTGTCGTGCCAGATCTGCCAGCAGCCAGCTGGGTGAGACTGGGAGAACCCTTTGGCACAATTTATTTTGTTCACCAGGAAAACGTGCAGGTTGGATCTCAGGTGGAACCTCCTGACCTTTTCCTGAGCAGTGAGGATGTTCACTGAGTGGTTTTCCCATCCTCATGGCCTGTTCTGGGTGGGAAAGGTCTGACCTGGGAGATGCAGTGAGCAGGAGAGGCTGGTTGTCAAACCCAAGGCAGGTTGGTGTTTCTGGCTCTGTGCTCCCCTGGCAGGTGAGGCTGGTCAGGTATTAAAGGTAAAACTGTAAATTGCACAGTGGGCAGGAGAGCACCAGGGAGAGTCCAGTGGGATTTGGGAGTGCTTTTGTATTCCTGGTGTTTCTCTGGCGTTTATCAACTGTTGATTTTTTTGCTGGGAGTGATGGGACCCTAGCAGAGAGTCTGGGGATTCCCTGCATGACCTGGTGCCAGGAGGATCATGGAAGGTCAGCTGGGGTAAAGCCTCCTTAGGAAGCATGAGGAGCCCTGGAATACTGCCTAAATGGCAATTTCAGGGTTAGGGAGCTTGGTTTGAAACACAGCTGGTGTTAGAGACCTTTCAGCCAGTCCTGCCTGCCTTTGTCCCTGATGAGGGAACAGCTAAAGCCTCACAGATCCCTTGCAAACCCTTCCACTTCCACTTTAAATGAACTCATTACATTCCAGCTTGGCAGCAGTAAGAGGAACAACGGGGAAGAGGGAAAAATCTCGGAGTTAAAAAGAGATCTCAAAAACACCTTAGGAAATGTTCCGGGCCAACCACAAACCCTCCCTGGGGATCCTATCCACATATTAGAGCTCCAGCTGTGTACATCAAACAGCTGGGAGAGGAGAGCTTGGCCTCTGCAGTGCTTGGCTGGAGAGCAGGGCTGTGCTGGAGTGCCAGAGAGCCTTGTTCTGGGCAGGAAAAGCTATCCCAAGCAGGGCTGACCTCTCAGGAGCCCGGAAACCTTTCAGGAAACTCATCGGAAAATGCATGAGGTGGGGATGGAATGCCTTCCCCAGGCACCCTCCCAGGCCCTGCTGCTTTACAGGTTCATTATTTCCCCGTGGCTGGAGCAGAGAGGTTCTGCTTGGCTGGTGGATGGAGCCCTGCAGTGGGCAAGGCACACAGAGTGTCCTGTTTGATGGCTGTGGGTCAGCCTGTGCTTGGGGAGCAGTGTTTGCTGGGTGGGATCCAGGGCTCTGTCCCTGCCACCTGCAGGCACCTGCACAGCAGCCAGGGAGCAGGCAGGTGTGCAAAGGGAGGAGGGAAAACGGCTGGCAGAGGTGAGTCCTTGCACCTGGATGTTCCTGCTCTGCTGTAGATAGCATTGTATCAGGGAGCTTCCTTCCCTCTGCTCAGTACAGCTGGCTCTGGAGTGTCCCCTCTGTGTCCCTGCTCACACCCTGAACTGGCTCTGGAGTGTCCCCTCTGTGTCCCTGCTCAGTGCAGCTGGCTCTGGAGTGTCCCCTCTGTGTCCCTGCTCAGTGCAGCTGGCTCTGGAGTGTCCCCTCTGTGTCCCTGCTCAGTGCAGCTGGCTCTGGAGTGTCCCCTCTGTGTCCCTGCTCAGTGCAGCTGGCTCTGGAGTGTCCCCTCTGTGTCCCTGCTCAGTGCAGCTGGCTCTGGAGTGTCCCCTCTGTGTCCCTGCTCAGTGCAGCTGGCTCTGGAGTGTCTCCTCTGTGTCCCTGCTCAGTACAGCTGGCTCTGGAGTGTCCCCTCTGTGTCCCTGCTCACACCCTGAGCTGGCTCTGGAGTGTCCCCTCTGTGTCCCTGAGTGGACACAAGTTTCCAGAGTGGATGGTAGGAGTCAGCACTGACCTCCCAGGTGCTGGATGGCCCCAGGTTTAACGAACAGCCCTGGTGTAAGCTGTGCTTTGGGATGGGATTGCTCAGCAGAGCAGAGGGTGGAGGTATTTCTAAGTGCTTCTCATTTGCTGCCTGGTAGATGTGGGCTCTTGCAGAGTAATGAAGTTGGAAGTGTATCCTCTGGAATTGATTGAAGGACTAGTTTGCTGTTGTAAGGTATAATCCCACTTTAAAGGCTCTCTCATCTGAAAACATAATCTTATTTTAAGACTCTGGATATTACCAAGGCAATGCTTCCATTCAGGGAGGAAGGGGAGGAAAAGAATCTAATTGGGATAAAAAAGAAAATGAAAAAAGAGCCCAGTAGTACCTTCATAAAACAGATGGTCCTTTCTCCAGCCACATGTGAGAGTCCTGCCTGAGTGGGGATTTAGATGTAATTACAGCTGCCCTTGGAGCTCCCTCTCATTTGAGTGGAAGAGCAAATTCTCGGGGATCCACTGAAATCAAACCCGTTTCTGTGTCCAGCTTTCTGTGCCCATGTGAGGGAGGTGAGGGGTTCCCTCCTTCCTCTCTGCTTCTCCTCTCTCCCAGCAGGCAGCAGTGAATGCTTTTTCCACGTCAGAATAGGAAGTGTATGAAAGTTTGCACCTGTAAAAGACAGGAAGAGTTTTAACCATCACAGAGAGGAGCTGTTCTTTCACTTCTTCTGCATTCGGATTGTTCCTTTGAGGTCAAGTGGCTGTGGTAGGAGGCTGTGGGTGGGGTGTGACAGGAGCTGCCCTAGAAGATGTCCCAGCCAGCCCTGTCACCTGCCTGGGGCTGTGGCCTCAGGAGCGTCACTGCTCTGCAGCCCTGCAGTGAGCAGGGGATGCTGCACTGCCACCAGGAGCTGGGGCTCTCCAGTGGGCTCTGCTGAGAGCACCCAGGGGCCTGCAGGGAGGAGGGCTGGCTGTAGGGATGGTCTGGGGCTCTCCAGTGGGCTCTGCTGAGATCACCCAGGGGCCTGCAGGGAGGAGAAGTGGCTGTAGGGATGGTCTGGGGCTCTCCAGTGGGCTCTGCTGAGATCACCCAGGGGCCTGCAGGGAGGAGAAGTGGCTGTAGGGATGGTCTGGGGCTCTCCAGTGGGCTCTACTGAGAGCACCCAGGGGCCTGCAGGGAGGAGGGCTGGCTGTAGGGATGGTCTGGGGCTGAGCAGTGGGCTCTGCTGAGAGCACCCAGGGGCCTGCAGGATGGAGGGGTGGCTGTAGGGCTGGTCTGGGGCTGGGCAGTGGGCTCTGCTGAGATCACCCAGGGGCCTGCAGGGAGGAGGGCTGGCTGTAGGGCTGGTCTGGGGCTCGGCAGTAGCGCATCGCTCCTCGGGTACGGGTAGCGCCATTCTGTTCTGAAATGGTAATGAAGGGCACATTTGCTTATTAGTAATGAATGTCAAGCCATTCACTATCATGAAAATATCCTATTTCCACTACTTTGATAAATAGCTGCTGAGGCTCATGAATTTTTAACAGTAGTCCTATATTTAGGGGCTTTCAGTTCCTGGGTGAGATGAAAGGGAGACGGAGCTCTGGAAGCGCCTTGTCTTCTGCAAGCACTGCCACCTATTTAAAGCCAGTGTTGTCTTTCTGATGTATGAATAGTATGTTGACATTGATTGATGTGATTTTTATGCTGGAGATTGGGCTCTAAGCCTGCCTGTCACCATGAAGCAAAATGCATAACTGCAGAGGGACCTGTGCTTCATCTGCATGTGCGGCGTGTTCGCTTTCCTCCACACTCAGAGAACAAACTGGAGCCAGCTAGGGGGAAAACAGGAAGGCAAAACTGAAATCTGTCAGTGGGACCCCAGAGGAAAGGCAGCTCTGCTGTGTGGCACAGGACAGCAGAGCCTGGGGATGGGTTTTCCAAAGATCTGGACCCTGATGGTGCTTGTTCTTGTCTGGAAAGCAATTGGTTTGGTTGGACAGGGCTGTGCTGGTTCCCATCCATGGAGGATCTTGGTTGCTGCATCCTCTACTTTCCACAGCCATCCCCAGTTCCCAGCTGACTCTTCCCGGCAGAGTGGTGTGCAGCTGGCCTGACTCTTTTTCGAAATAATGTGATTCACCCCATTTCTGGGGACAGCCTATCTCTCAATCCTCTTGGAGGTGGTCATTGCCAAGTGCGTGATGAATGCATGTAGCACTGAGAAAATTGGGGAAATCTCAGCCTGGAGTGAGGGAATTGCTGGTGGCAGGGCTGAGAAACCTCCCAGTTGAGCCTGGACAGAATGGAACTTCAGAGTGCAGTAGCTGAAAAATTGGGTTCAATAGTGCCCAGCCCATGAACTGGTAACCCTGGGGAGCTGTCAGGGGTGCAGGTGCTGTGAGCTGAGGGATGCTTAGAGGAGCAGAGTGGTGCCCAGGAATCCCCATGAACTGAAAAAGGGGCTCGAGGAGATGTGGTGCTGCTCAAGAGGGCACAAGGAAGTGCTCTGTGCTGTGGTTTCTAGCCAGGCAGAGAGCTGACTGCAGCTGGAGCTGACCCCAAGCCAGGCTGAAGGCGGAGATGTTGGGATGCCTTGGGAAAGGCTGGCTGTCATCCTGAGAGCCCTGCTACTTTGTCACCTGAAAATCCCTCCTGTGCTAATGTTTGCACCCCCAAGTATTCCCTTCTAATGTACTTTCATTGCTCTATCAAAGTAAAGGATTGCTCTAATTTCCCTTTTATAGATGCTGAAGGTAGGTGTAGCATTTTAACCTTGCAGTCTTGGAATGGAAATTTTCCCTGTCGGTTTTGTATGCAAAGAGAAAAATGATGGATGTCTGAAGTATGGAGCTCTCTCTGGTTTGTTAAATATAATTTACATGAGATTTAAATGCCTGAGCACTTTAAGCACCTTGTGTTGGGATGGAAATGGGAAAAGTAAGGAAAGGATTTCTTTGCTTCTGTTGTGGCTGAGAGGGGAAGGGACCAGATCCTCTGTGTGTTGTGTCAAGCTTAAATGGAAAGTCCTGCCATGCTCTGGGGTGCTGTCCTGTGCTGCCCAGGGTGTCAGGACAGGGGCTCCCTGTCATGGTAGGGCTGCCCTGCCTTTCCAACCAGCTCTCAGCCTCTAGAGGAGGCAGCCCGTGTGTCCTCATTATCCAGAATTAATCTCCAAATGATGGTAAACACTGATTATATCAAAATAAGAAAATAGTTAATGGGATGCCTAATGTAAAATAACAAAGAGATTGTAATAGCTTTAAGCACTTATACGTTCAGGGGAGCTTAGGGCGTATTAGAGCTGCTGTGCAGATGAGCCTGGGCAGTGGCAGTGCTGGGATTCATTTGCAGGCAGTAAATCCCTGCCCTGCTGGCCCGTGGGAGCAGAGCCCAGGGCAGGCTCCGGGCTGGGAGCACAGCCTGCTTTGGCAGGAGGGCAGTGCTGGGCTGGGGGCTGAGCTCTCACCTCCCAGCGCTTTTCCAGGGCTCTGTGACTCCAGGGTCTGTGTGCCCCCACACCCTGCTCTGGCCCGAGGTGCTGTCCCTGTGCCACGTTCCAGGTGCTCACAGGGGCACTGCCCTGGCTTTGGCTGGCCCACGTTGAACTTGCCTCTATTCTTGGGCCACCTGTTTAAGCCACAACTTTAAACAGGTGTTTTGGCAAAATGCAAAAGTTTGATTCTTTGCAGTAGTGGGGCTAAGACTGAAGCAGACAGGGGAATTTGCTCTCCTCCTTTGAACTCATGGCATCCAGTGCTTGAGATGCTGAGAGATTAAAATGTCCCTCCCTTTTCTCCCCAAGAAAAGAGGTGACAGGAGCATCTCCTTTCCAGGTGGCTTTACAGAAGCACTTCTGGTAAAGTTGCCTTTTTTGGTTAGTCTGACTGTGGATATGAACACAATATAAATATTTGTTCCCCAAAATAAAGCTAGTGAAAGAGGGACTGTATTCTGTTCCAAATCAGAAGAAGTCTGGGAACTCCAGAAGAGCTGTAATTAAGCCAGTAAATTATTAGGAATTTCTGGCAGTTGGTGTGAGGACAGGAGCCAGCCAGGGATTTGTTCTCTTCTTGCTGCGGTTTTGCTGAGAACCTTCCTTGTGCCAGCTATTTCTGACCCGAGTGTGTGCCTGATAATGGATCACTTTGCAGAAGCATTGCATTTGTCAGGGGAAACATCTTGATCCAGCACCAGCTGTGCTTGTGTCTGTAAGAGCTGTACCCTGGAAGTTCTGCTGGGAGCTGCCTGTGCTGCTCAGGGAGCATCGCTGCTGTGCTGGGGACGGGGGCACAGCAGAGCAGATCCTGCTGCACAGTCCCACAAAGGTTTGGGTTGGAAGGGGAGACCTTAAAGTCCGTCCAGTGCCACCCCCTCCCATGGCAGGGACACCTTGCGGTATCCCAGGCTGATCCAAACTCTGTTTGACCTGGCCTTGGACACTCCCTGGGATGGGCAGCCACAGCTTCTCGGGGTACCCTGTGCCTGGCCACCCTCACAGGGAAGAATTTCTTCCCTGTATCCAATCCACCCCTGCCCTCTGTCAGTTTAAGCATACATCTATATAATTTACGCAGCTTAACTATAGCATGGTGAAGTGAAACTCGGGAATATAAAAGATCAAAGATCCTGGGAAGCAATTGCCAGAGTCATGCTGTGACAGAAATTAGTTCTTGTACTGAACAAAAGAAAGTATAACCTTCTCTTTAAAGGTCACTTGCCGCTGTTATTTGACTTAAACTCTCTCTGAACCATATGCTGTTGCATATTATTTATTATTTCTGATTTCTCCCCCATTTATGTTGAGATATATTTGCTTGTTGTCCTTGGATCTCGATGTGCCTCTGATCTTGCAAGCGACTCATTTGCACTGAAGCCAAGACAGAACCTTTCTGACTTCACGAGGGCCCTGCTTATGTTCAGGGCTTTGTTCCTTCAAGGCTTTGCTTCCTGCAGGGGAGGGAAGCGTCGGGAGTGTGTGTGCAGCTGAGAGGGAGCCTGGGGGCACAGTGGCACCCAGCACACAGCCAGCAGAGTGGGAAAGGGGGAGCACACGGTGTGGGGTGTGCAGGGCTGGGCACTTCGCCTCCTCTCTCAAAGGACATGCCTTGTGCAATTCCGGCGTGTTCCGAACATCTGAAATTGCGGAGAGCTGGCGCTCGGGGTGTGTGCAGTGACAACAGCTCAGCTGCTGGGGCTGCCCACGGAGGTGTTGTAGGTGTGTGCGTGTTTACAGCCAGGTGAAACACCCGAGCTGCTCTTCCTGGAACTGGTGCTGGCAGATCCAAGGGGGGATTCCCGGGAGCTGCAGTGCTGCTGCTCCGTGGGTGGAGGGCCCTGGGAGATGCTCTGCTTTCAGGCTGTGATTTGTCTGAGTGCCAGGGAGTAGTGTTTGTTCTCACTTCCCATGCAAATGAGCTGCCAGCGCTGAATTCCCCGTGGTGCACAGGGTTCAATTCGCCACCTCCTACTCCTCCATCTCCTCCCTCCCTTTTTTCCGCCAGCCCATGGATAACTCACTCAACAGAAAGGCAGTCCTGTCCCGTTCTGTTCACAGCAGCCTGCTCTGCCTGCATCATCCCACCCAGAACAGGTGAGCAGGTACCTGGCCAGGCTCTGCAGCCTCAGCAGGGCTGCTCCCTGTGCTCTGCCTCTGCTCCCACCTCTGTTGGGTGGCTGCTGTCTGTCCTCCAGGGGCCAGGAAAAGCCACTGTGAGGTGTGGGATGGTGCCCCTGGTGTGCTGCGTGATTCACCGTGGAGTTTGTGCCCCGTGCTGGTCCAGCTGCTGGTTTGCAGCAGTTCAGTGGAGACACGAGTGAAACATTAGCAGAACGTTTTATTATTGATGTATCACCATAGTTTGGCTCTCTTTGCATTTTAGCTCATGCCTCTGTGGTGCAAACACCATTTTCACTTGGCAGACAGGAAAACATTAATACATATTAAATAAAAGGTACTTGCCCTCCCTTCACAGAGAATTTGAGTGATCTCATTGATTTTAAAGGCAGCTAAAGATGTTCCCAGTCCCCTGCTGTGCTGTGTGATTTGAGATCCTTCCCCCTGGGTTTCGTGGAAGGCTGTGTGTGCCCGAGGTCTGCAGGCAGTGGGAGCTGTGAGGCTGCACAGATCCAGCAGGGATCCAGCAGGTCCTGAGCCCTCTCTCCTCCTGCACTTGCAGGTTCACCCTGGTGTGTCCCTGCTCCCTGAGAGGGACAGACAGCAGGGAGGCAGAGCTGGTGCTGTCCAGGTGATTCTGGAGGGCAGGGAATTGGGTGGAACACTCTGCAGGCAGGTGCTGAAAGTGATGTTGCTGCTTACCCTAAACCCGGCAGCAGTCTCAAGCTTGAGTTGACCACAGTGATTCTGAGTGATGAGAATTCATCCTGGCTCATTGTATTATGACTGAAATAATTTTCTCGTGGTGGGTGTAGATCCAGACATTTCCCCTGAATCTGGCCATGCCCTTTGATGGTGTCTTCAGAAGCTGTGGGCTCCCTGTCCTGCACAGCAGCCACTGCCTGTCAGAACACCTGGAGTCAAGTGCCAAGGAGCACAGCTTCTCACACCTAGTGCTCCTCTGCTCCTGTAATATTTAGCTCCCTTTCCAAAGCCTTTCCATACCTTGCCAAATGGCCATTAACTCCAGTTACTTGTAAATGGGAATAATCCTAATATTCATTTATTTTTTTACAAGTTGCCCCAGTGCAAGGTAGAGCTGCACCCCTGGAAGGAGGGTTGTGGTGAGCTGCAGACTCCAGCCCTGGGTTTTCTGGGGATGTGACCCTCAGGAGCTGAAAACTGAGGCTGAGTTGAGGGTATCCAAGGGCTGGAACCCCCGGGAATGTGTTGGGTGCTGGGCTACTCCTGGAATTGTGCCGAATGCCCAGGCAGGAGGTGACTGGGGAGGTGCTGAGCTGTGTGAAGATCCTGCCCTTCTGCTGCTCTGCAGGACCAGAGCGGATTATCAGGCAGAAGTTTTTTATTCTTTGAGTTTAGGTTCATTGGCAGGGTGGCTGTGGTTTTTTTCTGTGCAATCAAAACAAACCTGGGAAAATGTGCACCTATTTTCTGTACAAAGGCTGGGGACTCTATTAGCAAAATAACAAACTGTCTGAGCTTTTATAACCCATTAAATAGGGCAGCTGTTGTTGGAGTGGTGTTCCAGCAGCACCCTTTATTTCTTCTTAGAAAGGAGCTCCTGTGTTTTGCAAAGCACTCCTCTTATCTGTACTCATCTGCACCTGATGCAGCTAATAAAAATGCAGCAGATTTTCAGATTTGCATACATTAGTTTATAATTGCATGCTTCCAAGTGTAACCCACTGAAGGTGTTTGTGTTGGGGCGATGCTGTGGAGGATGTGCTGATGGACAGCTTGGATTTTCCCTGGAAAGGAGGTGCTTTTCCTGCTGCTGTGGGATGGGAGCCTGAACCTGAGGGAGCTCTGGGCATTTCTGCTGCATGCAGGAGGCAGGGCCAGGATTCCCAGCCACTGACACTAGAGACAGCTTATGCTATTTTTGTGCTGTTTTTTCCCTGTTTGCCTTTACCTTAGGTGCACTTCGGGCTCCTTGAACCTCCCAGAGGCTCTTGATAAAGGGATTGTTTTTTTATCATCTGTCTGTAATGAATGTGAAATCTCAGAGGCAGCTGCAGGAGGAGGGGAGGCACACACACATTTTATTAGCAAAGCATTTTGCATATTGCTGCAGGCAGACCTCCCCGAATGGGAAATGGTCAGGAACTCTTCCTAAAGCTGTGAGGGAAGCATCAGCATTGCACATAATGATGTTTTGCTGAGGAAGGATGAATCCTTCCCACCTGATTTCCCTTCCTTGTCTCCCAGCTTCCTTAGTGTTTGGTGTTGCTGGTTGGGGATTTTTCTCACTTCTGCCCTTGTGCTGGTGCCTCTCTTGCTGCTTCCTTAGGCTGCACACCTGAGGGTGTTCCTGGCAGCCTTTGGCAGCTCTGGCACAGCTGGGCTGGGAGGGGAAGGCAGCCTGGCTCTGCCTCGGAAGGAAGTAGTCATAGCTCCTGGAAATAGTCACAGCTGCTGGCAGGTGAGTCCCGGCTGGTGATAAAAAGTCACAGGCATCTCTGGTGCTCATAAAGGAGAAGGGTATTGCTGTGTTTCCTCCATTATGGGTATTTTCAAGATGCTGTCTGTACTGCTCCAGTAGTCCCTGCTAGTTTGTTAGGACTCATTATAGAATTTACCAATCCATAGGAATACAATTAACAGTAATAAACTGAGCCTTTGGGCAATGTATGTAAAAAAGAATGTTTTCCTCCTCAGGTGCAGTGCCTGTGTAGAGCTGTTGCTTGCATGAGGAACAAAATTAAAATGCAGCTGCATTTTGCTCAGTTATTGCTTCAGAGGCAGCAAAACTGGGAGAGTGAACTGGATTGTTTTTCCATTTAATCTTCTGTGCAATTGCTAATTAAGTTCCTATTGCTGGAGCTTTGGTAATGCTAAAGATGTGAAAGGCAGTTTGGTTTTTCCCCAGCTGATGGCTGGATGTGAAGAACTGACCATTAGCAGAAAGCTGCTGTTCCGAAATCTGGAATTACTGAGAAGCACTTGAATGCTAGAGCATCATCTTCACACTGGCTTTTTGGTCTATAACCCAAAGCCATTCCTGCAGCCTAATTGGCAGGCTGTCCTTAAGAGCTTTATAACCCAATTAGCATCCAGAGCTGTAATAAAGCATTTGAGCAAATGGAGGGAATTTGTCTTTCAGTGACTTGAGACAGTGCTGCAGAGGCTGTGAAGTGCCTGGTGTGCTCCTCTCGATGCTTCTGTGCATGGCTGGGCAGTGGGAAGAGAGCTGCCAGCCCTTCCAGGTGATGTTCACCTGCTCTGGAATGCTCTGCTCCCTCCAGCAGGGAGCTGTGCTGGGCTCAGGGGGGATGTCTGTCCCCCCTTGGGCATCTGTGGGTCACAGGGTGGTGCTGGCCCAGGAGAACACAGCACAGTGAACCTTTGGGGCAGGGTGGTTCCCAAGGACAAGGTGAGCTGAGACCCAGGGAGGGAGGCAGAGCCTCTGGCAGGGCTGGGCTGGGTGTGAGGAGCTGATTAAACATCTGAGCTTTCTCTCCCCCTCCCCACTTTTTGCAGCTCTCCATGAGTTCCCCAATGACATCTTCACCAACGAGGACAGGAGACATGGAGCTGTGGTCCTGCACGTCCTCTGTGTAAGTGTTGTGGCTTTGCTTTTTTCTCCTGCTGCCATGGAAGAGCCTGGTGTGCTCCAGAGCTCTGACTGAAGTTTTCTCTTGGGTGCCTTCTCATCTCCTGTATGGACTGTCAGGTCAGGGATGTGATAGCTTTTTGTTCTTGGCATCCTCTGATGAAAAGGAGTCAATAATGGAAGGATGGTTTAAACTGCTTCCTGTTTTCTTTCCTTCTGGAGACACCATTAGCAGGTCAGGCCACAGAAAGGAGCAATTCGTCTCTGAAAATGGGAGTTGGGCATCTTTAAGATGAAAACTAAATGTCAGAGAGCTAAAAGATAAAAGAGTTCTGCTAGAAGTAACTCTGGAACGCTCTGAAGTGTGTGGGGTAGAAATATCCGTGGGATTACATGGGTTGGAAAGTTTGCTTTACCAACTCCATGGATTACATTAGAGACATTCTTAAACAACCAAGAAAATACCTGCTCCTAATGAATGTTTAGAAGCTTTTAACAATTTTTGGTTGGCTTAAATGAGCAGTCACCATTAGCCGTGAGAAGCGATTCATGATTTCTTTTTGAGCATAAATTAGACTGCATTGTGTATTTTAATGTGAGCCCTCTGTGCTAGGACTTTATTTTGGCTAAATAGCTGCAGAAATTTGTTGAGTAACGTTGCTATTGACCATGCCTGGCAAGTTCAAGAATCCCAAGTTTCCATGGGAACGTTGAGCTTTGAAATGTTTTGGAAACTGAGCACTGGACCCGAACTGGATGTTTTATCACCAACAAGGATACTCCTAAAAATCAATGTATGAATTCGGTTCTGAATGTGCCTTTAACGTGTCAAAAGGAAGTCTGGAGGACTGAAGTGACTACTTCAGAATAAAAAGAAAAATCTGTTTTTAATGAGAAGTAGGAAAGCATCCACTGTCCCATGTGCTCAGTTTCTTCCCTGCTAGCAAACACAAGGCAGCTGCCTTTGTCCGTGGCTCCCCGCTCCTCTCTCGAGCAGTTTTGTGCACTTGGGGGAAGATTTGCTGACCACTCTTTGTCTCGTGGTCTCTGGGGTGCAGGGCCTGGCTGGATTCAGCCTCTGCTCCTGGGATAAGGACCCTCAGGAAACAGGGAACTGGCAGCGTTTAGCAGGGTAATGAACCTCCAGTTCTGTTTTTTTATCTCCCAGAAACAGTTACCAAACCTGTGATGAAATCAGAGCAGAGGCAGAAATGCACTTTTTTGGGGGGAAAAGAGGATACAGACACAGAGTTTCATTGTCTTCATTGAGGTTTCTTGATGGGTTTGAGGAAGCAATAGGGGCTCTGTAATGGTAGGGAGAACAATGCAGTGATGATGAGAGGTCATCACCATGCTTCTCATGCTGGTGACCGCCCCTTAAACAGTTTCTATTCATCTCAGTAAAAATGTTGTTCTCTCCTCCACCCCTTTGCCCATACTTCCATGTTTATTTCTGAGAGATGTGAAGACAAAGCTGGTTTACCAGAAGGGGAAGGAAGGGCACAAGGAAGGAGTGCAGGAGGATACCCAGGGCATCTTCTCCCTAGTGCATAATAAAAAGGGCAAAAAGACCCCAGCAAATCTTCGCAGTGGGGCTGTGTGAGTTACTGAACACGATCTGATGCTTCACAAAGATCAAAGTTAATCCCAAAGCACTTTAAAAATCTAGGAAAAACTGGGCATGTCAGCAATAGTTTTAAGTCTGAACTGAAAATACTTTGGTTTGAAGGGAAAGTGGGCCACTGAGGGCATATTACAGGTTGGAGTCATGGTGTTTAATTTCTCTGATACTTTTTTTGGAGCTCAGCAGCTGACTGCTTCACTGCCATCCATTATTTCCATGTCCCCTCTGAGAAGAGGTTGAGCTGCTGAGTAACTCTCCATTAAATCACTGCTTTGGGATGTTTCGAGGGACCAAGGTCTGGATTTTAAGTCTGGTGCTGTTCCAGCAGCCCGGAAGCTCCCCAACACCTAAGGGCTTCTTTTTGCTGTCTTAACATTTTGTTTGTGGAATCACAGGCTGGGTTGGGTTGGAAGGAGCCTTACACATTATCCTCTGCTCCTCTGCTATGGGCTGGGACGCCTTCCACTATCCCAGGTTACTCCAGGCTTTGTCCAAACTGCCCTTGGGCCCTTCCAGGCATCCAGAGGCAGCCACAGCTTCTCTGGGCACTCTGTCAGCCAGGGGGATGAGACTGTTCCCCCTTGTCCTGTCACTCTGAGTCCTTGTCAAGGCCCTCTCCAGCTCTCCTGCAGTCTCTTGGGATACTGTGGGCTCAGCCATCCCTCCTGCTCTGGCTGCAGGAGCAGTGTCAGTGCTCAGCCATCCCTCCTGGCTGTAGGAGCAGTGTCAGTGCTCAGCCATCCCTCCTGCTCTGGCTGCAGGAGCAGTGTCAGTGCTCAGCCATCCATCCCTCCTGCTCCTGCCTTGCCTCTCCTTTCCGTAGCCATGGGAACAGGGGCTCTGCCAGGCACCTGCCTCCCTCCTGCCTGCTCAGGAAATGTAGGTCGCCCTGGACAGGTCCTGTCTGTATTTCTGCATCGGGTCAATACCCACATACATCTCATTTCTGCAGCACTGAGCTGTCTCCTAGGGCAGGATTTCCTTGGCCATCCGTGCTGGTGCTGGGCACATTATGGTGCATGAGCTGCTGGCCAGAGTCTATCTGGATTCTGTTGCTTCTTGCTTTGGTTGGGATTTTTTACTTTCCCTCCAGCAGTGGAGTTTGAGGTGGGTTTGTAATGCAGTCAGGGTTTAAGAAAGCCCTGTGCCTGGCTGCTGTGCTCTCAGGGGTGGCCCTGGACCAGGGTCTGTGGGGCAGCAGCAGGGACAGTCCCCATGGCCCTTCCCAGCCCTCTGGGAAGCAGGCAGGGCTGCAGGGATTGCTGCTCCTACGGCATTAGGCTCTCTTGGGAAAAGCTGCTTTAGCTCAGTGAAGCGAGCTTTAGTTCGAGTATGAAGACTCATGGGAAGCTCAAGGGACAGCTGGACAGCCATGGAAAATGAACATTTCTGTCCTGTGCAGTGGAACAGGTATTTTGAGTAAGATGCTTAATCACCTTTGATGCAGAGATTACATGTTTGTTTGTTAGAATCGTCATTTCAAAATCAGTCCTAATGTGGTACTTAATCTGGCATTTATAATCCTTTTATGCAGGACCATTGCAATTTCCCAATTTTTAATGTGCTTTTGGGGGGGAGGAGGAGTGAGTGCGGCTTTTGAAGTGTGCTGCCTGGCTGAGGACTGCCATATCATCACTTGGGGCCAAACACAGCCGAGTGAAGCTGGGGCTGAGCTGTATTTTGTGTGTCGAGTCCTCCCCCTTGTGCTCTGCTGCCATTGCACAGGGCATGGTCCGTGTCCCCCAGCCACCTCCAGAATTCCCAGTGGCAGTTCCAGGTGGAGCAGCCTTCGGTCCCTGCTGCCCTGCTCCTCCCCAGAGCTGCTGCTCCCGTGGTGCCTGCGAGGACAGGGGGGCCTGGGCTGAAGGAAAACCTGTGGGACTGCTGGGTGGCATCTCAGGATGGCTTGGATGGAAGATGACAGTCTCAGCTGTGCTGCTGGCTCCCTCCTCACAGCACCTGCTGTGCAGACTGACCTCCCTGATGCTCCTGCCTTCCTCCCTCTTGCATGAAAAAGCCCCCACTGGTCCATGGTCTCTCTCTGAGTCTGGCTTCACATGGAGTTAAATGTGTTGCTGGTGTTCCTGCCGCCCAAACCCTAAGCATTGTTCTGTTTGGTTAGAAAGGAAGAAAACAAGCCCCACCAGAGGGGAACTTCCAAGAAGTAACAGCTACTATCCTGACTGTGGGTGGCTTCCAGTGCTTTAGTCCCCACTGTTGGGGGATCAGCAAGAGCCTGGGGGCAGTTCCTTACTCATTTCAGTGCCCTTTTTGCCTTTCATTTTGTACCTGACCCTCCTAATGAGAACACCTTAGTAAACAGAAGGAAATCGCCGTGTCACCCTCGAGGGTTGTGGTTGTGCCCTCTGAAAACCTGGACACAGTGAGATTGCACTTTAGTGCTGGGACGTGGAGATGCTTTGGCTGTCCTGTGTGCAGGGGAAGAGGCACAAACCCTCCCCTGAGGCTTGGCTGCCTGCAGGAGGTGCAGGAAGCCCAGCAGCCACGCTGTGCTCCATGGACACGGGTCTGTCCCACAGGCAGGACACGCTGCCTGCACAGGGATGATGCTGATGGACAGATTGGCATTCTTGAGAGGCATTAGTGTGGGTTTGGGCATTACCCACTGCAGATTAATATGATTAGCAGATCAAAAATCCAGGCTGAAGTCAGGCACCCGCTGTCCAATGTATTTCAGTGGAATTTGGCCACATCACTCTCTGGAGCCCTTCCTGATCCTTATTCCTGTGCCTGGGAGCTGTTTCCTTCCTCTCTCTCTGTTCCAACAGTTGGTAGTGTGTCAGCAGCTGGTGCTCCCTGCTTTGCAAGAGCAGGTTCTTTGCTGCACCCAGCAGAGTTGGAAACCTGGAATTTCGCTTACTCTAGTGGTCCTCAGGGCTGTTTTGCAGTGTAAGATTTTCAGGAAGCCTAAGTTACGCTTACTCATGTTCATGACGAGGGGCAAGGAAGCACAGAAACTGTCCAAGTGACATTCTAGTGCCTGTTGTGTCAAGAGTGTTTCAAAATCATCTGTTATGATGAAATTCCCATCTACAATCCTGAAAAAAATTGCACTTGAATTATTTTTGAGCTAGAAGAGTTTTTGTGGCTGGAAGTTACAGTAATTACTGGCTTTTTGCAGCAAAGCTGTAATTCCGGCATTCTAATTGAATCGGCATTTTTGATGGCATTGGGGGATTTAAACCTGTTCCTGGAAAATCAGAACAAGAACAAAAATCTGGAGGCCATTTTTATTGCTGCTTTCTCTCCAGAAAAAAATACTCTGGTCTCCTCCCCTCACCTGAGCTTCTGCAGGCCTTCAACAGCAAGCCAAACCACAGGATCTTTTGGGGATGTTCTCAGAACTGTGATTAATCCCTAGGATTAATACACCGTTTTTCTACAAATATTGGCCACTTCCCTCAGCTGTGGTTATTCACTGCTTCTAGAAGTGCTTCTGTGCTGGTGCTTGGCAGGTGTCTCCAGAAAGGTGGAGCTGTGTTTAACGTTGCAGCAGGAATGGGATGTGTCCGTGCCAGAAAAGCAGAGTGGGCTGGGAGGCAGGCTGAGCCTGGCTGGGCTTTGGGCTCTGCTCCTGCCTGGCATGCTGCTCCCCTGTTTTTCCCTGTGCCAGTGGGTGTTGTCTGCAGGTGGGGAAGTGGGCAGGATGGGCCAGGTGCCCTCCAGGGCTATGCTCCCTGGGTGTGAGCCACACTGTGTCCTTTGCCTCTGGGGCAGAGGTCAGGCCCCAGCACATTCTATTCAACAGTACAGAAACCCAGATTAAATGCTTCTTGCATGGAAATAAGAGCTGATGGACTCAGTGTCCCTCCGAGTCCTGTGTTCTCCCTTGTTTTATTTGTTCCTGTGTGAAGTTCAGCAAGATTTACCACATGGCAGGGTGCTTCAGTCCAGGAAAACAAGCTCCTTTCCCCTTTTTCAGAACACTAGATTTCAAATATCGCTCCTCCAGGATTTAGACTTTGATAGAATACTGTGATAAAAAAACCTTGCTCTGCACGATGGGGGGAAAAAAAGGAAGGCAAAAGTACTTCAGTGTGGCTTAGCAATGTCCAGAGAATTAAAAACAAAAAGAAAAAAAGCATTTTGGTTTTTAGAAAGTGAGTACCCAGTGGAAGCTGGGATGCGTTGGGGTGCTGTGTTCAGCTGTGTGTGCCAGGCTCCAGACTCAGCCTCCTCTCCTCTCTTCTCCCTTGCAGGCTGTGTACATGTTCTACGCGCTGGCCATCGTCTGCGACGACTTCTTCGTGCCCTCGCTGGAAAAGATCTGTGAAGTGAGTGTCAGAAGTGTCAGGGAAGTGTTCCTTCTCTGTGTGCTGCTTTCACAGCAGATCTGGACAACCCAGGGCTGTGCTGCTGGTGTATTCACTGCTGTCCCGCAGCGCTGCCCGTGCTGCTTCTCTTGTTGCTCAGCATGGCGTGTGCCCAGCTCCGTGTTCTCCAGGTGCTCCAGGAGCTCACACTGTGCTGCTTGCTGCTGCCTCTGTGTGCAGATGGCCCAGCAGCAGCACCAGGCCATGGCCAGAGCTGACACAAATGAAAATCTCTGGTGGTTTACCCCAGCAGAAGTTCTGGATCTTCTACCCTGCCCTCCCAGTCGTGACTGTCATGCCTTGTGTTGTGTGGGTGTAAGTTGTAAAGCAGCAGGGACAGCTAGGTCAGCTGTAAAGAAGCTTGTGAATGCTCCCAGCAATTGCAAGGGACTCTGTTTCTCTTTGGTGAGATCGGGATGCCTAAATTTTAGAAGACAAGGAGTATGTTTCGGCCTAAATCAGCTCAGACAGCCACAGAGCATGTGCCCGAGGTTACTGTGAGCCATATCTGCTGTCAGGTCCAGGCAGGGAAATCTGTGTGTGGAGAATATGGTTTGGTCTTGGCAGTGAGAGGTCTGTGTCATTTGTAGAAGAGCCTGCCCACGTGCCTGGAAATAAGTGTCGCCTGTCAGGACGTGGGCTGTTCTGGCCCTGGGAGAGGTGTGGAAGTTGGCAGGACAAGTCATTTGTGCTGACAGCACTGATGGAAGCTGTCTCCAAACTAACCTGAAATCTGAAGTTCAGCACTCTGCTGTGCAGGCATTTTTTTATCAGGGGAAAAAAGTCCCCCAGGAAATTCCACTTCTTGGTGCTTATGTATAAAGTCAACTGGAAGGTAAGAGCACAAGGCAGGAGCTTCTGTCCTTCAGAATCACTGCAACCTCTGAGGAACCCCATTGCAAGGTTCAGGAGAGGGAGCATTGTTGTGGATGTGGGGATAGGAGGTGCTGGGGAATGTAAACACCGAATTCTTTGACCTCCCCTCTCCCAGACAAGTGAACCTGGGAGAGGAAATGGTTTTCTGTAAAACTGTATTGTATAGGGTTCCTCAAGCTTCAGAGCACTCCAGCAATGCTAGACTGGTCTTCTGCCATTAAAAGCATTCCTGGTGAGGGCACATCCTGCCCTTTTCCCTTGTCCCATAACTTCTGTGTGTATCTTAGGAAGGGTTGTTAGCCATTTGTGGCAGTGGGTGGAGTTACCCTCCCTTGGGGCTGGGAATATCCATTATGGAATCTTCAGAAATGGCTGCCGTGAGGATTTCTGCTCTCTTGTCTCTGCCAAGGGTTCTTTGGCAAGCATGAAGCAGTGCTGCAGGGATACAGGGATGAAGGGAGATTGCTGTGTCCTGCCAGGCTGGAGGGGCTGCCTCAAAAGGCAGCTTACCCAGGGACACTTCCCACCCCTCTGGGCTGCCTTCCCTTGCTCCTGGCTGCCTTTGCTGTGCTCCCAGAGTGGCAGCTGCTGCCTTGGTGTGCAGTGACAGCTCGGGTGGTGGCCGTATGGCAGGAGCTGGTTGTTGCTCCTCTTCAGCAGGGGAAGGTGCCTTGTGGCATCTGCTGAGCAGCAACTGGTGCAGATGGAGCAAGTGGGAGTGCAGACAACACAGAGGATGTAATTAACCAAGGAAATCTTTGGAGGCAGCATATGCTGATGAAGTTCTCATAGAACAGTGGGATCTATCCTGTCCAGAACCCCCCATATTTTACAGTCCTGCTGAGGGACAGGTACAGGAGGTAAGTGATGTAGTCCAGGAGCAAGGGGGTAAGGAGAGAGTAAACCAAGGCATTAGTCGTACCAGGGAAGGGAACTAGGGGTGGCCCAAGCCTGAGCCCCAGGCTCCCTTTGCAGGCTGAAGTTGGAGAGGTAAGGTGTGTGCAGCTGGGGTCGTGGAGCAGACAGACTGTGAGTGGTTAAGTGTCCTTGCTGTTGGCTGCAGTGCTGACCATTCCCTCCTCTCCAGAAGTGTCACTGGCATCTCTGCCCTCTGTGCCAGGCGATGCTGACTGCAGTAGTCAGTGCCTGTGGTGACTTTTCCCCTATGCTTAACCTTGGTTCACACAAACCTTCACAGGTACCTGCTTGCAGCAGGCAGTTTTACGCTAGGAGTGGAATTCCTTCAGCTGCTCAGTGTGGTAATCAGTGACTCTGTGTTTCTCTGCAGCGCTTGCATCTCAGTGAAGATGTGGCTGGGGCTACTTTCATGGCAGCAGGCAGCTCTGCTCCCGAGCTGTTCACATCTGTCATAGGTAAGGAACCTGCTGCTACTTCTCAAAACCTGCGCGTTTCCCTGGCCGTTTGCAGAGTTGGGTTGGGATTGCTGCATGCCTGCTAGGTTTGTTACAATCCCTCCTGGGCACACAGGGCACCAGGTGGAGTGACTCTGGGAGTGCCACTGTCTCACAGCAGGGCTGGATGTGACCCTGCCAAGCCAGGACCAGTGGGCACTTCAGCACAGCTGCCCATAAACCAGACTGCACCTACAGCCTCGTCCTCTCCTGTCCTCTTTCCTGCCCCATCTGCCACACCAGCTCCAGGGCTCAGTGGGAAAGGATTTCCCCCAGCCTCTCTGGTTGGTACCCTGATACAATGCTCATGTCCTCAGCAGCAGGTTCTCTTCCATCACCTCCCTCTTCTTAGTCTGCCAACACCACTTTTCCCTGGAAAAGCCACAGTGGGGAGGAGAGGAGGATTCTAAATGCTTTCTCACAGCAACAGGTTGGTCAGAGCATGACACTTCCAAAGCATCTCTCCACTTATGGGAAGTGTGATGAAGGGATTCAGCTGTCCTTAAGTGTGCAAAACCCGGGAAACTCAGGTGGTGCCCTCAGAGCTGTGAGAGAGGGGCACTGCAGCAGTGTTAGAGAGATGCTCCACCTAACCACGCTAGGAGGGTGAGGTGTTCCTGCAGTGTGACTCACCCACATCTCCCTTGGCAGGGGGTGCTCAGGGCAGCAGCTGGCAGGGTACAGAGGGCTCTCCATCATCGAACAGGATTAATTCCCAGATACTTTCTGTAGGAGACACTTGTCTTTCAGTCACAGCTGCCAGATGCAGAGCATGAGTTGATTCATGCCAAGCTCTGCAGAGGGGTCTGATTGCAGAAGCAAAGCCTTATCATTTGGGATTGTCCTTCAGTTAGGGGTAGTACAGTACCAGGGTGCAGCTAAAACCAGGTTCCTTCAGACAATTTAGAGAGAGAAGCCCTGATGGCCATCAGATCATTTTCCTGCTGCGGTGTAACCCACCAGGTGCTCTGTGTCACTTGGCAGGCGAGTGCTTCTGTGTTTCTGAGAAAAGGATGAAGTTGGAAAAAATGTGTAAACTGTGCTGGCCAGATAAATAGTTTTAGAACCTTAAAAGCAAGAGGTTAATTTAAACAGACTGACAGCTAGCAGGAGATGGAGTGTTATTTTTATTCTGGAAAGGACTTTCTTCAGCACTGTGATGCATGTGTCTGTCAGTTCATCTCCCTCACCATTAACCTCATTGGCCAATTTTAACCAAATTGGACAGAAGAGCTCTGAAAAAAAACTTTTAACATAGCCCCATAACTCATCCTGAGAGGTATCACTTGGCTTGTGAGAAGCTGTGGCCAGACAGCACTGAATCATCTCTAACTTCTACTGAAACTTCATCCCTGCTGAAGCCAGCTGGGATGGGGATATTATGGGAAGGAGCAGAGTACTAGGCAGGGAATGTCTTAGGAGAGACAGTTTGCTGCTGATTTGTGTCCCACCAGCTGCTACCACGAACTTGCAGTGTTTTATGGTGTATATTGCCATAAGGTTGGGTCACAAGACCAGGAAGTTAGTGACTTGGATGTGTCTGAGGTGCTTGGTTTCCATCACACAATCCACCCAGCTCCCCTCAGAAAGCAACTCTGCAATTTGTGCATGAAATACGAGAAAAAGTGGCAGAACTGGTACCTGCCTTTACATTCATTAATGGGATGTGAGGTCTGCAATTTTATGTGAAAAAAATCCCTGTACACAGCTTCCCTTGAACTTGTTTTTCAGGTGTTTTTATCACAAAAGGAGACGTAGGCGTCGGCACCATCGTGGGCTCAGCTGTATTCAACATCCTCTGCATTATTGGTGTGTGTGGGCTTTTTGCAGGACAGGTAAGAGCATTTAATGATCCCTTACAGTTCCTGCTTCACCCTGTGCCTTGGCTGTACTGCAGAATCACCTGCCGGGTTCACAACCTCGCCTCCGATTTCTCTGGCTTTGTTGTTTTTAATAGGGCCCTGTGCTGTTCCTCCCGCATTTTTGAAATGAAAAGCAGAGCAGCAAAGGTCAGCTCGGGCATCTTGAGCTGCCCAAGGTGTGTGGGTGGGCAGAGGAATAAACCTTGGTTGTTTGCTCCTAGTGCAGACTGTTCTGCAGCCTGTCAAACCGCTCGTGACAACACAAGCTATTCATCTGAAATTAAAGCAATTAGCTTGTGAGATCTGAGCTGCTGTCTGAATTGCAGACGTGATTGACTGTATAATTAAACACCTGAATCTGCGTTTGCCTTCGCTCTTGCCAACATGCCAGGTATTTTTACAGTCTCATAAACCCTCTTTGACGTGTTACTATGCAGACTTACCTGTAATGAGTAGAAGCAGGGTGGTGTTGCCAGCACAGGGCAGTGGAAGGAGGACTGAGGAGGAGAGACCCTGGGAAAGCATGCAGGGAGATGGGGTTTTCCTTGGGATCCGGTTCTGTTTTCATTAGCAGAGACCTTTCCCAGGCTGAAGGTGACCATTTGCAGTCAGGAGCCCTCAGGATAGGGTGACAGCAGCACTTTTTAACCACCCACGTGTCCTGATTTGCATGGGACGTGCAGCGGGCAGCTACAGATGCTGATGTGTCAGTGGTTCTGCTGGAACTCTGACTGTGAAAACTCTGTTAATTGAGGTAAATTTTTAATGACCAAAGCCTTCCCAGGGCATGAGGCTGTGTTCCCCAGAGGTGCTCTCTTGTCATCAATAGGACTTCCTTCTCAGGCTGCTTTTTTTTATGCAAATGAAGGTGATTAACTGTCTAGCAGTTAATGATGGCAGAGGAGCCAGCGACTTTTACTCTCCACAGTGTTGACTGCATGCCTCAAACCTGCTAAAGAATGGCTACAAGCCACAACTTTGGGTGGAAGAGGCTTGCTGGGGCTCAGTCTCAGAGGATGTCAGTCTTCTCCAGAGCCTTTCACAGGTGGGAGATCCTTGTTTCAGAAGGATAAATCACAGCCAAAATGCTGTTGTTAAACGTCTTCAGCCTTCCAGCCTTGGTAGCTTTCAGAAGTTCACGTCATCCTAAGCATGGTCTGTGAGTCTGTTTCAGGCCAAGAGTTGAGATTTTGACTGTTTTTTGCTCTATCTTTGTTTTCCTTGAGACTCTGCTGGTGATTTCTGTGTGGTTTTTTAAGTCACATAACCTGTTTGCTGCAGTCTAACCTTCAGAGGGTGGGTGAGTTCTGGAATGATATCACCATGTGGAGCTGTGATTTTAGTGAGCAAACAAGAAATTTCAGTGTCAATAATTCCAGTGTTTTAGATCAAACTCTGGATCAATTTATGCTTTTCATTGTTTCACGCTCCCAGCCTTTCACCAAAAAGTCATTGCCTTTTAGTGATTCATCATTTGTTTGGTGTTAGTATGAACAGGAATTTGGTTTTATTGTCAGCAGTGTCTCTACAGAGACACTGACACAGGTGCTAAATTTGGTTGTTGGTGAGATTTCTGTTCTGCTGGGGACCTGGATCTCAGTAGGAATTGCCAGGTGAGCCTGAGGGCTGGCTTTTGGTCAAAGCTGCTTGCTGTGCTCCAGGGCTTTTTCTTTGGGCTCAGACCTATGGATTGAGCAGCTGGAGCCCTCAGATTTTCAGATGTGGGCTGGAGATCCCAGAGATCAGACCTGCAGGGGCCTTCTGCTGTGTTTCCAGCAGCACTCTTTTAGAACGCCTTCTTTTGGTTTGACTTTTTGTTTTTGTTTGTTTGTTTGTTGGGTTTTTTATTGTTGTTTTGTTCTTGTTGTTGTTTTTGTTGTTTCTTTTTTTACTGGTAAACAGTTGAATTGTAAAATACTGTCCAGCTCTCTCCAGGACATGCTTTATTTCTAGCTTAGGCTGTAGTTTGTATGTGCTGTGTTGGATGTATTGTTCTTTGGCCTAAGAAAACACTGGGTTTGGTTATGTGCACTGTGTTTAGAAAAAGAAACAAATGCACAGCCTCAAAAAGCTGGTATGCATTTGCTGGAGCACCAGCCCTAATTGTTTGTTCTTCCAAACTTTTCCTGGCTGTATGTGCACACTTTTCAGGATAAATCAGAATAAGCATCCCACTGCTGGAACAGGAGAAGGGAAGCGTGCCCACGCCTCTGTGCGACACTGCACACCTAAAAAAAGGCACTGAAAGAGCATTGTGAGGGTGGAAAGTCAAACACTGCAAAGTTAGAAAATAGCAGTGTGAGGGTACCCTGTGCACCCTTAATTTGCCCCCCTGGTGCCATGTGCATTATTATCCAGGCTTTAATTAGGGGGTCCCTTGCCGGGTTCTCCGCGGGCTCCCTGCCTCCCTCTGCACACAGAATGGACTTTGCTCACTTAATGAGCAGCTATTCAGGATTTTGTTTTCTCTTATTGTTCACTCCGTGCCCTTCTGCCTTATTTACCAGGCTCTATTCAAGCCCTGTTCCAGAGGCAGAATTATTAATTTCCTCTTGAATTTCTGCCGATCTCGTCGCTATTGTATCTGAGCAGTTGATGAGCAGTTAATTAATTTTCCTCAAACCTCTGTGTGATGAGGGGGTGTTTCAAAGATGGGGAAACAAAGCACAGAGAGATTAAATATAAAAGAATAACTTGTCATTTTAGGGGCCAATTAGAGCTGCTCTTTTTGCCCTGGTGCTTAGCATTCTGTGGCATCCCTCATGCCTAGAGCTGTTCTTGTCTGGACCTAAGCAGGTGACTTAATTACAGCTCCCTACATTTAGTGATTGCTCTTCCTTCTTATCACACCCCTTCCAGCTCCTGAGGCCTGAGAGAAAAATCTTTCAGCAGATTGCTCCCTTGGGTCATGGACCTACCCATAGCTGCATTTTGAACATCCAGCTTTCTTCCAGTGGTTTTGATCCCTTCTCCTCTCCCCACTTCTCTGCTCCGTGTCTCCTGGGCTTACTTCTCCTGGCTAATGTTAACCATGCCAGGGATGCACCTCTTGAGCCTCTTGCAGCCAGGGAAATCATATTTTCCACTGTTTGATTTCCTCCAGAGGTTCTGGACTGGAGCGATTAAAAAAGCAACAGTGGATGCAGGCTGCCTGTGTGTTTGGTAACCAGATGAGAACCATCCCCAACAGGCTGGATTTTTTTAAACTAGCACCCACACTGTGAAAATAGAGTTTTCAAATATATCTTAAACTGGGCCTCTGCAGAAGCAGAAAAACTTCACATGCGGCGTGTGCTGAGGTGTTTGACTAAGTCATGTTTGCAGAGAGGGCCCAAGTTTACCCTGTGGATAGTGAATGCTGCCCATGGCAGTGAACCTTGGAAACTCCTCCTGCTTTCTTCTTGCAGCCTGTTGAAATATTCTGCGTAGCACTCACACCCAGAGGAGGATTTCTCTTATTTCATCCAAGCAGTAGATGCAACTTGTAAGCTGTAGATGGTTTCAGTATATGGAAATATGCAAGGAGCTGTCCTCATTCCCCAGCTGCCTGTGCAGTGCAGGCTGGATGTGTCTGCAGCTGTTTGCTCCCGTGTTGCTACACCAGCATGTCTTCTTGCAGGTAGGAAACTGCTAACCCAAATGTTTTTTAGCTGCTTAGTCTGGGAATGAGGAGGGAAGGGAGCACTGAGGGAGAAGGACGTGGCAGCAGATGCAGCCCTTCAGACAGCACTCCAGCAGCACTGATGGGGACACAGGCTGGATAGCGGCGAGGAGGCTGCTGTCTGCACCGTGATGGATTGCATCGGGCTTTTTCCATGCTTGCAAGCCAGCTGTGTGTGGGGAGCTTGACCTTAGCCTGGGGTCCCCTCCAGGCCTTGGTTTCTCTGTCCTGTCTTCTCTCACGCTCATGTTTGTGCTTCTCGAGCCCTCCCCTCCTTCCCCTGCCCTCTCACCGTCCTTGGCGGCGAGGACGCGGCATTCTCGGAAGCAGCCCTTGCTTAATTCAGCTCTCATTCAAGCCAGTACAAGCGGAGTTTGTTCAGTTTTGGACGTTCCCCCATCCAGATTCGCCTTGTTTTTCGCAGCTCTGCTGCTCTCTGCCCGCCATCCTGTCCCCCTGTGTCCTCTGCCAGCACTGACCCACAGCATTTTGCTGTGTGAGAGCAGTAAAACCAAGAGTTGTACCCTGGCATTACCATGTAATTTTGAATGTGCTTGGCTTGATTTGGTAATTAGTATTCAACTGCTCTGTTTTTCAGTAGATTCCAAGTTTCTCTATTTTACCTTTCCCCAGATATAGACAGGCTTCTCTGGGTGGAGCAGGGGACCAGGAATGCTGGGCTGTGCCGTGGAAGTTCTTCCAGCTGTTGATTCTTTCAAGGGGTCTGGTGGGTGGTAAGGCATCATTCCTCAACATGCTGGAGCAGAAAAGGACTACCCTGACAGTCTGGCCTGCTTCCTTCTTTTCCAGTGAGGTTCTTTTACCTCAGGAAGGAAACTAAATTCAGCAGGCTCTCCTCTGTCCTGGTCATGGAACCCTTGTGCCAGCTGAGGCACCTCTAGGAATTATCAGCTGCCATGGAATTTAGGCCTGAGAAATATGTTAGGTTCATTGACAAGGACACTAAACAGAGTTTAATAACTCAGTAGAATGTTTCTTAATGAAGCAACTGGGACTTCTGTAATCTGTTTTACCCACTTCTGCCATTCAGCCAGCTTGCATGCCTCTTAATCTCTTAAGCTTTAATTTCACTCACAACTCAGACTGCAACCATTACTGACTTTGAGCTTTATGATTGCATTCATGAGCTTCCATTTCTTCTCCTTGACTGTGGAGGAATTTAAAATAAGAGAGTTGGAATGCTGCTGCTTTTTCTTCATTGGTCTATGACCAATGTAAAACTTTGGGGAAGTAGTTTAAGGAGAATTCAGTGCCAGCTGTTTGGACTGTTCACTGCTCTGACAGCCCAGAGCACGGTGGGGTTTGGTGCTGGCAGCATTTTATGGTGAGTGAGAGCCTGGTCTTTCACTGACATCAGTGCCAGAAGCCAGGGCTGTGGTCCTTGGGTTCCTAGATCTGCTGGCATGGCTGTGGTGTGTGAATGCCTAGGTACAGGGAAAGCAGAGGGATGCTGGCAGGATGCTGTGGAACATGAGGCTGGCTGTAAGTGTGAGACTGCAGCTGGGACAGAGAGGTGTGGATGGAATTCCAGGACAGAGGGATGCCATTAATGCAGAGATGCTGCCCAAGGCAATCAGAAGAGTTGCCAATGGATTCCTAGCAGCATGAAACCAAGGCTACTTCCTAATTGCTGCAAGACAACATCACCATTTTAGGTTAAGTTTTCTCTTTCTGAATTGATGCACAGATCAGTACTGTGGATGTACCATTTGTAGGATTTTATTCTCCAATCATTTACAGTGTAAAAGCAAGGGAGGTCATAAAATCTGTTTTTTACTTCTAGCAAGGACTGGCCAGTCTGAAGAGACTGGGAGATGTTTACTCTGCAAATGCCTTCCCGTCTACAGCTATCCTTGAATTCTGCTGTGGATCTTGTGGTCCAGCAGAGGCCTTGAGGTCCTGCTGCCTCAGCACTGTGGGAATCTGAGCTAGAGAGACGTGCTGGTCCAAATAACTCATGGATGATTATGACTACCAGTTGAGCAGGGAAATATTTCTGGCTTTGTCCTGAGGTTTGGAGAGTCTCCACTGTTTCCATTCTGAGAATGTCACATAGACAAATTGCTGCGGCAGTGATGAAAATATCAAGAGAGGCTTAGAAAAGCAAATATTCTTGGGGAAGTAATGAGAATAGATGGAGTTGGTGCAGTGTACAGACTGGGAGCCAGAGTGACAACTGAGCTCTGCAGAGCATGGCGAACCAGAGGTGAAATTTGGGGGCTGCTCATTGGAAGGAGGCTTTCCTCACAGCGGGTCCCTTGGATCATGGCTGCTTGAACCGTCTGAGAGACGGGTATTTTAAGGTCTGGATTTTACTCAGGCTTACCTTTGCTGAAGCTGGGAGTTGTGGTTAGTATTGGTCAAAGCCTCAAGCAAGCCCAAATGCTGTATCCTGGTGTATCTGGAAAAAAATCTGGTCTAGAGACTGAGCCGGATACTCTTAGTGTCCTGGGGTATTGGGACAGGACCATGGGGTATAGAGGGAGTGTCACTCAGTCCAGGACATCCTGCTGTGCTGTCAATCCCAGCACAGGGGCCTCTGGCTGATGCTGGGTCCCTGCTGGCTCTCCTAGGGCTCTGCATGGGAAAGCAGTGGCTTTCCACACAGGAATCTGTCTGAAAGGTCTGCTGTGGCAGAGTGATTCAGTGTGCCAGGAGGGGGTGTGGGACCAGGACTCCTGCTGTGCTGGGAACCTCTGGGATCCTGCTGGACCTGCTTGGCTGATTCTCTGAATCATGGATGTGTCAAAAGTGCCACCAGGAGCCCACCACCATCCAAGCCATTCCCACTCCTGTGTGTGTCTCCCAGGAAAGGTGCAGAGGCGTCTTGCTGCCAACCACAGGTGGATCTACAGCCTAATTTAATGTAGAGATGGATGTAAGTGAGGCACTGTCACACTCGGTTAATCTGTGATGCTTCACCGATACCATGACCAGTGAGAGTGGCCAGATCCTTGGAATTACCTGAGCTGAGAAGAATAATCAGCTGCCAAGCTTAAAGGCAGAGCCAGTGCCCTGATACCTGAGGTTGAGCCCTTTTTATTTTTCTATAATTCTGAACGCATAAGACATGGATTAACTGCAAACTCGTCCAAGCATTCCTGCCTCTCCACATCAGCAAATTAGGTTATTAGCTCTTAATACCTAAAAATCTAGACCTTCTGTGCCAGAGGGTAACAGAGAAACTAGATTAGGGAGATTGCTTCCAAAGCCTACCATTTCCCAGCAGCATCTGATCAGTGCTCAACAGTGTCAAGCAAAGAACTGACCATGAGATGAGGAAAAGTCCCAAAACAATTTGGAGTGAAGGAGATCCCTGAAGAACGTAGATGTGATTACGTGCTTCCCCTGGAAGTTTATCAGCCAGAATGCTCAGGAGTGCACAGACATCCTTGCCAAGGCACCAGCAGCCCTGTTCTGCCACATGTGCTTCATCTCAGGCCCCGAGCAGGCTGGAAAACAGCAGCTGGGTGGCCTCTGGTGATGGATATCTCCTTGGTGGGAGAAGAGCTTCCACGCTGCTGAAAGCAGAGAAACCATTTGGAAGAGCAGGAGAGAAAAGGATCAGTTTTACAGAGGATAAATGCTGGAGTCCTAGGATGAGGCATGGGCCATATTGCCAACGAGGTCCTGGGTGCCAGCTTCAGTGCTACAGGCAGCAGACACCACTGTCTGATTTTAGGGGATTTTGCCTCTGTTGGCTGATTTCCACGTGTGTGCTTGATGGAGATGGTGTGTGCTGCATGGGACTAGGGCTTCAGGGATTGGAAACCTCAGAAATCAAGCTAGAACTGAGAAAATCTTGATTTTTCTGCTCTCCAGCCCATCAAAAAGCAAAGTAAGCATTCTGAGTAGTAAATGTTATTCATGTAGGATTTTACAGGGTGAAAGTTTACCTGTGAGAAACCAGCTATCTATTATGGGTAAGTTTACCCCCTAAGAGTGATCTGTGGTGTGCAAGGGAGCAGGCTTAGTGTGTCTTTTGTGGAGCCAGCAGGGGATGCTCTCATTCAAACCTGGGCTTCAGACTCTTCTGCTCAAGGAACAGGGTTCTGTCCCCACTGAGTGGTCAAGTCAAGAACAGCTAAGAGGCACTTGTCTGGGGTTTGAATTTCAGGTACTCACTTCAGCAGGAGGAATACATCGCTACACTGACAATCAGTGGTTCTACAGCTGCCTCCTTGTGCTCAGCTCCCACAGGAGCAGCTCACTGCTCTTGCAGCATGACAGTATTGCTGATTTAAAACTTAAATTTGATCGTGTTTTTACCCAAGCTGATTGCTTCCCTGATTTATTTTCTGCCTTGCTGATCTATAGTTTAAGTGTTTTCCAGCATGTTAAGACTTACCTGGAGTCCTTGGTGCCAGCAAGGCATGACTCAGGCCTTCAGGAGCTCGGGAATTGTGCCTCAGGATGTGTTTCTGACCAGCAGGCTGAGTGCTGCCATTGCTCTCGGTGCTCATGAGCTCCTTTCATCCTCATGCTTGTGTTATCTTATGTGCATGGCTTCCCTATATCCCATGGACCAAGTGGTTCAGAAACTGAGCTGGCTGACTTGGGCCCTAAAGACACCTGGGATGTCACTGCATCAGGGAGACCCACTCGGATGTTTGTGGAACGTGAGCGACCTGTACGGGTGCTGGGCATGAGCACATTGCCTTCAATCCCATCTGGAATCAGTGCAGGATTCCTTGTGATTCCCACAGCATAAATTACATTGGTATTTTTATTTGAGGCCATGCTACTAAGGGGCTGTACAGATTTTTTAGGTATTGTGAGCAGTATCTTTTTACAGCACTTGTTTCATTAGCAGTTTTGGAAAATTCCAACATTGTAAGAATTATTATGAAGAGAAATTTGGGAAACTGTTTTTGCTAGCACTGAAATAGAAGTGAAAATGACATTACTGTTTATGTGACTGAATTCTGGCACAAGCATGAATGGAGGGTACAGTCAGAAAATTCATGTGAATGTTCAGATCCAAAGGAGTGTAAATGGACCATCTCCCATCTTCTTCCTTCAACTTTACACCTTTGGAGGATGTGACCCAGAGTGTTTGAAATGCACTCCAGAAATGGGAAATACAGATTTAAAGAGAATCTTCAACTGTGAGAGAACTTCATACAGCTGCAGAAAGTAGAATCATATTGAAGATGTTACCTCCACATGATCACTTTTAATCTGTTCTTTTGAATACTAATAATGCACTTAAAGAGTAACTTATTCACTGATGTTTTCTTCCAAGATCTGAACTGCAGTGAGAATTCTTCGTCCTTCCTGTGGCTTTGGAAGGTGTCAAGTGATGTGAACCGCACAGGGATCCTTTTCATTCTCCATTGCATATAAATCCCTGGGTTTTGTCCTCATCGTGGGTACAGCTCCCAGGGAGTGACAGACACACTGCTGGTGTGGCATCTGTGCTGCCCAGAGCCTGCCTGACAGCCTCTCTTTGCCTCTTTTCCCAGGTTGTTGCGCTGTCGTCGTGGAGTCTCCTGAGAGATTCCATCTACTACACGCTGTCTGTGGTTGCACTCATCGTGGTAAGTTTTTGAAGGTTCTTCATCTGTGGGAACCCATGTCTGCTGCCAGCTGTAGAGGGAACCTGCCATGGCATCACAGTCTTGTAACTGAGATGGCAGCTTGAGCACTCACGGGGATTTCTGCTTGTGGAAAACTGCTTGTGGTGTCTGCCTGTGCTTGGATGGAGGGCAGGAGGTGCAGGAGTTTCTGGAGAGCCCAGAGGGATGGCTGGAGGGGCGTGGTGACCCAGTGCAGAGCCAAACCCACATTCTGAGCCCCCCAGCAGCCCTGCAGTGAGTGGGTCCGTGCTCTCCTGGCAGTGACTGCCCAAAAAACATGTCACTAACCAGAGCAGAGCCACGCTGAACAGCTACTACAAAGGGTTCAGGTTGGTTTTTCCACACATAACAGTGGCAGGCTCAGTGCATGCTGACTGCAAGTCCTCAAACAAAGACTGCACTGTCAGCAGTTCTTAGTGCTGTGCTTGTCCTGGTTTTGATCAAGCTCAGAAAATGCTCCTGATCTCTCAGAATTAGACTGTTCAGTGAAAAAATGTTGGCACAAGTGTTAAAGGTGCTGTTGTCCGTTGAGTATTACCTTTACAACCAATACAGAACAATGCCAGGAAATGTAAAAAACTGAGTTTTCAGGTGGCAGTTGTACTTCTTTTTTTCCCCCTGCCTAACCTAGAGTCCCTAAGACAGGAAGAGTGATTTTGTGAGGTTTTACTTCCATATGTCAGCAGACTGTTCTGCAGTCTGGGTTGCTTTCATTAGTGGGTTTCAGCAGTAGGTTTTGGTTTGTTTACTCCTGCACAAGCCCATGTTTCCAGACATATTCTCTAGCTGAAAAGTCCTCTATCTGCCTCCTCCCAAACAGAGGATCTTCCTCAACCTCTTTGTACTTTTATTCCCCATACTGCAAGGCCAGATATTTTGTACCTGGTGAAAAATAACTTTTCTACATAATTATTAGCAATGAGCTGCAAAACACTAAAGTTTTTGTTTTGTTTTGACAGCTTGACAGTAACCTCATACCCAAAGGTGTTGCTAAACAACAAACAGAGCCATACATACTGATTGTAGTGAGTTCCATTGCATAAACCTGAGGACATCCAGCAGACATTCTCTTAGGTCACTCCAAAGGAAGCACAGATGTGGGCATCTGCCTGGCATCTGCCCTCCTGGTGCTTGGACTGGACATGTCATTTAATGCATCGAGGCAGACAAGTTTAAAATCTGTTGACTCAGTCATCAATTTTAAATTCTTTAAATAACGCAAGGTTTTTTCACGGCTGGTTCATCCCTGTGGTTGTCAGAATTGGATGTGGAGAAGAATTCTGTTTCATGTCCAGTGCATCCTTGAAATTCCTATCTCCGTGTTCTGTGCCACGAGAAAGTTGTGTGGCTTGCAGAGCAGACATCTCTGTATAAGCTGTCTTCATAATTACAGAACTGCAGGAGTCCTTTTCTTTTGGGAGTGTTCCCCAGAATACCAGGATAGTTATTTTTTCCCTAGCTGTGAGTTAGCTTCTCTCCAGCTGTATGCTTCAGTTAAAGAAGTTTCTCCTTCCCTTCACTCACCCAGGAACCCCAGGCTTCCCAGTGTCTCTAATTTTTCCTGTCCTTTTAAGGTAGAGTCAAATTGAGGTGCCAGGACATTGTTCCTCACATTCTGATGTGCAGCCCCCCATGGCTCATGTGGGAGATCCAGAGCACAGTGTAACCTGCCTGTGGTTCCCCCTTCATCAGATTTGTGTGCCCTTTTTAGAAGGCACTTCAGTGCTTTGTGTGCAGGGATAATTTTTCCATATGAGGGCATTGAGGCTTCTCTGCAGCTGGAATAGAGTCATCAATCTTGAAGAATTATATTGTTTGTAGAAGTTTGTTCTCATGGTGTTTTAAACAACTGCCTTTGGTGCTGTGTTAAAAGTTTCACTCCACTGGTGTCTTTACTAATCATAAATACACCTGAGGGGAAATAAATATCTTCCTTGCAATGCTGAGGTACAGCAACTTTAAAAAGCTTGATATTGTACTGGGTAAATCAATATGACTTTGTCTCCCTTTGAACTAGAAAAGGAAGTACAGTGCTGTTGTAAGAAATAGAGCAGTATAGACTCACCTGTTTGCTCCTCCAGGCTATTAATGAGAGTGAACTCTAAAACCACGGAGGTTAGATGTTAAAAACCACGTTTATTGTACTTTATTCATCTTGATTCAGCCCTATGATTTTTTTTTTTTTTTTTTACTTTATAATGTTATTACAATGCTACCTTGTCTTCTTGTAGAGTTTGGCAAAACTTACTCCTTATTCTCTTGAAAGGAAAAAGATGCCTGTGTGTCTTAACTCTAAGGGACATGGTCAGAGTCATTAGTGGCAAAATAGAGATGGGTGCTATTTTTAGTCACAGAAGTCAACGCACACGCTTTCACATCCCATCGCACCAAAACGTTGGAACCTAAAATAGGCCTTGTCAGATTGAATCACGGTGACTGGGAACTGTAATTTACAGGGTTTTGTGGTCATGTTTTCTTCCAGTAAGCAGTGTAACTCGTGTCTGAGGGTTGACAAGTTCATGGGCTGGGTAGGGCCAAAATACACCCAAGCTTAATGCTATTGCCACGAGCCCTGGCTCCCTTTACTCTGTCCCCTGCCTCAGGTGATGAGCTGTTTTCAACTGTGATTTTGTGTATAACATGCTGTTTTTAAATCTTTTTCTCTACAGTTTATTTATGATGAAAGAGTTTCCTGGTAAGTGAATGCATTTTCTGTTCATATTTTCTGATAATTCCACAAAAGCTGCCATAATCAGTGTTTATGAGGAGAGAAGGAGAAAGCTAAAAAGTTCTGCAGGGCAGCTTTTTGCACTTCAGCCCAAGGCAGGCTAAAATAACTACTCTTTTGAGCTTGAGAAGAAAGCCCAGGAGAGTGTTGCTCAGACTGTTCTGGTACAGTGGCAGCAGTCAGTGCCCTCTGCATGCCCTGCAGCAGCCTGGGGATGATGGTGTGCTCAGCAGAGCTGTGGGTGTGCCAGAAGGGGCCACCAAGCAGTCATAAATAAGTGTGTTCTTGGATTTTTCATTATTTAGTAAATAGCCAGTGTAAGGAAATAATAATAATAAAAAAACCTTATTAAGGTGTTTAAGTGCAGTGTAGTAGATACGTCTTGGAGGGCTGCAGATACTTTTCAGTTTCTTTGTCTCGTGATTTTGTTTCCAGCACGTCCCAGAGCTGATGTGGTGACATCTGGAGGTGACAGCGTTGACTTTGGTGTCACTCCCAGCTGATGTCATTTGCATTACAAGCACTAGGGAGCGTCAGGGTGCTGGAGCTGGAGTTTTCCCTCACTGGCTCTTGCCCATTTCAGAGGCAGGTTTTAAACACCCATTCTTGGCAATGGCCTGGTTTTCTTTGTGGGTTTTCTTGTGTGTTTTTTTTAAACTGAAATTCACTCGAGGGCCAGTTGTATTTAACTGTCCTCTTTAAAAAAAAAGCATAACACAGAAGCTGAGTGTTTAATCTTCAGAAGCAGGGAATTAGACTTTGATATAGTTTGTGCAATAGCTCAGAATCCTTGTGGAGAAAATGTTCCATGAGTTTAGCATACAGTAGTTTGATAATGGATGATTTCCACAAGGACTAGGAGTTTCCCTGAGGAGCTAAGCAGCATACAGCGTTTTGGACCGTGAAAAAGATTACCTAGAAACAAGCTCTAAAAGTCATATTGCAATTTGTTTTCATACAATTTTCATCATTCCATTAGTTTGACACAGAAACAGCAGAGGGGAAAAATACCTGTCAGTATCTAATCAGCAGTTTGAACTGCTGCCTGCTGCATTCTCAGCGCTCATGCAGCAGCTCAAGCAGCAGAGCAGCTGCCCCTTGCTCAGGTTTCCTCAGCAGGATCGGCTTTACAAAGCCCAGCATCACACCCCTGCAGGCTCCACACCCCCTGGTTATTGTCCTCACAAAAGTGTTGGTGATCCTTGGGTGTGCAGCTTGCTCACTGAACTCCTGGGTTTTGTCACCTGTTCCTAGCTGGCAGGTCAGCTTGGCCAAGGAAAATCACAGAAGGCCAGAAAACAAAGGAGGCATCGTGTGGGTGTGTGAGCCATTTGTTGATGCACCCCTTTTTTGCAGAGGAATGTTAAGGCAGCCCAGGAGGGTCAAGATTTTCTGCATGCTTGTGCTGTGGCAGATGGGGAATGACTGAAGAGGAGCTGCTGATGCCGTGCCCTGCTCTGATGTGTTTGTGTTGTTCTTGTTTCCAGGTGGGAGTCCTTAGTCTTAGTGCTGATGTACGTCATCTACATCTTTATCATGAAGTAAGTCAAATGTGCCCTCAACTATCTAAATTCTGAGGCTCCCTGCTACCTTTGACTCACCTAGCCCTTACAACAAGCAGGCTAGTTCAGCAAACCTGTGGCAGAACAGAGACCTGCATCCACCCTCAAGTGCCACCAAAAGAGTCTCTTCTGACTTCACTTTAGCATCCCTACTCAGACATGAGCAGAGTGAGATCCCACTCTACTTTTCATGGCTGCAGAGCTCTGCAGCACTTCTTACTTTCCTGGAGACCCGTGGTAAAACTACAGCACAGTCAGCAGTGATTTTCTGAGCATCTGGCCTGTGTGACTCCTTCCACACAAGTTCTTGCTAGTCAGACAGGTCTGTTCTGCTGTTTGGTTCCCCTCCTCCTGTCTTGTTTTTTAAAGCCAGTGAAAAGGAAATCCAGATGCAAACTGGAACATTCAACAAAACCTAGCAGCTCCCAAGCACACCAGTGGTCCCTTCTCCACAAGTAAGCCTAGAGATTTGTTTTGAAATGATGAAGAGTAAATATTGTGAGAGCCATTCTCAGTGAGAGCAGCAAAACACTCGGGCTGGCTGAAGGGAACACAAGTCAGTATTCATCTCATAATTACAAATTTTGACCTGGACGGTAGCTTCACTCTTGGAACAGTTAACTGACCAGCAAGTCAGTTGTGATGTGTACAATTTTTTTTTTCTAGAAACAGCATTGTAATGTGAACAGACTCTTCAGACGTGGTTGGATATAGCTTTAATGGTTGTCACCCTAGTCAGGGACCTCTGCCAGGTGTTTATAGGGAATATCATGGGGAGAGCCTTGGCTTATATTTGTGTCAGTTCCTGGATGCTCCAAGACACAAGGGTTATTCCCCACCCCTGCCAAAGTTGAGATGAATTTAGCATAATGTGCTATGTTTCTATGTTGAGTCCTCCCAGTAAAATAATGCTGATACTCAGGTGTGATTTTTTGGTTAAAGATATGCTTGGATAATGAGAAGCAAAGATTACTCACAATACAGAATATTCTTCACACCTAACACATGAACATGCATGTGATTCAAGGTCCATGGCTTATTTCTTTCACAACCTTCAGTACAGAGATTGTGTGATATACAATTTAGCTGGAGCTCCGGGATATTCTTTAAAACCAGACTTGTCTTCCCTCCCTTAGCTGTATTGCACAGGATACAAGGCTAGGAAAGGAAGACTGTCAAGAAGTAAAGGTACATCCTGAGTTTGTTTCCTTTGTCCAGGTACAACTCCACCATACATCACTGCTTTGAGAGGAAGACAAAAAACTCTGCAAACATGGTGAATGGTTTAGCAAGTAACACGGAAATGGACGACAACAGCAACTGTGATGCCACAGTGGTGTTACTAAAGAAAGGTAACTGTTCCAGTAAGTCACCCTCTCTCTTGCATCATTCTGGGTGTTCTCTCCTTGCTCACACTGTGGGAACTGCTGCTGTCTATAAGCCACGAAATAGGGAGGGACATGTGCCCCTTTTGGAACCCCTCTCCCAGACGGAGGGCATGGTGTGGTGATCTCAGCCACCACAGCCTGTGCTGCTGGAGGTGGCTGAGGCCTCTTGGGGCTGGTTTTTGCTGCTGGACAAGTGCTTGGCTGTGAGGACTCCTTCAAGTCCAGGGGCTGCTTGTCTAGCCTGTTACAGCCATTTTGATCCTCCTGTGGGCACTGTTAGTCTGCACTGAAGTTGCCCATTTACAGCATCTCCAGTAAAATTTAATTTCACTCCAAAGGGACATTAACTGAGCAAGAAAAAAGACCCTACTTAGGCCAGTGTACACTTTACCCCCAGAGAAGGGAGGGCAGGGACTCTGTTTTGATCTGGGTACTGTGTTCTTACTGCGCATGCTGGCTTTACCTTGCCTGACTTTTCCATGTTAGTGGTCTTTAAGGGTGTTTCACTTCAGCTGAAATCGGTTCCAGTTTGACTTTAGTCATGATCATGTATAAAAATGGTTGTGTTTCTTCAGCTTAAAAAAATTCCTCTATCCCATAACTCAGCAGCAGTAGTTCAATGTCTGCATTTGCAAGGATGTCCTAATCAGTATTCACAGTGGATTTATTTTGTCTTTAAAACAGTCAACAGCATGTGCAGTATGTCTGGGATGTATATGTACCTGTCCTCAGGAATAACACCTCCCTTTTCCCTGAGGCTCTGACTTAGGCTGAGAAGAAGCTCCATCTTGTCAAAATCTGACCACGGATGGGCTGCCTCTTTTGTTTAGCTGGTCTATCCACAAAACCCAGCCAACCAACCAAAAATAAGTCTCTCTTCCTGCAAACAGGGCTGGAGAGGCATGGTCAGTGTACAGTAAGCAGTTAAACACGAAATGTAGTGGGGTTTATTTTCAGCAGCAAGTGCGTGGAGTCTGCCAGCTCTCAGTTACAGTCTCTTGCAAAGGGATGGCTGTAAGCAGTGCTGTGTGCTCTGATCTGGGGAAGCTGCTTTTTTGGAAATGACTCTCTGTTTCCTGGAGCTCTCCACAGCAGAACTGTGCAGCAATTCTGTACCAGGAAAGCGGGACTGGGAAAACTCAGCACAAACATCCAACTTCACCCAGTGGCGTCAGGGTTAGTTCTGGTTGTGGGATTTGGTTTAAGTGTTCCCACAATGGGTTTTTGCATACTCTGCTGGTAACTTTTACATTTGGACACTTGTGGTTACTCACACTGGCCGAGGAAGGAAGACAAAAGGATTGCTTCATCTTGCAGATTGTTCCTGTATTTCCTTGGCACTGGGCCGTGGGAGGCCTGGAAGGGCAAGTGATGCTGCTTTGTGTCCCAGGCAGTGGCACAGGGCTATCAACAGCATCTGTTGCAATGGGATGGTATCAGACACTGTTTGTGTTCTGAGACCTTTTCTGAAGCCTTAACTGAACCAAAAAGGACCAAAAAGTCTGCAACAGAAAGATTTCTGTGTTTGGTAGTTCTTCCAGGTGCCATTCAAAAAGTGTCAGTGTGGAAAAACTCAAAAGAAAAAGCTGTATAGTTGTTTTTCTTGTTCATTTTTATTTTTAACTTTTTATACAGAGGAGCTTACATATCTACCCTATTCCATGGAAGCCTCACTAGGGAAAAAAAAGTAACATAAAGGCTGAGGAGACAGTCTTTTGTCAGACTAACAGTGATGGTTGGAAATGGTAATGCCACAGAGCATTTGCCAGTGTTTAACCTTGACTTCAATAAACTTGTGCATAAGTGTGTTTGGGTGAGGCCTCAGGTTTCCCTGCTGCCAAGTCCCAGTCCTGTTGACAATTTCTTTAAAAACAGGAATATAAGGTGTGCATAAGGCAGAAATTAAGGACAGATGAGGCCCATTTTGAATGGTGTAGCTGAAGGAATGGTTCTTACAGAGAACTTGTGAAACCCATGGGTTTATTCTTCTTAGAGCCATGTAGAGCAGAGACAGAGACTGCTGGAAGAAGGCCTCAATTATTTTTTTGTTCCTTGGCTGCAGGAAATTTCCACCGTAAAGCCTCAGTGATCATGGTTGATGAGCTGCTCTCTGCCTATCCACACCAGCTTTCATTTTCCGAGGCTGGGCTCCGGATCATGATAACCAGCCATTTCCCTCCCAAAACACGTCTCTCCATGGCCAGCCGCATGTTAATCAATGAGGTGTGTCTTTTATCTCCCCCACCTGCCCTTCTTCTGAATTTGCCTTTTCCTGTAGCAGTGTTTGGCTTGAAATGCAACTCTGGGGTTTCTTCTGGATCCCTGGTAGCACTCTCCCAGATTTGATCCTTCTGACAGTGACTTCTCTGAATCACCCCTTGCTCTCTGTCCCCGTGGAGGTTTTAGCACAGGTTGTTATGCCTATTAGTAACTGTTGCTCACAGGAGGTGCCCCTTGCATGGATCTGTTTTATAATATGGTGCTACCCCCAGACCCCACTTAGCGTGTCACTGCTCTTTGAGTACTCCTGGAGTCAGTTCCACAGCCACTGGACCTGCTCTTGTAAAAGTGTACATGTGAGATCTATCTAGTGGTCTGCAAGCAAACATCATCTTGTACCTGTGGAAAATAATTCCTTTTGCTCTTAAAGATAATTTTTTAAAGAATTCTCCATCTTTCTCTGTTCCTCCATTTTACTTAGAAAAACTCAAATTTAAAGAAGTCCTATCTTTCAGCAGGACTTTTCCTTTATTTACAGAGGCAGAGGCTGATCAACAGCAGGACTTACACCAATGGTGAGTCAGAAGTAGCAATCAAAATTCCCATCAAGCACGTGGTGGAGAACGGGACGGGCCCCAGCAGCGCCGCGGAGCGCGGCGTGAACGGCACGCGGCGGGAGGAGGACGCGGCCGAGGCCGGCAATGAGAACGAGAACGAGGACAACGAGAACAACGAGAACGACGAGGAGGAGGAGGAAGATGACGATGAGGATGATGATGACGACCATGAAGGGCCATACACACCTTTTGACCTGCCCAGTAAGGAGCTCATGCACTTATTGTTAAGGAGGCTGAGGGTGACTGGGCTGCTGGCAAAGAGTGAAGGTCAGATGTGTCCATGCTAGGACATACCTTTGCAAGATACAATTTTGGGAGCTCCTGTTCAGGTCTCACTCAAACAGCATTTCAGTAGTTTGAGTGAGGAAAAGACCTGAGCCTTAAAGAGAGTAGTTTTGATGTCCTGTGGACTTTTATATTATGTGAAAGGCTGGCATGGACCACTGGAGATCTCTGCTCAGAGCAGGTCCTCCAAGCCTGTGTCCAGTTGAGTTTTGATTCTCTGTAAGGATGGACATCCCACAGACTTTCGGGTGCCTGTTCCTATGTTTGACCACCTCTGCAGTCGGAAAAAAAGACAAAATGCACAACCTAATGTAGCATTTTTTCTGAACTTCCATTACTGCAGTTGAGTCCATTGTCTTTTGTATTTCCCTTGTGCAAGGAATTTTGTAATTCCCTTATGAAGGGCCTGCCTCCATCTGTTCTGTACCCTTCTGTTAGGTGATGGAAGGTGGATCAGATCTCTTTGGGCTTGGATTTTATGTGGTTCCTGTAAGAACTTGACCGCCATTACTTAAACTTTCAGGGAGGCCCTTCATACTCCTGTGCCACCTGTGTCTCCCCTCCTGTCTGCCCTCACACCATCATCTTCTGAGCAAGGAATGGCATCTTGGCACAACAGGCTGAGGTGTTGCTGGCCTCTTGTTTGCACGTGCTAACAAAATAAGAGTGTTCTTAAATACAGCAGACATGACCTGTGATTGTTTCCCTTTGTTTTGTTGTTTGGCAGCTGGCAAGATGGAAATGTTGAAGTGGGTCTTGACATGGCCCTTGAGTTTTGTCCTGTACTTCACAGTGCCCAACTGTAACAAACCCCACTTGGAGAAATGGTTCATGGTCACCTTTGCTTCTTCTACCCTGTGGATTGCAGCTTTTTCTTACATGATGGTGTGGATGGTACGTACCAGCTAACCCAGAAACCACTGCCTGGGATAAACAACAAGAGAAGGTTTGTCAGTCCAGAGAAATGCATAGGGAGTTGTACACACCTGAATTTTCAGGTGAGAAACATTAAGTTTGCTTCTTTTTCTATTGGACCTGTCCACACTCAGAGAAGAAAGGTAGGGGCCAGAAACCATGGCCTTTGAACTTGATTTAGGGCTGGCATTTCATCCATATTCTTTACTTGGGCAACACTTAGAGCTGCAGCAGTGGAACGTCTCCCAGTCCTGCAGGGTAGTGAGAGGGGTGTTGAGTGACACTCTGGCCACAATAACTTTGCGTTTTCTTGGAGCAAGCAAGCTCCAGAGGCATGGAGTTGTGAATGATAACACTTGGAGCTCAGCACGAACAGATAGCATGGCATTCAGTCACATTCCTGCAGAACTAGAACCATAGGGTGTTTTTGTGTCTGCTGGGCTAGTATTTGCATATAATAATGTTTACAGACTTCATCCAAAATCAGGAGATGGTTGCCCAGGGTAGTGAGCGACCATATAGTCTCTTTTCCAGGTTAGTGTCAGGAAAACTGTGGATGAACTCTGTGGAATAACTAACCTGAGAGGGTACACAGCAGGTGAGTGCTATCCCCTGCCAGCTGATGACTGTACCAGAAAAGCCTGTCACTGGCTCTCTTTAAAGGAAGTGTGAGTTTGCACTGAGAGATAGATACCCTCTGTCTCACAGCATCTTGCAGGTTTGGACCTAGTTGGTTTTGGTGAATTCTTGTGAAGAGCCTGACAGTTTATTTCCTCCCCTTAGGTGACAATCATCGGGTACACACTGGGAATTCCAGATGTGATCATGGGCATCACTTTCTTGGCAGCGGGAACCAGCGTGCCAGACTGCATGGCAAGCCTTATCGTGGCCAGGCAAGGTGGGTCATCACAGGGGTGGCATCCTGCTGTGGAAGTGTGTCCTGACATCCTCCTCCTCTTCAGGTAGCACAGGTGCTTCCTCAACAGGGCAATATACAGAGCTCTTCTCACGAGCCTGGAGTTTAAAAGAAGAACAGAGTAGGAAAAAAATTGCACTGCTATTGCAAAGCAATTAACAGGCTCTCAACAGCAGAGTGGAACAAGTTCTGGCAGTATTGTCAGCTTCTAACCTTCCTCCAATAATCACAGTAATTTTCTTAATCTGAGTATCATTGGTATAGAGCTATTTAATGGCATAAGAATCTTTCAGGTCACCTTCCAGCTTTTCTTCAGTCGTAAGGACTGAAGATACTCCTGTTTTGGAGGAAAACAGCTCCCCCATACTTGTGGTCCCAGCAACAGCAAGTATCCAGTACTGCTTTGGGGAGCAAACCCAGTGTCTCCTCACTGAAATAAGCAGCTGCTGAACAGACAACTCCAAGACTTTTTGCAATTAGTCCAGTATGGAATCTCATACGTCATGGTCACAGTAAAGCATCAAAAACCCCCTGAGCATGGCACCAGAGGGCTGGCAGGTCACAACCAGCACAGCAGGTCCCCTCAGCAGCACGGGATTAGTGGAGGGGAATTCTCAGATGATCCTGGAAGGAGGATTAAGCTGCTTTAAGCCTACTGGCCTTGTATCATGGGGAGGGCAAAGAGAAGGGAGGGAGTGAGGGGCATCTTCCCTAAATCTTGTCCTTAATCAATAGGAATTGCCTGGATTAGCTCAGATTAAAGCTGCTAGACTTTTTTGAGACATGTCTGAGCGTATGTGGTTTCCATCCCTGCAGGTATGGGGGATATGGCCGTGTCCAACTCCATCGGGAGCAATGTTTTTGATATTTTGATTGGCCTAGGCCTGCCATGGGCTTTGCAGACCCTAGCCGTGAATTACGGATCATATGTAAGTCCTGCGTTTGTTCACAATATTGTTTTATTTGTTTTTTTGCTTTTTAAAATAAGACAGATCTAGCTAAAAAAAAAAAATTAGCAATAATGTGGATTTTATTTGAAAAAAACAAGTTATTTTCTCTGTTACAATATGGAACAAGTAGAAATTAATGGTCACTGGACATTTCCCATCCTTTTGAGGACAAGTACTTCTATTTCTTGCAAGACAGAAGTCTGTGCTAAGATAGTTTACTAGAGTGCACAGGATTTTCATACTCATGAGTATATTGCAAGTAAGAATGACTTTGTTTTTAATAAGGCAGAGGGGATAAACACAAAGGTGAAGTATAACATATAGATGGAATGTGGAGGGAAACTGGTAAATAATTGGATGTTTCAGAGCGTGACCATCAGCAGGAAACTGTGCAGACTTTTCCCGTTTTTGACAAAACCACCCAACAGCAATGAACTTACCCTTTACTTCCCAAGAGCAAAAGGAGCTGTCCCCTGCCCCAGACCTGCTGCAAGGTTCCTTCTGAGAAGGAAAAGCAGGAGAGTTCTAGGGGGAAGTCTCTGTGGCTGTTGCTGTTACCTGGACACCACTCAGACAGCAGTGTAGGGCAGAGGGAAGGCTGTTGTTTACAGTCACTGAGTGAATGCAAGGTTAAAAGGCAGGAGAATGACACAAGTGTTGAGCTAGGCAAGTACCTCCTGAGGTTGTCTGGTCCCCAGCCCTCCACTCAAAGCAGGGTCAGCTAGGGCAAAATGCCTAGGACCTTGTCGTGTTGGGTCTTGAGTGCCTCCAAGGATGGAGTCTGCACAGCCACTGTCAGCAGCCTGCTTTGTTGTTTACCCACTCTAACAGTCAGAAGCATTCTTGTATTGTAGTGGGATTTCTGTATTTAAACTTGTGTGGTTCCTCCTGTCCTTTCAATGTGTATCACTCAGAAGACTGACTGCACCTTCTCTGTCGTCTCCCATCAGTGTTCATGCACATTGCTGAGATACCCCTGTATCTTCTCTAGGCTGAACAGTCAGAGCTCTTTCAGCATCTCTGTCAGATACTGCCATCCCTTAAATCTTTCTTGTGGTCCTTAGTGGACTTGCTCCAAGAAGTCCATATCTTCCTTGTATCGAGGAAGCTGGAACTGGACCAAGCACTCCAGATGTGAGCAGAGAGGGATCATCTTCCTCTCCCTTTTGGCAACACTTCCTTCTCCTGATGTGTCCCAGGATACTGGTGGTACTCCAGTGCCTTGTTGACTTCAGTTTGGCCCCATGCTGATGTATGGAGTTCTTCCTTCCTATGTGCAGGGCTTTTCATTTCCCTTTGTGGATGTTAATGAGTTTTCTGCCTGCACATTTTTATAGCCTGTTCAGCTCGCTCAGCCCTCCAGAGCATCTGCCACCCTAGCTGGGTTTGTATGGGTTGTGAACTTGCCCAGCCCGCTCTCTCCCCGCCATCCAGTTCATTAAAACAGAAAGGAAGTAGTTCTGACCCCTGGGGTAAGGCCCTAGTGACTGGCCCCCAGCTGGGCTGGTTATCAGGCCATTCCGCTGTCCCCTTATCCAGGCTACTCTTCCTCTGTTTGTCCCCGAGGACAATGCCAGAAGCTTTGCTAAAGCCAACATCAGCAGTATCTGTTGGGCTCCCCTCACCCAGCGAGTCCCCTCAGAATGCAGGGCTGTCAGGCAGGGTCAGCTGGATTTCCCCTCCATAAATCTTCACGTCTCATCCTTTGTGCATTCACAAGTGGTTCCCAAGATCATGTGCTCCCACATCTTCCCAGGGATCAAGGGCAGGCTGGCCAGCCTTTAGCTCCTCACATCTTTTCAATTCTTTAAGAGTGCCTCAAGGAAACAGTGCTGTAGGAATGAAATCCCTTTCTTTAATGAGCAGTTTATCTGTAGCTCATCTATATTTTAGTGAAAAAGAAGAAAACAAGTGGCTGAACAGAAGCAGCCAGCTTTCATGGAGGTGTAACAGTATCACTGCTGTTTTGCACACCTGAAATGTCCATTTTTACAGTGTGATCACATGGTTGGAAAAGGCAGTCTTGGAAACAGCCCCACAATTAGCAAAAGGGTTTCCTCCATTTTCACTTGCTATTCCTGGATATCTCTCCAAATCCTTGGGTAATTGGACTTTAAACAAAGCAGGCCCCCTTTCACCACTCTGTTATTATGAGTTAATTTTTGAGGTATTGCTACTTGCCTGATATCACATCTCATATATCCATAAAATCTCTACATATATATAGTTCCAGGCTGCCTGCTTCACAATCCCTTGTGAACAGATTTTTCTCCCTGTTTTCCTGGTGTAAGGAGTTCTCCCATGTTGCTGTGTAGAAAAGGAGATCAGCAATTTGGTGCTGTGTGTGTGGGGCAGCCCTGTGCCCTGTGATCATGGCATTCATCTCTTTCTCAACCATTTGGTGAAGTGATTTCATGTGGAATCAGGGCTCCATGGGATGGTGTCTGAGGTGGGGGAAAGGCAGCTTTGTGATCTAACAGGATGAGTCAGGAAAAGAGCAGGAGGGGGACCTGCCAGAGAGACAAATGGACTTGCTGGAATCGCAGTGGGTGAATGGCAGAGCTGGAAACAAGCTGTGCCCCTCTGGTGACAGGTCCTGGTGCTGGACTGCTAAATTCCATTGTGATTTAGTGCCTCTCTTCTGACTGCCTCTTCCCCACCCCCATTGTCAGTGGATGCTTCAGCTTAGTGTTTATTTTATTCTTCCTTCCTTGTTACAAGAAGGGAAAGGAAAACCATCCTGTGATTCTCAGGCTGAATCTTGGAAGCATCTGATTTAGGAAAGGTTTTTCCTTCTGTGTTCTGCTTTAAATGAAACATTTTCCCCAGGATGTGCTAACGCTGCAAGTGCCTCACCCTTTGCCTTCAGCTCAGGTGTCAGTTCCAGAATTCCTGACTTAGACCAAGGCACCGACCCTTTCCCCATCAAAAGGCAGATCTCTTCAGGATTAAACTTTGCACATCAGATCCTTTCTGTTTCTACAATGCCAACCATGTGTTTATTATTTTAAGGGTCCTTGTTTCTGAGCTCTCATTCATGTTCTGCCTTCCTCTGTGCTTCCCACTGGAGCTTCCATCTCCACTGCTCACTTGGCCCCCTCCTGCAGCAGCTCTGGCCTTCTGTTGTGTACACAGCTAATCTGGCAGGCCAGCAGGGCTTTTGGAGGAAAAGCAGCATCCCTCTGGACCTTGAGAGTCCTTTGGCAGAGTTCACTTTCTCCTCTCTTCCAGCACTGTGTCCTGGACATGCTGCTGACTCTCTAATCCAGTAAGCATCCTTCCCCAGTGCAGAGTGGAAGGATGTTTGCTCCGTATCTTCCAGCCAGTTGCTCCCCTCTGGAATATTTTTTTTGCGTGTAAATCAGACATCATCCAGCAGTTTTTTAGAGAGCAGGAATTTTAGCCTAAGGATAAAGAGCCAGGTTCATTTGATCACGTCAGCATTTGGGAGTATAATCACGTCAGCCCAATTTGCTCCTCTGCCTGATAACTTCAGCCAGTTTCAGCAAAATTTGACAGTACATTAGAAGTCTGAGAGATCTGACATTCCTTCCATGCAAACAAGCAGCTTGAGACAGCAGGAATAATCCCAGTGCAATGGTATTTGGGCATCAGAGACTTCAGAGGGAAGCAAATTCTTGCAGGGCACACATGGAGATGGGGAAGCATCACTGCTTTGCTCCTCGCTGACCAGTTATTTTCACCAGTTTAATTCCAAGGCCCTAGGGTGAATGGTAGGTCAGGACAAAGCTGGCTCCCTGGCTTTGTGGCAGACAGATTGTTGGGGTAATTGTTCTGTAGTAGAGCAGAAGTGTACCAACCAAATCCAGCTTTACAGGAGTTGTCTCCAGCCATAGCTCCTGCACCTCCTGCATGATCCTCTGAGTGCAGAACTCCAGGTATGTACCCTCTGCAAAGTGAATTTTGTGATAAGCAGCAAAACAGGGACTCTTTCTTAGGAGTCTAGAAACAGGTTTAGGAAGGAAATTCCATTTCAACATGCAGGAATGCATGAGTGTTTGAAGTTCCAGTTTGCTGAGACCACTGTCTCGTGGCAAGACCTTGGGAATGCAGGATTTAGACTGAATTTCCACTGCCAGGCAGAGACACTGAAAGAGAAGGATACCCAGACATAAAGAAGACCTGCAGCTTTCTCATCTAAGAGACTGGAAATAAAGCACAGCCCTTCTGAAATTCCTTACGGGGTGATTTCTGTCATATTTGGGCCCTGAAACAAAACCAAGTGTGGGTTTTGGCAGTAGCTCCTTGTTTTCCCTTAAACAGCTACCAGAAAATAACTTAAGAATAGAATAACTTTTATTTGCATTGTTTTTTTCTCTGCTGTTTAGCTTCAGCCTTGGTTGCCACAGCAGTATGGGAATGGCTGGAGCTGGTGGCAGCCTCTCTGCATTTGCTGCACAAGCAGCAGGGAGGTGGCCCCCCTCAAACCTGACAGAGGAGGCTGTGAACGTGCAAACCTTGTGTGCATGATCAGCCAGAGCAGCATTCTTCTGCCCTGCCTCAGCCCCCACACACAAAACAGTCCTCAAAGGGGAGTTTGGGAATATTGGTTTTTCCTCCTGGCACTAAGAGGGAGTGCTTCTTCTGCAGACAGTTTTTTCTTGGGGAAGAGGCATTTCCTATTCCTAAAGGAACAGGGGACTGTGCTTTTCCTTATATAATTAAGATGACTCCAGCTGAGAGTCTTGTTCTGGTCTTTGCCAAAACCATAAATTATCTCTTCCCTTACTGTGAGTTTTGAATGTTTTGCTGCCCTTGTTTTCCCTGAACTTGCACATTTTCACATATCCTAAGGAAATGTATTCCATTGCCTTTTGCAGGAAATGCCAGTTCTCTCATGGGAGGGCTGCTTGACTGATTTCTGCCCTAATTTGACAGATCAAGGGCACATTTTTCTTGAGCTTTTTTCAAATTTCAGAGTCTTCTGGGCTTCTTTGCTCATAGTTAAAAGTCACGAGAAGAAATGGGGTAGGCTGGTGATTACCAGAGAAGTGGAATCAATTAAATCTGTATTTCCAGGGGTGTAGACTGATGGGAAATTTGTGAAACAGCAGTGGCAGTCCAAATTCAGATTTAGGAAAAGTCAGGAAGCTAATTTGGCTGAACTGGGTACACATCACAGCTGGAAATGCTGGAAGAAAAAGTGCAAGTTTTTGAGCAAAAAAGTGTTACTGCTGAGCTCGGAGGACTGGAAAAGGTGTGAAGAATTCCAGATGCTTCTGGTGAGGCTCAGGAGTGATGTGTGCATGGCACCTCCCTGCCATGGAGCAGACAGAAAAGGACAGAAACCACAAATGGAGCTATCAAACAATTTAGAAGCAAATGGAAAACGACAGAAGGACAGTTGGAGCAAGTGGATGTTGATGTAAGCTGTTCCCAAACTGACTTGCCCTGGGATGACTGGGAGATGGATTCCATAGTCGAGTGCCTGGTGTCATTCCAAATGAGCTGGACTTGCAGTGCTGTGGGGTTACCGTGTGCACATCGACATTCCCATGGATTTGGCACTGCAGGGTGTGGGCAGGGGCACAGATGGCCAGGCTCAGCTCAGCAGCCTCTGGCACACAGGTGGAGTTAAGGATCCTTCAGGTAACCAGAGAAGTACAGTGTGAGGGGCAAGGCACGTGTGAGCCATGGGAATTCCGCCTTGTTCTGACTTGACTCTCTCAAAAGCACTCAGCAGCACTGTGTAAAAGCCACCCGTGGTTCTGCAGGCTCACTGGATGCTCATGCTGCAGAAGGGGAGCCACGTTGGCTGGCCCACACAGGAGCAGCATGATGTGTGTGGCCCCTGCATTGGTAAAGCTGCTGTAAATAAAAACAGTGTTTTTTATTCCCCTAAATGCCTCCAAGGAAGAGCCATGCAGATAGTCCGAAGAAAGCAGCCCCAAACACCTCTCTGTCCTCAGTCAATTAGACACAGAGGCCTTTGGAATGCTCTGCTGGTTTTACAGAGGATAAAGTTGTAACTGAGAAGCAGTGTCTGCACTTTAGGTTAAATTCAGACATTTTCCATGCTAAAATAATTCCGTCTTCATTTGCTTCCTTTTCCTGTAGATCCCTTTCCAATTGATATATTTTATACTGACAGTTTTTACAGATACTGGCACTGGTTAAACAAAATTCCTGACCTAAATCCAGACAGGAATTTATTGCATCTTTTTCCTAGCCAGCTGCTGCTCATTTGGGATAGTAGGGAAGGCAGCTTTAAGTATGTATTTTAGTTTCAGTACGCAGAGTCAGTGTAGGGATTTTTTGTACTTTATAAATATGGAGATGCAGGTTAGCTGGGCATTCTGATGGGTGGAAGCAAGGAGGAGGAGTGGATGCACAGAAATGACTGACGCAGAGCAGGCTGGTCCATCTCTGAAGTTTGCATTAACTGTGGGATCATGACATTTTTCATCTTCAGTTATGGAGACAGTCCCAAATTCAGGCTTCATGCCCTGAAACAATCCAAATGCCCCATTTATTTAAACAGTCTGAAGACAGTATTGTATTTAACATGTGGTGGCCATGGGAATATAGTGCTCCTGCTGTGCATCCATACCCTTACAGCACATTCATCCTAAAGAAATCCTCCAGTTCCTTTCAGACAAAATTATCATTGTGGCTGTAGTCTTTTCTATGGTGTCAGCAATCAGTAGGGAAGGAATATGTGTGCGTGTGAGCTGGTAGTGATGTGAAGAGAATTTCCTGGCTGTGGTGCAAAATGACACCAGTGTAGCAGCATTCCTGCATTCTTGAAATGATAGTGATGCTTGTCACATTAGCAGTACCCACTTCTCTTGCAAATGGTATTTATTATAACTAGAAGGATGGGAGCACTGAGAAACCAGTCTTCCATGGAAGGTTCCTGGGGAAGCCTCAGTGCTAAATCAGGTCCAACCTGTGTTAGTGTCCATGATGCATTGATACAGACAATTTTTCAGCTCCTGATGCTCTGGTTTTGAGATTACTGACTTGTTCCCTTCACCAAGAGAAGTAAGATCAGGGAAGAAATAAGAGTAGGGAAGAAATCAGTCGCTTGCCTGTGTCCTTGTTTATTTTTCCCCACTGTTAAGCATTAATTGGTGACTGAATGCAGAATTTCCTGTTTGTTCTTACAGGACTCACAGGAGCTAGAAAATGTCATGACATAAAAGTACAAGGGATGGCAAAGGTCATGTGGAAGTGGAACAATGTGAAGTGCTGTCAGGTCCTAATGATCCTCCTCTAATGACACTCCTTTGGCAAAATAGGGAGTAGATGAAGTTATCTGAGATGTAATGGTCTGACTTGGCATTTATAGCCTGGAAGCCATTGGTTGGCAGCTCAGCAGTTTAGGATTATGGAAATATAAGCAGAGAGGAATATTGCTGTTGCAATTGTGAGATGGTTTGATAAACTTCCTTCTTTTACAGATTCGGTTAAACAGCAGAGGACTTATCTATTCTGTTGGTCTCTTGCTGGCATCAGTTTTTGTCACAGTATGTATATAGCCTTTTGTTATTCTTTTCCAAAAGAGGGATGTTTCTAGACATTTTCTTCACTCACTCCTTTCTCACCTCCAGCTGAAATATTGGTAGCAAGTCTGGTTTTACAGGATAAGGGTGCTCCCTGCTGCTGAAAGCTTCCCAAGGCCTTGGTCTGGCTCTCTGCAGGAGCTGGCACTTGCATGGGATGGCACTCCTGCCTGTGTGTTTTCCATGGGAGGAGCCTGGGAGAGCCATTAGTAACGACTGGGTATTTCTGTGCTAGAGCTGAAGCAGGTACCTTGAGGCATGATGATATCCATTGTCCTATGAGACAGGCAGAAAAAATGCTGAGCCGATTGCTTGGCCCTCTCTAGGATCCTTCTGAAATACAACACGGTCCAGAAAAAACAGTGCCTGACAATGTTTCTGTTTAAATCAGTTCTTGGTGTTCCCAGAAATGATAGGAGAGGAATGATGTGACATCTTCCGAATCTTGAGATGGGGGGCATCCTGTGCAATGCACACCAACACAATTCCCACAATTCTCACATAGACAAGACTTCAATCTTTGGTGGGAGCAAGCTATGCAAAGTCAAGCAGTCTTAGACTGTGTGACTGTAGATTGAGATGCAGAGGAGCACATGAAGCATTTTGAGTTTAAAAAAAAAGGGAACCTGGCCTTTAAATCCATTTCTGATTGAACTAAAAGGGTTCGTTCTCACCAAAATGAAATTCACTGCAGAAACCTGAGGTGAGGTGATGTAAGTCAGGGCGGCTTCTGTGACTGCTGCTCTGATTTACTTGAGCTGTGGTTTTCAGCTCTGTTGATGCAGTTTGTGATTGTTTCCAGCTAATTATCATCAGTAGGAGGACAGCCCTTTTGTCTGCTGTAGCTGATTCAAAATGTTGCTGCTGTGGTGGCTTACTCTGTGTTTATTGTAGGTTTTTGGTGTCCACATGAACAAATGGAAACTGGATAAGAAGCTAGGGTGTGTGTGCCTTTCCCTTTACGGCATCTTCCTGTGTTTCTCCATCATGACAGAATTCAATGTTTTCACTTTTGTGAACTTGCCGATGTGCAGAGATCACTGACGCAGGTGGCAGACTGTTGGGAGGAGCCTCCTCTTTACCTGTGCAATACGAGCCACGGCTGGCATCTCCGGGATGCAGCGCACCTCCGAGTCCTGACCCTTGTCCTGTCCACTGTTCTTAGGACCCGTGGCCCCGCCTAGGTTTGCCCTCTCCCTGACCCCCACAACCTGGAGCATTCCTTCATCGATGTGAAGAGTGTTTTTCAGCATCCCTGTGGTTTCCTAGCTCAGTTTTTGAACAGTGTGACTGGGACTCAAGATGAACTGGCTGCTAACTGGCATTAAGCCAGTCAAAACTGATCTGCTACAATTCCTTTTTTTAAGTTATTTGATGGAAGACTAATTAATTTATGACTTAAAGACTATTGCTACAATGCAGAAGGTGGTACGTCATATGGAGTTGACTTCCAAGGAGAATCATGGGAATTTTTTTTTGGTTGTGGGCAGTGTTTTTTGTTTGTTTTTAGCTTTTAGTTTTGGGTTTGCAGGGTTTTTTTTTGTTTTGGGGTGGGAGTGTATTTTTTTTTTTTTTAATTTGCCAGAGATCAACGTTCTCTCTTGCATCTTCTCCTGAATGCTGGGTCTCCTGTAATAATCCAAAGGCCACAGGGCAGTGTAAAATGGAAATGCAATTCAAGGTACTCAGCATAACAATGGATAAAAGAAGATTGTCAAGGAAAAAACTGATGACTTTTTACTATAAATAGTTTAACCTTGTACAGGTTTGTTCAAGAATGCAAGCTAAATGTGGATTCAAAGGGTAAACACTGCTACCATTTTACTATGAATGTTGGAGTTTTATTACTACAGTGTTTGTTATTTCCAAGCAATAGTTTGATCGCCAGCCCAGGAGGGCTACCAAGGAGGTGTCCTGGTTTTTAATGGTCTGCACGTGGAAGTGGAAGGTCAGAACTTTTTCTGCTTCATCAGATTTCTTCTTCTGGGGGGATTCAGTAGTTCATGTCTTATTCGTTCTGAGGAGGACAGAAGTACATGTGAAAACTTTTCTAAATGAGTTACAGACACTGGTTTCTTAAAGAAGAAAGAGGCATATTTTGCACAGACGTAGTTACTGAAGTCATAATTTGCCATTCTTTAAAGAATACACTGGACCTGGCGAGATATTTGTCATTTAAGCAGTTGAACTTACCTGATAACAGATCATGTGGGTTCATCACCCCTCCTTTTGGGAGGGAGGAGGACACAGACAGAGATGGCACATTTTAAAGTGTGGAATATCTTCAATGCAGACTCGCTCACAGATCTTAAGTTATTGTGAAAGTTTAGCTATTCATTGTTCCAATATCCCTGCTAGATTTTGTATAATTCTGTATTAATATGCAGGCAGCTTCCACCCCGAGAAACACCGTCACTGCTTCGTTTGTATGTATTGATGCTGTGGGTTTTGCCACTGCGGCTCTTGTATTTACTTTAAGCACTGATCACTTCTGATCCATTTGGTATGTTTTTCCTCTCGTGTATGTTCTGCTATGAAATGTATTAAGAGACTACCAACTAGGTGAATGTTTTTGTCAATGGTACAAACAGTGGCAAATAACAGTAAAGCAAGTAGTACAGCAAACCCTGCATTACAGAAAGAAAGGAAGAAATCCTGAGACACCAAACCCTAAACTATAGCAGGAAAAGAACGAGCTCCAGTTTAAAAGAAAAGAGAGCCATGTTCTGTTCACTGACGAAAAGCCAATTTTTATTTCATTTGCACTTTTGGAATTGATGTTTTCATTCCGATTTTCATTGGGCAAGGTGTTGTAAATGAAAAGGTTTGCTCCCTGTGGTTTCCCTTCAGCTCAGCAGCCGGTTTTCTTTGTTTGTCACACCAAACACGTGGAGGCACCGGCAGCTCGTGCACTGCGCGTGGCAGCCAAGCCCTGCGCAAGAAGCCACATCCCGCCGGCCTGGCTCGGGGAACAACGTGTGCTGGTGGATCCCTGGCAAGAAGGAGGAAGGGTCCAGGCACTGGCTGTGTAGAGAGAGCGGATGGCATGCCTGCATTGCCAGTTTTCATCCTGGAAAGCGATTGTGCTGTGTCTTGTTGGGCTCTGCAGCCGAGGTTTGAGCAGCCTTCTCGTCCCTGTGCCCGCGGGACATCCTCTCGCGTTAGGAAGCCCATTGTACCTTCCTGTTGTTGGGTTTTTATTTCTTTTGTTGTTGTTGTTAATGAGGTGAATAATAATAATAATAATAACAACCACTAAAATGCCTAAAATACTTCCTTAAGTCAAATGATGTTTGCAGCGATGTGGCATGTGTCACTAAAGCCACCCCACAAACACGCAGCTCCACTTCATAGCGAGATGCCGTTGCTCCTAAGCAGAGTGTGTCCTTGCTGATAAGGGGAAGGGAAAAAAAAAAGAAGTTTGATATCAGGGCCTATTATTTCTTCTATTTTGAATATTTATACTGCTGCTCCAATGGAGCCAGTGTGATCTATTTCTGCGAAATAGCCGTTACCTATCCCATGGCACAAAAACCGCACGAGTGTTTTTTAGGAACTTTTCCTACTGGTGTGCATTAAATACTGTAGTAATTGTAGTTCTGTGTTTTGTGTGAAACCTGAAATACCTTGCTTTGATACTTGTGTGTTGCCAGAATGTTCTGCAAGCAGCTTGTCCTAAGCAGAAGCAAAAGGTACCTTGAACTGCCGTTCCCTGTCCCGTAGATGACTGGATAAGTGTGTCCTGGAGCAGTGATTCCTGCCAGGGGTGGCTGCTCGGGGGGAAGGAGGGAGCTGAGGGGCTCTGAGCTCTGCTGGGGCTGGGGAGCTGCAGGGAGCCACTGGGAAAGCTGTGTTGTTTTGGGTATTTTTAGCTTGGCTGTGAATTCATTTGCAGTTTTCATCTTCTGAAAGCAAGGGTCACCTTCGCGTGCGAAGCTTCTCTTGGACCAGTCAACTGTTTTTGTTTCCATTCCTAGCAATTTCAGATGATCTTCAGTGAGTATTTCAAAGGGAGATTAAAGAGGCTTTTCCTCCATGGAAAGGCTTCAGTGCAGTTCTGACTTTGACTTGAGTATGTGATCCTTGGCTGGCTTCAGATCTGCTTGACATGGATGGCCTTCCTCTGACAGTGGTTCAAAGGCAGAGTGATAGGAGAGATATCATCTTAAGACATGCTGGGGAAACTGCTTTTGTCCCTACCAAAGGTGAATTTTTCACTTGCCTTTTCCCCCCTCTTTTTTTCTATTTTTGTTTTTCATTTGCTGTGCTTTTTGCTGTGATAATAACACCAATATGAAATGTGTGCACGAGAGATTTTCACTTGCATAATTGTTGGTTTTGCTGTCATGCCACTTGCATGCTTAGTTTCCAGCTCTCTGTCCTCAGCTGTGTCACTGAAATCAAGTGATTAGCTTTGGATTTGTGGTGGTGGTGCTTGTGGAGAACGAGGTACAGGACTGGGTTTTTTTCTTGAAAAAACAAAGCAGCTAGAATGGCAGTCAAGTTTTAGAAAAAACAACATTCAAGGCAGGTGGAGCAACCTGAAGTTAGCACTTAATAACCTGCTGACAGGGATTTTTATATGTGTTTTCCAGTTGATACTTGTGGGATAAAATGTACATTCATATTGTTGAAAAACTTTTAAAAAAACCGTAACTTTCTGCTGATTGTCAAATGTTTCTTATATGAAAATCTTTTGCTAACCCTAATCCTTTCAATTGAAGTTCGGAGAGATGCAATAGTAATTTTATCACTTTCAAAGTTTATCACTTTCAGTCAATCTCAGTGCACCATGCCTATGTGACTTTAACTCTGCCTTGTACTCTCTAAGTTTCACTTGATCAGCAACCACTGCAAGTCAGTCTAAAAGAGACTTAAATCCAGGTAAGAATGTCTGTTTTAGATTGGTACAACTTTTCTGAATCAGTTTAAAGCCATGGTTTTAAGGAGAGCAGTGGAAGTTTGAATATTTCAAAGACCACAACCACTTCAGGGTTAAGGAGCTGCAGGGTCTGACTGTGCTGAATGCATGTATCAAGCAGACTGAAAGGCTTAGTTTAAAAAAGAGTTTTCAGTATTCAGGGACTTGATTGAAATCTGACCTTTGTGAAATCAGGGGCAGAACCCCTGTGACTGTTGTAGGGTCAGTGATGGGTTTGTGGCAGTGAGTCCTGGAAAGGGAGGGGGACGCTGTTTCTTTGGGGGAGTGGCCTTTTAATTTTCTTACCTGAATGGTTAAATTACTGTTAATTAATAAGACCAAGCACCTTTAAGGGAATTTACATGAATACTCTGTTAGCACTTTGTGGCCTCAAATCTGAAGCACAGTTCCCAAAAGCATCTACTTCAACCCAAACTGCTTGCACTTGTCTGGCTGAATCTACAGAATCAAGCTCGGGTGAGGACTTGGTCCCTGCCTTTTGGAGAAGTTAACTTTGTTTCTGGGAGAGCAATAGGGTAAGAAATGGCAGTCTGTGTCATTGTGGCCTGGGGATCTAAATTGGCTATGAAATTGATTGTTTTCTGGCCTGAAACAGTCTGACATCTAGGTCAAGTTATCCAAGTTTGAGTAGAAGCACCTAATTTCAGCAAGGCTTGTAAAAAAAAAAGCACAGATTGTTAAAAGCAACATTTTTAAAAATGTATTTTTGCAACAGAAAATACTTTATTGTGGTGTTTTTTAGTAAGATTCTGTTTTTCTGATAAGACTTGCAGAACGAGTTTGAAGCCCTCCGCACCAGAGCAACCTGGCAGAAATGTTGTCAGCGTAACCTTTGTCTTCCAGGTAGGATTTAAACAGTGCCTAGAGCCAACATGATCGTTTCACAGCAGCAATTGAAGATAGTGTTTTTCTTGCCAGCTGAGGAGAAACACAGCACTGTGTGCCTCACCTTGTGAGGATGTTTGTGGCTGGTTACAGACCTGCTCCAGTGCTGAGGTTTTTCAACTGAGGTTTTTCCATTGGCGTGCCTGACAAGCAATGCCAGACCTTGGGTTCCCAGAGGGGCGATCCCTGCTGCTGAACTTCTTGTCCTGTCAGGAGAGGAGAGGGCTGCTGGGGCACAGGCCCCGTGGCTGCTGGTACTGCTGCCAGCCTGGGATGACACTCGCTCCTTTTTCAGAGCAGGAGCATGTGTTTCCCTGAGGACCAAGTCTTTCCTTGGCTCTGGTCAGAGTTGCTTTGGTCGGATAAGTGCTGGAGCAGGGGAGGGCACAAGGGCTTCCTTAACTTTGCGTGTGTAATGGCAGGTGTTGGCTGGCAGATGCTGTGTCAAAGGAGGACTTATGATGGAGCCTGTGTGAATGTTGGGACGTGGTTTGAAATCTCTCCCAGGAGCAGACATCCCTGTACACCCAGCAGCCACCCGCTTGCTTCCTTATTTTATCTTGCTCCTGGTGTTTCCAGGACTCACAGATTTGCTTTCACTTTCTCATAAGCTGCATCCTTCTGCCTGTGGAGGCTGGCTCCCATCCTGTTTAACACAGAATTAATGCACTGGGCTAGCACAAATAGTGTGCAGGTTTTGATCCAGTAAGCTGGTGGGAGAGAATGCAAGGAGAGCCTTGCTTGGCGCAGCAGCCTCCGAGCACCTGACTCCAAACAGCACAAGCTGCCTGCCTGGGAAGTGCCCCAAGGCCCTGGGATCACTGCACAGGACCTGGGGACACTTCTCACGTGTTTTCAGAGACTCCCTCAAGGGAATTCCGCACCTTGTGCAAAGAAATACATCGTAGAATAATTATCATTGATCTAATTAAGGAATTCTGGATCCGACCTGGGCCTTTTACACTATTATTTACACTACAGATTATACTATGGGAATTCTACTGAGGGACTCAGTCACAAGTTCATATAATTCCTGGACAGGTTTTTAGTGGTTTGGGTTTTTCTAAAATACGTAAGTGTAGGTTTGTAATCAGGCAAAATACAGTATTTATACGTATATACACCCTTTACCTAGTAAAGAATTTGTGTTAACTGTTGTTAAATTGAAGCCATATGGTGAGCAGCTCTTTTCTGCATAGGAATAAGTTCTTATTATGGCAAGTGCTAAGATGCTATTGGTGTATGAGTATTTAGGCCAGTCTTACACATACCTATTTATGAACTCAAGCAAAGTTTTTTGTTGTTTTAGCAAGGTGTATTGTGAGTGGTGCCTGGCAGTTGCCTATCTTTAATACATCTGTGTACATTCAGTAGTATTTCTTATTATTGTTAGTCATTTGAAATTCCAGTTCTTTTTCTGAATATAAAGTCAGTTTCAGGGAAGAAAAAAAAAAGAGCATGTGTGAGATGTTGAGGAGGTCATAACGTTCTGTACTCCAGTATTTATGCATTTTATTTATTGGTTTATCAAACACAGAATGCTGAGCCCCTGGTTCAAGAAAACATTTCCCCATGCTGGCAGAAGACTTAGAAACCTGATTTCAGTCCCCTCCTAAAGCTAATGCCAGGTTTTCCTGGATCAGGGGCCACGCAGACTAAGCTATTTAAAGCATTGTTTCATCCTTTTAGGTCACCACAAAAAAGGATGAGACCTTCTCAAGTGGTTCTTGTAACTTTTGTGAGTAGAGAAGCTGAGAAATGCTGAGAGATCCAAAAAGTACAAATATGTAAATAGTAAATACTCCTTGCACTTTTAATACTTGCAATATCGCTGTCACGAGGTACCATTTGCAATAACCAAAATTCTCATTTCATAAGCTACCCACAAGTAGATTTATTATTATTGTTTTTGGAGGGTTTTTTGTCCCCACTTTCCATTAAAGAAGTAATCTTCCTTTGGTTTTTCCATAATTCTTTCAGCAGTCGGTGACTGGCTGTGGTTAAATATGAAGACCCCCTAAACCAGATGTCGTGTACCAGCTAGTGCTCGGGCAAGCCGACATTTATTGTCTCAGCTTTGTGGCAGGGTTGTTCCCATTTACAGCAGGACCTGCCACCCTGGAATCCCTCAGTGAAGTTGGTCCCACCACTCACCAACACAACGTTCCCCTATTCCCACCGCACTGGTTTGGTTTCAGGGGGTCAGCAGGTCTCCAGTGTAGAACAATCTATCCCATCGTTACTGTCAGTGTGGGTGCAGCAGGGCTTACAGCAGCAGTGGAGTTCTTTTACAGACAGTGTGTTGGAGGGAACTTAATTTGCCAGCTTTTAAAGGGGGGATTTTAGATCAGGAAAGCAAAAAATAGAAGATAAACGCTGATTGTACAAAGTACAGCCTCAGTCTTTCAGGAAGGTGTGTATAATGTTCAAGTTTTGCATAGAGTGAGCACCCGTATTGTGTCAAGCATAGAGTTCAGCTGTGTTGTTCATCCCTGATTCTCACAAACAAAAACAACCTTTTTTCCTCATGTTTCTCAGTGTTGAGTCAGGACCTCTGAGTGTAGCATGCCTTGGTGTATCATGGAACTGCCTTGTGAAATTGCTTATAGGTGAAGTGAGCAAGCACAGATTGAACCACAAGAGGTTTTTGAAAAGCCAAAGCAAGTGCTTGTGCAGTAACTTCATTCTGAAGTTTTTTTTTTTTTTGAATGGGTGCCAGAAGCAAAGGATACAGAGTGGGAATCTGTAATCATATTGCACTGGTGGAGAGCAAGTGCAAGCAATAATAGTACAGCATGACAGTAAGTTGTCTGTAATTCAGATACTGGCAAGTTTCACAGGGGTCACATTTACATGATGATTTTCCTGGACACTCCTGATCTTTGCAGCCCTCCGTCTTTAATCAGGAAAGGTGAGAAGTGCGTTGTCCCTTTCTGATGGAGAAGGGAGAAGGTGCCTAATCCAATGTGTCCAACTTGTAACCTGGCTGTGCAGGTGTGCCAGTTTGTGTGCCTGAGAGTTCACCTGTGTGCAGGGAACTTTGCAGTGTTTTAAAGATTTCGGTATCAATTTTAGTTAGCGTTCCCTTGAGGAGCAGCGTGGTTGACCGCACTGTCCCCCCTTGGAAAGCTGAGAATCCCTACCATGCAGGCAGTATTTGTGTGAGATTACTAATGGGATGTTACCTTCATCCTCGCATTGAATCTTTGTTTTCAAGACTCAAAGCCTACTAGGAAGATGTTGGTAACAGTTTGGGGGATTTGGGTTCAGTTTGGTTTTTAGTTTTTGTTGGTTATTTCCTTGTTTGTCAAAGTCCTGTGCAATATGAACCCTCCTGGCAAGGCCTGGCGATGGTTTGGGTGTTTCTCTCGCTGGTGCATTCCTCAGAGCTCCCTGCAGTGGGAGGTGTGGGAGGGCAGGAGTGGCACTTCTGCAGGGCTCAGAGCTGGGGGTGTGACGAGCAGCGGAATGGACCCAGCGCTCCAGCACAGCCCTGGCAATGCGAGTGGAGACTCAGGTAAAGCAGGATTCCACAGAACAAAAAGGTGAGCAGACAGACCTGATAATCCTCAAGCGTGCTGTGCAGGGTTGAGCCCCTTGCGGTGTTTTTTTCCAAGCCAAGCCCAAACTGTCGTGCGTGTGTGGTGCCAAGCCTAAGGCAGCCAAGCTCAGCACCCACAGTCACCCTGGCAGCCCCAGGATGTGTGGGGACAGCGCCAAGGGCAGAACTCCATCTGGGGTGGTGTTTAAATCATTTCAGGGCCAGCAGTCAGCTATTCCAGATATGACCATGTCACAGAGCTGTAATGCAAAGTTTTAGGCTGCTGGATGCGATCTCTGCTGTGGTGTGTTTTAAAACAGAGGGCTGAGACCTTTTCGGTTTCTGAGCCGTGGGTATGCTCAGGTCCCTGTCTGGTGATACAGTCATAGCATCCAAGCTGCAGGAGGCACAGCAATAAAAGTGACTGATAGGAGCACTTTTTGTTGGATTGGGTCCCTTATCTCTGGGCAATTCTTTGATGCTTTTAATCATAAGGAAGAAAATGTAGGTGGAACTGAGTGCAAATGTCTATATAATGTACGTTCATTTACAACCAGCCAGAAAGCAAAACAAGCAGTGGTTTCTGGTAATACAATTCTACTCAAAATAGCTTTCTATTAAGTCAGCTTAAAAGTTTTTAAATGGTGGAGCCACAGACAAAACATTTGTTACCTTTTGAAATGAGTTGCAATGGTTTTGTCATACTTGTACAAGTGTTATAGGTCAGCCTTTCTGTATGTTTTTACAACTTAATGTAGAGTAGTCTTCTATGCATAGCTGTTCCACTTGCCTGTGTAAGGTACAAATCTAACAGAAATGAAAGCATGCATTTTTCTCTGTTTGCTGGTAACCTATGAAATTAGAAACTTGTATTTCTGTGTTTTTAATGTGTTATTCTATAAACAAAATTCACAGCACTGTTGTCTATGGAATATCAAAAAGTTTTATTAGAATGAATTACTTTAAATGTTTTGTCAATTGATTTAATAATGTGTCAGACATCTACACTAAGACAATATAATGGTTATCAATAAAAATATCCTCTCTTTGTACTAAATTAGCATTTCAGGGTGTGCTTGGACATAGGACTAGAGCACCCCTGTAGGTTACAATCCCAGTGATTTATTAACTTTTGTCTTAATTTTGAGAGTACTTTTTACCCCTCGTTTGACCTGAGCACTGGATTAGGGAGTGAAGGAAGAAGAAAAGAGAGTTTTTATGTTTAGTATTACCTGTGCCACTGAATGTGTGTTGGCTGTGAAGGTGTGTGCACCAGTACATGTAGGAGTCTCTGCAGACACAAACACTCTGGAAACGTTATTTGTTATTATATGGAGAGTCAAATTCTTCTCTTTTACAGCAGTACGGATCTCCCTGTGCAGCAGCTCCTGGAGTCACGTTTTCAGTAATGCTTGGAATAATAACGAGGGGGCCTCGGGCAGCTTCCCTGGGAGTGCTGCAGGGCACTTGTGGGCAGGGCTGCTCGGGAGCCCCTGCTTTGACAGAGGGAAATACTCCTGCTGCTGTTCTCCTCTGCACCAGCTAGGGAGTGCAGTTCCTCCTCCAGCTCAGCCTGCCTTGGTCACAGGATGCTTCTTCCTCCTGCCTCATCCCATGGGACACTTCAGCTGCTCCCCCCTCGCCATTGTACTTTCCCTGAGGGAAGGGCTGGAGATCCTGGAGTGAAAAGGCATCCAAGTGGGTCTGGCTGCGTCACCTAAAGCACCTTTACTTGTCTTTGTAGCAGCTGCTGACACATGCCATGTCTCCAGGAGGCAGTACTGTGTCTTAGGCAGGTCCTTTACATACCTACAGCTCATCCCAGGTACAGGAGGGTCCTGCAGTGCACCAAAGGCACACATGCAGCTCCTGCACCTCTGTCCATGAGTGCAGGGGTGAGTGCAGCTGGATGTTAGTGCCAAAAATGTCTTTAAACAGTGCCAGCCCAGCAGTTTTGTGGAACTATTTTCCATCGGTGTGATTGTTTGCTTTCCATGTCTGTGTGCTTTCAACCCAGAGCTGATGTTGGAATCCATGCAGATGCTGCATCTCTGTAGATATTTCCCCATGACTGGTTTTCTGGTTCAAAGATAATCCTTCTTCTTGTCACAATTTGGTGCAGCTCAAGTTGGCTGTCAGTCTCTGAAGACACTCTCACTTCCTACCCCTGCCACATGAGATGTATCAAATGTGCATCTCCCTTGATTCTGCCTTGCAATTGCTTCACTTTAGAAATTTTTTATGTAGCTTACAGCCTGGAAAGTTAAAAACTGATTTTCAGAGATCGGGTGAGTAATTGAATTTCTAAACATTTTCATTAAAATTTGGAAAATCAGAGTGTGAAGGCAAGCCATCATTGCTTTCAGTGGAGTAGATATGGATGAATATGTATTCATATTCATGTATTCGCTTTTGCTTTTTTAGAGGCTGTTCCCTTGTTGGCTTTACAGTTATTGTTCAACCATCACAAATGCTGACTAAGTAAAGATGTGAATTCTTAGTATGGAACAAAAAAATATGAAGCATCAGAGCAAAAGTACAAGCTGGTTAAAAGAAAACTAACCCTCCTCTCCCACATGACTCCCTTAAATAGAAAAACTAGAGCACAAATCCTGTTTTTTTCCTCCCTCCGGAGGCCACTTCTACCTTGCTTTAGAGGCCTGACCTGTGTCTTTGCCAGCTCAAGAAGTTCTTTGCTTTGAAGTAATACTTGCAGAGATAAGAGATCTGTTCTATGTAAATTGCAGATAAAAATCTCCCTCCAGGCTCTGCCCACTTGATTTTGACTCGTTTATTCCCACAGAAAGAGCATGTACATGCTGGGCATCCCCGAGCAGTGGGGTTTTCACTGCAGGAAGGCTGGGGCATTCCCGTACAGCTCTGTGCTCACCTCCCAGCTCCAGGTGAGGCTTCCCACCTGAGGCTTCTCCCCTTCTTTGCAGAGGCATGCCAGGACATGGACATCCTAGACATGCTAGCCACACCCTGGAAAACAAGGCTTTAATTGCCTTGTTAATTGGAAGTGCTGAAATCAAATTGTTCTGCAGCCTGTGGGTTGCTGCTGGGCTGCACAGCTCCTGGAAGTGCAGCTCCCAATCGCTGGTGCTGGAAGGTGGATGGATGCACACAGGTGTTCCCAGCACGCTGGGCTTTGCAGAGAGCTGAAGCAGAGGCAGCGTGTGGCCGTGCCTTGGGAGAGCAGTGTGGAGACGCCGCAGGACTTGGGATGAGATCCAGGTACGTTGGTTTTTGCGGTGTTCCTCCCTGCTGCAGCAGTGATCGCCCTCTGGCACAGCTGAGCATCTGCCCACTTCCCCTCCAGCTGCCTCGGGCAGGCTGCAGCATTCAGAGAGGAGGAGGAGGCTGATCTTCAGCCCCTGGCTGTGGGGAACAAACAGCACACTCTTTACCGTGCCAAGCAAATCGCTAGAAAAGACTAGCACAGAATAAACAAAAACAATTGAATGCCACAGCCTGGAGAGAGCAGGTGCAGTGAAACCACTTCAAACTGTGCACACAAGATTTTACAAGTGAGCCTTTAAAAAATAACTGGGGAAAAGAAAAAGTGGCATAATTAATGTATCAGCTGCAGTGCAAATGTCTCAAACAAGTAACATTTTTAAAAAGAGAACTCTGCCTTTGTGCGTGAACTTAAATCAATGCTTGTCCTGGCTGGAATTCTTTTGTGCTGACTGCAGAGAGAGCTTGGATTTTAGAAGTGTATTTTCTAACGTTGCAGAGCAATGCCATCTAGGGCATAGAGCCTTACAGTTACCAGCAGGAGTGCTACCGATCCTTAGTGACACAGCTTCCTGGATTTAATATTTATAACTGGTTGTCACACCTGCATTAGGCCTGTATAAATTCGCTCATTTTCAATATCTGTTTCCAGTTTTCTGGACTATACTCAGTGTCAGATATCAGTGGATTGTTTTGTCTCAACTGAAACAATTAATTTCTGGATATACCTTATTTTCCTCCTTAAATCCCTTTGGTAGCTTTCATCCGTGCAGCTCAGCAGGGATTATTGATGGTCTCTCTAATCTTTAGCTACTCGAGGAATCCGCTGTGGCTGCGATTAGAGCCGCAGTACACTTGGGCAGCAGATTAAAATATTAAACCTAAGAGGCCAGATCTTGTCATCCTCACTCAAAGCTACTTACTGTGCTGCCGGGGCTCTCCTGTTCAAACCAAGCTGCCTCTGGAGTGCTGGTCTGCGTTAGCTGAGCACACCCCGAGAACCCGGCCCGGTCACTGCCTGTCCCCACTCCTGGCTGATGCAGCTCTCTCCAGGCTGAAGATGACGTTCCAAAGACAAGGTAACAATCTGCAATAATTCATGGCACTTGAACAAATACTGTTTGTGTCTGCAGTGGTTTTGTTCTGTATACACGAATTTGCTCCCCGTTAGAGAAGAGCAAGTTCTTTAGCTCTCAAACCTGTCTTGGGACATTCCTCAAACTCCCGAGGCTGCACACCAGGTTCTAGACCAGCCAGCTTCTGCCTGCCTCTGTGAGAGATATTTGCAGCTGATCATGCTCATTACTGGTCTTGTATGACTTGTTGTTTTTACAAGCAGCTCCAAACCGAAGGCAGAATACTTTACTACAGTTTAAAGATTACTGGGAAATGTTAGTATTTTCACTAATAAACACAGAAGCTTTTAATGTTGCTGCAGGAATTCTTTCCCTTTCCCTGGAATAATGGCATTAATCTTGTTATCTGACTATGGAGGGGGCCTGATTCTAGCCCAGGTTCGTAGTGGGCTGGTTTGGCTGCTGCCTCCTTGGAACAGCGTTGTCTGTGGGCACTCCAAGTCTGGGGAAGGGTTAGATGTTAACAGTATTAATTAAGAAGCACAAAGTACATTAGTAATCAATTTTTTGTAGTGTCTAGTTAAACAGTGCACTGTCAAAACATGATGCTGAAGGGACAAATAATTGGTGCATCACAGTTCTCCCTGTTAATCTGTTGTCCAATAAATTAATATGATATATGTCACTCCTCACTGTAACTGGAGACCTGCAGCACAGATGGCTTGATTTAGAAAACATTTTTAAAGCCAGGACACAACAGGCTGTGTTTTTCCCTCTTCAGTGTAAAGATAAAAGGATGAATCACAACCATTACTTTGCTGCAAGTTAAGACAGCTGTGAAAGACTGGAAATACCAGCCTGGGTTTTTTTTAAGGTGATGAGAGCATGCTGGTTTTTGCCAGGACTCCATCCACCACAGTGAAAGCAGAGGCTGGTTTACTCAGTACCTGTACTTCTAAGTCCAAACTGGGATCAACTCGAGTTGCTGTGCTTCATGGCTGGGTCAGAGACAGCATCAGGGATGCTGAACTCAGGTGAGGAGGTCCTTACCCAAACACAGGTCCTAGCACTGCTGCTCTCCTACCCACACAGTGCCATTTAAAAAACAGATAGACGTTCAGTGGTGGGATGAGAATATGGCTGTGATCATTCCCAAGTTCCTGAGGATTATTCACAGCTAGCGTCTGGCAGTCATCATCTCCCTTGACAGAGCTCTCCTCACTACTGCCATGTTACTTTGGCTCGGACTGTGGAGAAAGGAATAGGTTTTGGCAGATACACAGTTGGAATGAGCTTTCATTGGCAGCTGGAGGCTCGTAATTGCACCTCCCTTCTCGCTCCCTGAGCCAGTGAGGCTGCTGGTGAGGAGATGGATGGGATGCACTCACATCTTCCTCATGGCCTGCTCAGAGTGGGCAGGACGTGTGTGGTGTTTCTGTGCTGCTCTGACTCTGCAGGGGCTTCCTGAGAAACTTGGGGTTCTGCTGCACACCATCCCTGGGGAGCTAAGATGTTCAATTGTTTGCACATCCCTGTATAAGTACGCATTTTGTTTGAATGCTGTTGTCAAAAAAGGTCTCGAAATTCAAAGAGGGGCAATGTAAAAAGTAAGTGCTGCTGAGCTGGAAATACAGTTATGCAGCTGTTCTACTTTTCCATTTCCTGGCTGGCCAGGAAGTTTAGTTATGGTCAGCTCTCTCATCAGAACCCCACCATGAAGATCTGGGTTCATGTGGGGGAGTGTTGGAAAGCTGTTGGCCTGGGATAAGGCTGAGAGAAAGGGAAGAGGTGGAACAAGGAGAGATTCTTCTCACTGTGCATTGTGGGGCAACAGAACAGAGCACAGAACAACTCAGGATCCCATACTAGCCTAGCAACAAAAAATTAGTGGTGCAGAAAAACTATTTGGCTCAGTTCTGTGGGATTTTCTTCAGTTGTTGGTTAGTGGGTTTTTTTGGTGGCTGATTGTCTTGGTATGTGTGTAATTGTGTTCCCTCTGTTATGTTCACACTGTATGAAAAAGTAATCGGGGAAAACTAAACATAACATCTCTGCTTTGCTCTTAAGCAGTTTTTGCTGTGCCTCCTTCATGCAGTTTGATTCCCGTCTCCCTCCTCCCTTGCTGTAAGGAACACCTGAGTGCAAATCAGAACAAGAAATGCAGCTTGGAGCCGGAAGTATAATGCACACAGTGCTGCCAAGAGTGAGATTTGGAATGCGCTGAAGTAATCGCCGTCATTTGCCATGAAATGAAGCACACATCAAGTTTTCAGGTGAGAAAAGGTCACTGAAACCATTGGTGGACATGTCCTGGCTGGGGTGGATGCACCTCCGTGGCTGGGAGATGGCTCCGTTGTTTCTGTGGTGCAGAGCCTGTTCGGCTCCAGGAGAGCAATCCAAGCGACTCCTCCGTCTTTTCCTGTGCTGCGGTTTCTCTTCTCCCTCCCGCAGAGCTCACAGCAGTGCACAGGCATCTAGGGCAGGAGCCAGAGCAAGAGGAAAGTGTCCTGACGCAGGAATCTTGGCTGCCATGAGAGAAGCTAGCCAAAGGCATTAACAGTTTCTGCTCCTTGCATAAACCAGCTGCCACGGTGTGACAATAGATGAGCAAATCTGTGCTCTATCCCTGAGGTGTCTGCTCAGGACACTGGAGATCCATCCCAGTAACACGCTTTTCCTTCGTGGGCAGGATGTGATTTTTATAGCTGAAGTACATACTGCCCTGGCGCAGTCAGCCCCAAGTTCCATGGGAAAGCTTCCCTCACCTCTCCGTGGTTTGTAACACAGCAGAGCAGCAGCTTGGGGAAGGCTGCGTGCTGGTCTTGTCCAGACTAGTCAGGTGCTCAGGGGCATCCCTCCTTAAGTCCTTCTGCCTACACTGTGGTCTCTGACCCACACCTGTATGATGAGAAGTACAGCCCAGCCATTCAGGGCTGGGGAAAAATAAATACCTGCTGCTGTCCATGCTTTTACTGTATGTATAGGGAACCATGCCAGGCCCATCTCACAGCTGGATTGAGGGAAGGGGTCTCAGAGGTAAGTAAGAAACACAAGACATGAAACTTGATGCCATATCTCAGACTCTTGAAAGGCAAAGGCTTTTCCAGTGAATTTTTTCCAGTCCTTAGAGCTCAGTTCTGCTCCATTTTGGCAGGGCTGGCTATGTCCTGACCTGCCTCTTGTTTACTGCCTTTTCTGTTCTTATTTTCCTCTGTGGCTGGAAGTTCACCTCACTGCTCTCAAATGTTTGGCCGGGAGAGGGGAGCAGCAGTGTCTTCCCCTCTCTGTAAGGGTACCCAAGGGCTCTGATGGCTCTACTAAAACAGGCAGTGCAAAGCTGGACTTCAGTTCCATCTTCTAGGCTCCTGAATAAACACCAGGAGCTCCCATTGGACTGAAAAATCAGTCAGATAGAGCTCGTAATTAATGCATTTTGTTGTCCCAGTGTGGTATTCATGCAGGAGAAGCCATGGCCCTGGAGACACCTTGCAGAACTCGCCACCGCTGCTACAGCCGGCAAGCAGGACTGCTCCAGCGCTGCCAGAATTCAGACCTCTCCAAAGGCACCCACAGATTGCATGGACCACAGACCAACAGCAGCTGCTGCCAACCAGGGCTCGGTATTTAAAGGTAAATGGAAATTTTCACGGATGCCATGGATTAATACAAAAATCGTCCTATTGGACATGAGGCAGCATTCCATTGCCTTCCCTCCTCAAACCTAGCTAAGCATCCTCCTTTTATTTTAATGGTATCAATTTTAGAATTGTTTATACCACCTTTAGGCGGATTCTGCCACTGTGGTGCGTCTGTGAAGTGTTTGTAACCAGGTTTGACACGGCAGCTGTTCCTCACTGCGGTCACTGGCATTCCTAATGGGCACTGCCGGCAGCTGCCAGAACGGAAGGGAAACGTTGCTCTCATCGTTTTGTTATTGAGGCAACTTGCAATGAAATACATCCTGGAACGAGCTGTGGAAAATACACAGCCTAACAGCACGGAGGCTGTAGATGATCCTAACCAGGTTCTTTGGGACAAGTCGGAGAAAGCTGCACCCGTGGCAGGGGTCCCGGTACCCTCCATGGGCTCTGCCGGCCCGGGCTGTCCCCAATCCCCTCAATGGCTCTGTCTAGGCTGTCCCAGATGCCCTCACGGCCGGGCTGTCCCCGATCCCCTCACGGGCTCTGCCCGGGCTGTCCCCGGTGCCCTCACGGCCCCGCCCGGCCCTGCGGAGCGCCCCGCCCGGAGCGGGAGCGGCGCATGCGCCGGGCGGGGCCGTGTCGGCGGAGCGGCGGCGCAGAGCCGGCTCCTCCCCGCGCCTCGCCCGGCCCGGCCGGCCGGGGCGGCTCCGTCTGCGCTGCCCGGCGCTGCCGCCGACGCGCGGGAGGCGAGGAGAATCCCAGCGAGGTGAATCCCAGCGAGGTGAGTGAGCGGCGCCGGGCGGTGCGGGGGTCGAGGCTGTCGGTGCGGCTGGCGGGGCTCCATGGAAACAGCCCCCGGGACAGCGCCGCGGGAGGGCCGGGCCGAGCAGGGTGCCGCGGGCAGCGCTGTCCTCGCCTTGCCGTCACCAGACTCTGCCCCTTTGGCAGCCAAGGGCGGCCGGGTCGGGCCGGTCCCCTCGGGTGTCCCGGGCCGTGCGGGCAGGAGTGCTCGGTCCGGCCATCCGCTCCCACGGGGCTCCTGGGGCCCGGAGCGCGGGGAATGCGCTCTGTGTCTGCCCGCGTCCGTTTCTGGTGTGTTTCCTTGTAAATATCAAAACTTTGTTTGAGATCACGCAGGTGTGGTTCAGTAGGTGTAGAAAAGCAGACGCTATACTTTCCTCTCTGAGCTCGTCTTCTCGTCTTTCCAGGCTCTTCACCTCTCGTTTGTTTATTTACTGATTTCCCAAAGTATAACTCGTAAGCCCTATTAAATAAGAAACGTCCTTATGTGCCTTTGCCAACCCAGCTGAGTTGGTGAGGAGCGAGCAGAACAGAATTTCCACCAGGTGTTGGCATGATAGCAGAAAGCCCGGGGGTGCACAGGACCGTGCTGGCAGAGCCCTTTCTCCCAGGGAGGATAGCTTGGGCTAACAGGTGAGGAACTGCTCGGGTGATGGTACCTGCAGAGGTGTGTGATTGCTGGGCAGGGGCTGGAAGGCCGATGGGGCAGTGCTCGCAAAGGCAGGGGCTCAAAGCCGTGACTGCTGCTCCACAGCAGCTCTGTGTTAAATTCTGCTGCGTCTGCACTGGTTCCATGAGTAATTGTGTGTTTTGTTGTGGTAAAAGTATGCCAGTACAGCCGTGCAACCAAGCCCTTGACTTTCCTCAGGCCAGATCTATATTAAGGTTAATTAGTTTCAGCTCTGTTTAGCTCCAAAAATACCAAATTATTTCCTTAGGACTTGACTATTTAATTAGATCACCAGGAGGAAGTGGGATGAGGCTGTTCTGGCCAGGGGTCTGTTGGCAGCCCGTGCTGCTGGCACAGCTGGATACAGTGTCTTGGGGGGCTCTTGTGAGTGACCCTGTCGCTTTCCCAGCCAGCTCAGTGCCTCTCACTCCACCCCTGGGAAAGTGGTTGTGGTGTCTTTGTGAAACTGTTCCTGTGCTGAGTGGGCAGCTGGACAGGTGTTCTGGTGTGTAGCTGGCAGGACCAGGAGGATTGGCTCCCGTTGCTCTTGTGTCAAAGAAGACTGGCTCTTCTACTTGACTGTCGGGGCATTTTTGAGTTGTTTCTAAAGCTAGTTCAAACAGTGCTTACTGAGAGACAGAATGAACAGTAGGGTGACTGAATTTTTTTCAGAAGGGACCTACTGCCTTGAAAAAGAAAAGAACAGCGCCGTTACTATAGCAGTTAAAGAGCTGCTGTTCTGTGCAGGAATAATGTGGCTGTCACATCGCAGCGATAAGTGAGGTAATTCATCTCCCATCGGCAGCGGGGGATTGATGGAGTTACTGTCTCAAGTAGATATGGAGTCAGTCACATCTCACTGAACCACAGCACAGCCTGTTGTTTCTGTCGGATCACTAAGAGACTCTGCATCAGGAGGAGAAAAGGGATCGACAGCAAAATCGTGCTCTTACCTTGCGGACGCACAAGGTAACTTCAAACAGATGGAGCAACTCACAGAAAACTGGTTCTGTGGTCAAATGTATTGCAGGCTCTGTGGTTGTGTAGCTCTTGCCTGTGGCTGTAATAAATACTTGGCATACCACACTGATCTCCAGAGTAAGAGGTTTCAGAGTACCTGAGTAAGAGGCTTTGTGCACCTCTAATGTGCAATTGGTGGGTGATTTCTCAAGACCCGTCCAAAAAAAACCCTCTAAAATTCCTCAGTGAAGAGCTGCTTTGGAGACAATGCTAGGCAGAGTCAGGGTGCCAGTTATCTTTGTTTGGGTCGGTGTGCTGGTTTTGTATTAACTGGCACTTAGAAGAGGGCAATCACCATTCAGTTGGTAATGCCTACCAGGAGGGGGGTTGGAAGTGTAACTCAGTGTTCAGTACCCTGTGTTATGCTGTATGGGAACACAGAGATAATGCAGTGTGAATTAGATGGATATGAGGCTCTAGTTTTCCAATACCTGTCTTACTTCAGAACACTGAAAATAAATTTCTCTTGACACTTTAAATACTCCATCAAGAGACTTAATGCAATACAGTTACCCCATGTCTTCTTATGAAGCACATTACTGGCAGCCAGAGGATCCAGAGTAGGACTACTGTGGACATTACTGGTACCTGATATTCTGCTACCTGCAGTTACCCAGTGCTGAGGTGCTCTGGTTCACCCTACCACATGAATTCAGGAGTCCTGAACATTTGCAACCAGAGCAGGACAAGGAGGAAGAGCTGGCAGGGATATGGAATTTTCTTTGTCTCAGCTGCTGTGGGCCATGACATGTTTTGTTTGTGGAAGGGCAGCTGCTGCTGCTGCTTTGCATTCTTGGCTGTAGAGTCTGAAGTGTTTTCGTGGTCTGATCCTGATTTTGGTCCAGGCCCTGTGTGATCCTTACCTGGCAGGGGAGATACCCTGTGCTGTAACCCAGCCTGTGTTTACTTGGCTTCAAGGACCTTTTTGTGGGTAGACCAAACAAACACACAGTCCTTTCTCTACCTCCTGGCTTTACAAGGCTGCTGCAGAAATGAAAGGTGGTGAAGGACCTGCCAGGGCACTACAGCAGTCCGTGGCTGCCTGCACGCTGGACTTTGCCCCAGAAAGCATCCCCTGTCTCAGCTGGTGATGTGACCGGCAAGACAGGGGCAGAGGTTTGTGCAGAGTGTTCTCACTGGGGCATTGTGCTGCTGGGAAAAGGGTGGGTAAAGTGCACGCTGCTGCTCTGTGCCCAAGCAGGCAGGGCAAGAGTCTCTGCATGCACGTGTTCGTAGCTGCCTGTTTGAGCTCAGGGTTGCTGCCTAACATTTTCAGGCAAAACAAAAAGCATAATAATGGAGCACAGCATTCCCAGGTTCTCTCATGCTGGTCAAGTCCATTCTTTAGGAAGGTCATTCTTTAGTCAAGAGGGTGGACCTAGTTCTACTCTGTTGACAGTATGTTTTATGCTTTATTTACTTCAGGGGAGTAGCTTCTGAATTTATGCTGTTGTGAAGGCTGAATCAGACCCAGGAGCTTGGCTTTATCTGTGTAACTTTTGCTTGCCTTATGTAGGTTTTATGGGCCTGCATACATAGAACCCTTTGCTTACTTTTTAAAGTAAAATCAAAATTTTTTTTAATGGCTGAAGCCATATTTCTGCCTTGAGATCAGCAAAGCAAAACTACACATAAAGGAAAAGGAATTGTGGAGCTGCAGTCATGTTCTGTCATTAGGTTCATTCTTGTTTTTTGGAAATTTTGATCTAAACAATAATCTCGGTTTAAAATTGTTGTGCATTAATGCTGTACTGTTTCCTTTGGAGCTGGTGAGGATTCTACCAGCAGCATGGCTATGGGAGAGGGGTATGAAGGTCTCACCATGGTAGAGTGAAAGTAGCAAAAGGAAATTCCTGGAGCCCTACCAGTCCTCAGGCAGGAATAGCAGTGTTTTGTGGCATGTAATCGTCATAGACCGTTTGGAATTAGTGCACCCATTTGTGTTGGGTGTTGTGTGAGACAACAGGTAATGATGCTGCACCAGGGAGGGTTCTGGTCTGTGAGCACTGTGTGTCGTGAGAGGGTAGGATGAGAAAGGGGAAGTGCCTTTTTCCTCCTGATCTTGGAACAGGGTTTTTGAGACAGCCTTGTACATGAATGTTCTTGGAAGATGTCTTATCTATAACTTGTTTTTGAAGAGTAAAAGCCCTGCTTTGCACATAAGCAGGTGTTGTCTTTCTGAGTCCTGAAAAGTCTGAAAGCACTGGATAGTTTTGTGTGGTATTCAGCAACTGAAGGACAAATCTTTTGCTTCTAATTGCTGTTGCTCCATTACAACCAGCAAAGCAGTGCAGATTGGCTCTGGTGAGAGATGTTAATTCACCTCCCCAACCTCATGTATACATGCTTAAAGCAGACACAACTCTTTTCTCAGGGACTTTTCTCAAAAATACCCCAAAACTCTTCCTTTTCCTCACTCCACATGCTCCAGAATGTGAATGTCATCTGGCCAGATGCCCAGGACTAAATACAGTGCTCTAAACAAGGTCTCTCAAGTGGCTTGTACAGGAAAAGGAAAAACCCACAAGAACCAGATAGATTTTTCACTTTTAAATTATTCTTTTGCACTTTTTTTAAAAATCAAAAATTATGCTTTCGGCTTCCACTTATATTTGCTAAATACAAATCTGTGCTTTCCAGGAGTTAACCCCAGGGCTCCTCAGTGCTTACTTTGCTGAAACATACACACTTGCAATATGAAAATAACCCAAAACCTTACTAGTTTTGCTTTCATGTATGAAATGTGTTTCATAGGGTGACATTCCCTTCTTAACTATGGCTCTGTAGCCTTGTCTTCCTCCAAATCCTCTGCTTATTCTCCTAGCAGATGATGAATTTTGAGCACATGCCAAGGCATGTCTTTAAACACATTTGAGAGGAAACGTTTGGAGAGCGAGGGGAGCATTGGCTTGGCTCCCCGGTTCAGGTGAGGACTTGGAGCTGTGGAGCACGTGGGGATGGCAGAGGGCAGATCTGAGTGAGTGCTCAGAGCAGCACAGGAGCCAGTGCTGCAGAAATGCTGTGTACAAGAGCCCTCCTTTGTCTTGCTGCCCTGCAGGTGCCCACTCAGGTGCTCCGTGCAAAAGCCAGATGCTGTGGCATGGGGGAGGTTCTCCCTTGTGGAGTAGTGGATGGAATTCTGAGCTGTTGGAATTCCGACCTGTGTGCCTGAAGCAGTGTGGCAAGGTGCTGCTGTGTACTCCAGCTTTGTGCTGGTTCTGTAAGTGAGCCTTGTGACAATTTTAACTTCCACACAAGCAGATGCAAAACTAGCAGCAGGCATCCCCAGGCCTCAGTACAGGCCATTATTAATTCCCCAGTTAAGTTTTTAAACTGATCTCTGTTTTTTTTTAATGCAGCCACAAACCAAAGCCATAACCTTCACAAAAATAAACATGCATCCTTGTGCCAGCTGGGGCCTTGGCATGCTTTACACTGAATAACTCGCTGAGACTGTAATTTCTTCGGAAAGCAGTTAGATATTGGCAACTACGAAATGTCAGCCCTCAGTAAATGTTGTAATAAGCTATTTTAGCTACAGCTGGGGATTTTAAAAAAGAATAATTTACTAACAGCATTCTTGGTAGTTAATGCATGAATAGAAATCAGACTTTGGACGCACTGAATAGCTTGGGAGAAGGAAGCATGGTTCTTGTGTGTTTGCTAAGGGCCACAACTGTCTGGATGCATGGCTGGGAACCTTTAGGGTGCTCTAGGTTGTGTATGCACCTGTACCACAGCATATCCTGAAATTTTTACTTTGGTTTTACTTGATCTATCTAGATACAGGAGTTTAAAATGATTGTTGTTTTTGAAGTTTATGAGAATTCAGTTTTGGGAGGTGGAAGTAGGAAATGTGCTGGTGACTTGAACTTGATTTACTTAAAATAGTCGGTGCAAAACAACTCATCCTGAAGTGTTTCTCTGAATGTGTGTTGGATCTGGGAATTGCTGCTGAAGTCTTTGTCAACTACTTTTAAGTAACTGGAACTTTAGGGAATTATCTTTGAGGAGTTAGGCTCAGTTCTAACTTGTGTTGCTGTTCTTCATTTATGTAGTATATCCTCTGCAAGCTATTGCTTATTATTTTTAACAGAGGAAAAAATGAGTTCACCATCAAGCGAGCAGCCATCTTTCCTTTGGATAGTTCAAAGTTTCTATTTAGCGGTTCCATAAAAATTCTTGGTTCGTGTTTGTTGCACTGATAGATGCACAGTTCCTCCACTTTGGCAGGAAGCCCTACAAAGATATTTTCAGCATCTGTTTTGCAGTATGTCTCCATAAATGTTTAACTTTATTGCAATTTTTTAGCTAGAAGATATGATCTGCCATAGTAAAGATTTGGTTTGTTATAGTGCAGGTTCAGTTTTTGATGTTCATATGAAAAAATACTTTTTCATCCCTTGGTATTTCATGAATGCCTTGGCATATGTTAGCTATCACTTATGGTCATACACGGGGATAGCTATGGTGTGTTTCCATGTGGTTTACAACAGCTCTTGAAGCCAGAGGAATGTTTTAGCTGGATCCTGTGTGATTTTATCCTGGCTGGAGTGGTGTGTTCCCATGTGCACAGTGAGTGTGTCCTTGCTGGAGTGGTGTGTTCCCATGTGCACAGTGAGTGTGTCCTGTCTGGAGTGGTGTGTTCCCATGTGCACAGTGAGTGTGTCCTGTCTGGAGTGGTGTGTTCCCATGTGCACAGTGAGTGGATCCTTGCTGGAGTGGTGTGTTCCCATGTGCACAGTGAGTGTGTCCTTGCAGGAGTGGTGTGTTCCCATGTGCACAGTGAGTGTGTCCTGTCTGGAGTGGTGTGTTCCCATGTGCACAGTGAGTGTGTCCTTGCTGGAGTGGTGTGTTCCCATGTGCACAGTGAGTGTGTCCTTGCTGGAGTGGTGTGTTCCCATGTGCACAGTGAGTGTGTCCTGGCTGGAGTGGTGTGTTCCCATGTGCACAGTGAGTGTGTCCTGGCTGGAGTGGTGTGTTCCCATGTGCACAGTGAGTGTGTCCTGTCTGGAGTGGTGTGTTCCCATGTGCACAGTGAGTGTGTCCTTGCTGGAGTGGTGTGTTCCCATGTGCCCAGTGAGTGTGTCCTGGCTGGAGTGGTGTGTTCCCATGTGCACAGTGAGTGTGTCCTGTCTGGAGTGGTGTGTTCCCATGTGCACAGTGAGTGTGTCCTGTCTGGAGTGGTGTGTTCCCATGTGCCCAGTGAGTGGATCCTGTCTGGAGTGGTGTGTTCCCATCTGCCCAGTGAGTGTGTCCTTGCTGGAGTGGTGTGTTCCCATGTGCACAGTGAGTGTGTCCTGGCTGGAGTGGTGTGTTCCCATGTGTACAGTGAGTGGATCCTTGCTGGAGGTTGGAGAGGTGTTTTTAAGTGGCAAGGTGCAAAGAGTCACGACAGCTGTTTGAAAGTGCTGCTGGGCTTTGGATCCATTTCTGATCAAGAGATCAACAAGCAGAAATTGCCAGAAGTTCACTGAACATGCAGGTTTTAAACAGGTAGCTCCTGCAGAATTTCTGGTACTGCTGGTAGCCCGTGTTTGCTGTGCACAGAAACAGTGGCAGGAAGCTTAGACTAAGGTATCATTTGTAGGATGGACAGAGGAGAGGGGGAAGCTGCTGCCAGCTCCTTGCTGGGCATTGTCCATGTTCACTTTCTCCAGTAGGCAGGAATAGAACTTGACAAGTAGGAAGAGACACGGGACAGCAGTCCTGGCCACTTGAGGTCATAGTCCACAAACTGCGGAAGATGTTTGTTTTCTCCTGGCTTTGCCCTTTGGTGCTGTGGTTTTGGAACAAAGGCAGACTGACTGGGAACAAAAAGATTAATTTTAGGGCTGGATTGAGTTCCCCTAGCTCAGTCACGGCAGGTCAAGTTACTCAAGAGATTTGTGGCTCCCCAGAGACATGGATTCGTGTTTGTGCAGGGGGATACGTCATAGACAGAGATGGACTTGTTGGTGTTTATTTTAAGAGCTGTTGATAGACCTGGAAGAGTTTTTTTCATGTTGTTGAATTTATACAGAGAAGCTGTATAAAAATAACTGGCACCAGACGTAGAAGCAATAAACTAATGCCGTGTTAAGTCTTGAAACTGTGCTATGTAATCTAAGAGGTATTTTCACCTATTGGCAGCTTCCTCTTTATTATCTGCAGAATGAGAGGGATGGAATTTACTAGCTGTTGTACAATTAAAATTTTGATTTTTGAGGACTGAGTAAACGTGTATCTCACTAGCTTAGTTGCAGCTCCCCATACCCAGCGGTTGCCAATGTTTGTTGCTGGCAGTCATGGGAATCTATTGGTACCAGTGTGTCAGCAAGAATTAAACCTAGGAAACAGCCTGTCACCTGGCTGCTACCTTACTTTTTGGGTTTGATTGCATTTGGTTGAGATCTGAAAGAAAAAAGTGACACCAACACACTCTGTCTGACCCAGCGCAGTAAATATCGGAGTCACCAATGTGTTTGGAATGCTCTGCTTTTGGCAGTACTTGGACCCAGTTTCACCGTTTCAACCAATGAGGTTGTTTATTGCCTTCTTAAAAGCATATTTCAAAACACAGTGTCCCAGGAGAGAGAAAACAAATTGTTTACACAAGCAAACTAACAGAGAAGAACTAAACACCCACGCTTCTTGAGTTCCCCTGCTAGGAGTTTCTATGAACTCATTATTTATTGAGTAAGGAGAAACTTCTTAGTTGTAATCAAACAGGTCTTGATGTGACTGTGGATGTTGCTGAGGAAGGAAAATTTGGTTTTGATGATATCCCCTATTCAACTGGGGTATCAAAAATAAGTTAGGAGGGAAGAGTGCTCATCCCAAAACCTAGGAAGGACATTCATTCCTCCTAGTCTGGAAGAAGACAGCCTGAGAGAGGCTTTAAGCTGTTCTTAGTGTTGAGGCAGCTGGTGCTGTGGCATCAGTTCCTCCCTGTTTTTCTGTGGGCTCTATGTGTCCTGGCCTTTTGAGGGATTGGAGGAAGAGGCAGGTGGGGAGTTACTAGGGCGTGTTGGTCCAGCTTCTTAAATACAAATGTGATGGAGGAAGAGGAGGGGATGAGACGGCTGCTCAAACTTGCATAGAGTGAAGGTGGGTTGGAACATGTGTGATGTCCACCTTAGGGTGGAAGGTGTCCCTGCCAATTGCAGGGGATTGGAACTAAATGGCCTTTGGGGTCCCTTCTAACCTAGACTGTTCCATGATTCTGTGAATATGAAATCTTGCCTGTCTTGTGGGATCCTTGTGCAGATGGCTTGGGGAAAAGTGGTAGGAGAGCAGCTTTAGTAGGAAGTACAGAAGAGTGAGAACTGAAAAGCAGGATTGGCTTGGTGGATTGAAACCTTACAGGTTTAGGGAAGGAAGCTGGCTGAGTCATGAGGCTTCATCCCCAGGAGTTCAGCTGCAAGAGTGAGGGCAAGCTGGGTGTAGGGGCTGTGGTAGGGAAGTCTGGGGCTGCTCAGGACCGGCAGAGTAAGAGGATGGTGCTAGTGATGGGAAAAGGGAAGAGGGTTGGGAAAGCAGCAGTAACCTTTGTGCTGCTAATGAATTGACAAGTCAGCTATGACAGAAGGTGATGGGGTTATCAGAGGGAAGAGTTGCAGGGAGAAGTCAGAGGGAACAATTGTCCTCGGAAGGGGGATCAAGAAGAGCCCCAGGAGGACAGGAAGGGTGACCTGTGCTTACGTGACTTTGAAGTTAAACAGGTTGGGACCCGGGCCAGGAAGTTTGGTTGAGGCTGACATTGCCAGTCCCATGGTGAATATATAGAAAACAGGAAGAGCAGCAGAATTAACTTGAGACAGATATTTCAACAGCCGTCAGTTTTGAATTTCCTGGGTTTCATTGCTGTGTGTCATAACCTTGTTTTCACCATTTATTATTTTTTTCCGTAAAGAAATAGGATGGAAGAAGATAAATTTTAGACTGTTTTTCAGAGGCTTAAGTTATGACTGATTTTTCTCTTTTGTTTGATGAACATATATTTAAAAACTAAATTGTAGATTATAAATATTTGAATATTTGGAGCTCCTTTGTCCCTCAAAAGCAAAGCATTTCCCAGGCAAATCTCTCCAGCTCTCCAGTCCCACAGATAAGCAGTAGTTCACTAGTTGTGTGAAAAAAAAAAAAAAAGTTAATATTTCAGGGCATAGTTGGTCCAAGTTGGGCATGGATTTTATAGAACAGTCACACTTTATAACCAGTCTTATAGACCTAATAATTGTGAGGAATGTACAAGTGTCTGAAATTAATGACCGGTCCCTGGTGGGGCCCACCGCGTTCCCAAGCCTGTCTCCACAGCCAAGACAAGCGTGAAGGCTTTCTCCAGGGAGCAGCTTACCTGAGCATTCCCAGTGGATCCAAAACAGGTTAGGGCAGTACAACTCTGCTATAGGCACAGGTGTTGGTACATGGAACATCCTTGTGTGGCGAGCAGGGACCTTGGTTTAATTAATCCAGGATTTTCTTGGAGTCTTTTCTGTGCATAAACCAAAACAAATAGGTCAAGATACAAGCAGTGTTCTTTTAATGTTTTTTCTAGTGCAAATATTTTCTTTTGTCCATTGAGAAATAATTCTTCTACTCGGTACTCAGCCTCATGGTTTGCTGTGTTTGTGCGCATCCAGGGTGGGGAACCACACTGGAAGTGTGCTACAGGAATTGCTTCTTGAAGCAATCAACAGCGTTCTTCAGAAAGTAGTAGTGGGTGCTGAGCAAATAAAGAAGCAAACTGTCCATCCTGTCTGATGTCCAGCTGTTTAAAGTAAACAGCACAACCACAAAAATTGCCATGTGATCTTCCTCATGCAGTCTGTTGGATTACATTAACCTCTTGGTCAGAAAGCACTAGTGCAAATACAACTAATGACATGCACATGAAATGGTTGCTGAACAGAAGGCAAATCCATGCCTGCAGCTGGAGTGCCCTCAGGTCAGTCTCTTGCTGCTGACCTGGTGTGGTTCAGGATGTGGGATGCTTTGCGTTCTTAAACAGGCAGCATGGAAATGGATCCTTTAAAGGTCCAAGAATTTCAGTGGCTTCACACTGGCTGACCCACAGCACTTAGTGTACTTGCTTTAGGGGGCAAGGAACCCGCTTCAATCACTGCAGTTTTCCCCCATTTGTTTAAACTCGGATAAATGTTTGCATATCAATTACTAAGCGAGCTGCCCAGGGTATTTTTCTAGTTGTACTTCAGTAATAGTTGTGGTTTGTTTAGTCAGGTTGTGCTTGTGAAAAAAACATACATCCTAATTTGTGTCCTTCTGTTGATACGTAGCTTCAACCATACATTAATTTTTTTGCTACAAGTTTAGATTTTTTTTTCACCCAGTTTGCATGTGTGGTCAAGTGTGTGTCGTTTGCTAATAAATGCCAAGTTGAAGTCTGATTTATTAATTATTTAAGCTGATATTATGCTTTTTGACTTAGTACTTTCTTTTGGGTTATGGCAGTTTAGCAATTCCTGTATGATGAAATGTAAAAATGGGTTTTGGAGCAGTGAAGATCTCCCACTCCTTTCTGAAACAGTAAGAAAAATTGATGCTTTTCCTCTGATATCTCCTCCTGTGGTCACAGCTTTTTTCCATCTGCACATGTCCTGGTGACAGTGAGGGTTCCTGTGGGCAGCCTCCCTCAGTGCAGTGTGTGGAATTGTCACTGCTGAGTGGTTCACTCCTTGAGAGAACCCTCTGAAGTAGGGCAGTGCCATTCTCAGTTTTCCTGGGGAGCAAACACTAACTGCACATCCCAGTTCTCAGCGAATGCAGAGCCCATTTCATGAATCACAAGAGTGCATTAACTGCTGGCACTTCTGGACAGTACACAGGCCAAAGAGGGCACATATGCCTGCTAAAATCCAGAAACACCTTTCTCTTTAAAGATGATGCCACACTGTTTACATTTGTCTCCTTGCTACTTGTGAACATAGTGTTTGGGATAAAGCCTGAGTGTTTCTAATCCCCAAAATTACTATTTCATGTAATATGGTAAACGTGTGAGTGAAGAAGAAAGGCTGAAATTGCTTCTATCTAATGCTAAGGGCATTAAAGAAGTGTCCCAGGTAATTACATCTTTAATTAGTTTTGATTAAGGAATTCGAGTATTAGCCTTTACCATGGACTCAGCTGAAGTAAAGTACTCTGTATTTAAGTTAGGCTCAGAGGAAGAGCAGCCTGTCTGCTGGAAATGAACAGCTGCTATCCAAAAAACAAGGTGCCAAGTAGTGCAGTGCATTTCTGAAAATCTGGTTCCTTAGTTAATAGTTCAGCTATTAGATTGGTGGCGCAATTTACGTATTATCTTTATCATGTGTGACTAGGACAATGAGCACAAGGTCATCACCACTGGAATAAAGAGAGGGATGTTTGCTCCCTGGGTAATCTGAGGTGAACAGCAGGAGAAGACATTTGAAAACACTTGTTAATATTTTAATTTTTATTATTCAGTGGTTTTTGCAGGAATAGTAAGTGGAAATTACATAAATACTGCAAGAAACACTAGTTTTTGTGAAGTATCTAGGTCGGGCAATTCAGGAAGAATAGAAACCTTCTGAAAGGTTATCCAAATCAAAGTCAGTCTCTTCCTAAATGTATCTCTCTGACATTTCCAGAGGCATAACAAGACATGAATGTATCAACAAACAATCATTCTCTTATAAGAGATTTGGTAGTATCCTCCATGACTAAACGCTGTGCCAGAGGAAATGACTTGGGGTTTTATTCCTTTTCAGTAATGTGGAAAGTATGCCATGGGAGCAGGCAGGAAGAGGCTGTTTAGTGCAGAGAGGAAGAGGAGCTCGGGCAGGGGTGCAGAGGCAGGGCTCGCAGCACAGAGCTCTCCTGGTGGCGTGCAGCCTCTGCAGAGCCCGAGGGTCGGCTTTCCTGAGCGTTCCGTGTTTGCATGGCTGTGCTCCTGCTGGAAAGAGTGATGCCATGTCTGCTCATGCTGCTGGGAGCAGGGCCAGGCCGCTGCTTGTGCCCTTCTCAGATGGGATTTTCATTTCGGAGTTTATGGCTTCATAGATAAAAGAAGCGAGTAGACAGCTGCGAGTGAGACAGTGGATCTGCCCAGAGTCTGATGGGACTTTAAACCTCTCCTGAGAGTGCTGTGCTAAAACAAGTTCAAAGTAAGTCTTGTAAAAGCCTGCCAGCGAGTAGGATTTGGAATCAAGGGGAAAAAATAAGCCTGCAGGCAAAAGATGAGTTGAGGCAGGAGTGATGACTGGCTGAAAGCAGATGTAGAAAGATCAGCGGATAAGTCTGGCAGTGATGTTCCCACTTGAGGCTCAATCCCTTGATCATGCCATGACCGAAGCATAGGCTGGGTCCCAGCCCCTGGAAGTGTGCTCTGTCCGGGGAAGTTTGTTGTTTCCTGAAGAGGATTGCTGCAGTCATGGCCCTTCTGCCTACCCCCATAGGGAATATCCGTCTTTGTAAGATCTCTGTACAACAAGAACAGAAATACTGACTGAGAAGCACTCACTGACATCATACCTGTGGCTTTCTTCAGGGCAACAGCTCAAACATTCTGTTCAGGTAGCAGAGATAAAAGTATAAAGAGTGCTTGAAGGAAAAGGAGGTTGAGGGATTTTTTGTTACTTACAAGGTTTTTAAAATTCTTTATATGAAATGGCAAAATACAAAAATCCACCAGTGTGTAAAGTGACTTGCCATTTTTGCTGTATGTCTTACTTGTTTTCTACAAGTAACGTGCCCTTGCATTACTTGAATTAAAAAAAAAAATAGACTGTAAACCCTTTCTGCAGCCAGAAGAATGATGGAAATTAGAATTTCTTTGTACATAATCCGCTCACATTTTGCTTGTGGATACAGCTGTGTTAACACAATGCAACATTTGAGTTGAGAGATCTGCCAGATCCTGGCACCAGTGATAGTTTGCAGACTGAAGGTCTTATTTGATAGATTTTCAAAGTGATACTGTGCTCAGTGTGTCTGTGTTCCTGGAAGGAGGCTTGCAGTCAGCTTCTCAGAGGAAATACTTTCAAAAGGAAAAGTTTAATTTTGCCAAGATTCGGATAAGGTCAGAGTAATTGGACAAACCAGGGCTTTGTAGGTTAGAGATGAGCCCAGCCTGCTCCCTGGGACTGGGAGAACAGCACCAGGAGAAAAGGAAAATTAACTGCATGGGGATGAGGACATTTGCTGGAAATCTGAAGTGTGTGTATATCTCTTGGCATATTGTCAAGTCTCATACTGTCATATTGAGCAGGGTGGGTTTTTTAACTTTTTTAAATAAATAAAATGTATTTGTTCTTCCCAACAAATACAAAAGAGCCCAGCAGCGTTTCCCATTGTGCTGGTTTTAGTCAGACATACTAAAACCACTCAAACATGAAACATTATTTAGGTTACCCTGAATTAGTTTGACATTGCAGTGTGACCAAACCAGGTGGTGGGGATTGATTCACTGGCTGTGTGGAGCCGAGGAGAGCCCCTCTGAGGCTCTGAGTTTGGTTCTACAGATAGCAGTAATGTTGCAGGAATAGTGACAGTCATAGAAGTTATGAAGTAATTCAGAGCTCTAGAACCTCTTACAAGTGAAATAAGCAGTGGTTTTATTTGAGGCTTTCTTCTGGCTGGAGTCCTACCGCTCTTTAAAGGACAACAACCGTGTATTTGTGTGTTTTCCTTCCTCTGAATGTTTGAGTGGAGAGTGTAGAAATCCCAGAATGGTTTTGTGTTGGTAATAGGATTGCATGCAGACATCCTTGCGGTTAAATTGAAAAAAAAATAAAAAATTAAAACCCATGAGATTTTCTGTGAAACGGTTGTTGTTTGCAAATGAAGTGATTAATTACTGAGACTAGAGATGTGCAGGGAACTTACTGCAGGATCTTGCTCATAACCCTCTGATGTAACTCCTTTAAAATCTCTGGGGTTTTTCACTGTGTCGTTTAATTTGGTATTGCCACTAAGGGAATAGGATCACCTTGGAAATTGGAGGTTTTGTTCTAATTTTTTGTTTGTTTTTTGGGTCTCCCTTTGCCTTAACACTCCAAGGTGCAAATTTTCTCTCCAGAATTGATCTAAAGAAGACTTCTCTTTTTTCTTTTTAAATAGAATGCTCTGTACCCTTGTGTGCAGGACAAATGAGAACTGAGCTCACTTAACAGGACCTGCAAACCACCCACTTCACTGAACATCATCAAGTTGTTTAGGTACATTTCTAGGTAAAGAAGCACGGCTCACAATTCTTTAGAGCTTCACCAGGAGTGTATTCTTAAATATACTGATTTAGGAAGAAAGTTGGAATTCTTTACTTTTAATTTTTTTCTTCCCCAGCACTGTTTTTTGTCTTTTCCTTGCTCATCCCCTAGTGTTTTGATTTCACAGCAGTGCAGAATTCAGAACTTTTCTTTCAGCCTTCAAAGTCTGCAAACCCTGCCTGGAAAGCAGGCAGGTTCCTATGCTTCCTGGCATGGCTGCTTTTTTAACCAGAATCCAAGTGGAAAAATGTAACCTTTTCTAGCGCTCTAGTGGTGGGACCTCTGGAAACAAGGCGAACTATTTAAAGCATGTTAAAACTAAAATGTTTCTTTTTTTCCTGCTTGTACCTCTCAGTTTTCTCGTGTACTTTTGCTTGCCAGGGTTTTTCATTTAACCCTTTTTTTTCGTTGACGCTCCTCCTGCCGCCTTGATCTTCCTTACCTGTGTCAATCCTGTCTCCAAAGGCATTAGAGGGAGGCAGAAGGATGCATGTGGTTGGTGGTGGGGTGTGTGTCAAATTTTGGTTTTTACCTGCCAGCATTCTCTGTCCCAGCTGCTTTGCTCTGCTGCATCACCCTCTGCAGCCACACCACTAAACTGGGCTGCTGACAACCATTCTTATTTTAATTTCTGCTTTTATCACATCAAAAGCTGTGTCTCTGCTCTGTAATGTTTTGCACTTGCATTATTCGCTCCTTTTGCTTCCAACATAACTTCCTCCTAAGTGCTTGGGAAATGTGTGAACAAGGAGAAGAGTTGGGTCGTTTAGATACAATTACAGCTCACCTGTAAAAACCCCCAGAAGGACTTTTGGGCCGGGGAATTGACGCCTGCTTAGTTCAGAAGCCATTCACGAATTATTGGTGTGAACTGGTTGTGACTTTAGAGGAACTGCTCTGCTTTCAGATGGAGATTACCCTCTGGATATTCCTCAGGTGATGGATGCATTAGTGTATTGTCCTGGGTGGTGAACTGTTCACTCAGTTCACCTGATAGCAGAAAATGCCACTTCTTCCTAACTTCATCTTCAGTTCCTGACTTGAATATGGCTTTTTTTGATTTTTACTTTAACAACAGAGCGTTTAGTCCCTTCTGTGTGATTTTAAACTGTTTTTTCCCTCCCTCCCTGATAGGTCCTGTAAATACTGTAATATTTGAGAGTGGATTGTAATGACATCTAACATTTTGTTCTGTTTGTACTGCAGACTGAGGTCAAGTAAACAAAGAAAGCAATCATTATGTTTTAGCATTCTTTTTTAATGAGCACATTAAAATCTAGTCACAGCTACAGGATCAGCTGTGAAAAGAAGGGAGAGGTACAGAACTCCGAGTAACACTGTATTTTTGAAGCAATTTATGGAAAAATAATGAACTGAAGAGATATTTCTGGTAAGAAATAAATGGCACGATGTTGTTGATATTAAAGGGTTTGGCAGAAGGCTTGTTGTGACTGTTTCTGTGGCTTAGAATTGCAGAGGAATTTCCTACAGACTGGACTAACCATTACAAATATGTGTCTGCTTTTAGGAGATCAAGGCACACGGTGCAGTCTTCTCAGGGAAGATGTCGTCCGTGACAACGAAAACCCGTTGTGTGGACAAAAGAGGAAGTTTCTTTAAGGTAATTGGGATATTTATACAGAACATAAAGTACGGGGGTTTGTGTGAAACGAGCAGCAGAATGTGCAGTACTCTCTGTGATACATAGTAATCCTTTTCTGTAAAATGGGAAGTACTTCTTGAGCATTTCTTTTTTACAGGCAGATCTCTGCCTGGATTACCCTCCAGTATTTCACATGCATATTTTTTTCTGTACATTGAATAGAGTATTCTGTGTAAAATAGGTCGTGACTGTCTTTGCTGCTAGTTCTGAGAACATAAACTTTATTATACACAGGCATAAAATTATTGGAGCCTTCATAAACTGGATTTGTGTCCCTTAAAGTTGTGGTACAGGTTTACAATTTCCATTACTGGACTGAAAATTGGTTTCACTTCCTTTCCTTTTTTGAAAACAGTTGGCATCCCACAAAGCCAGGCTGCAGTAGGAGTTAGCAGTACAGTCTTAAAAAAATTACAGGATTCTGAACTATGTGTCAGGGTGGCAGAGACTGCCTGGATGGGCAGGTTTTGCTTTAAAAAAAAAAAATTATAGGTGCTGGTGGGCACTGAATTAACTTACTGTGATCACATCTTGGAATATTCATCACTCCCAGTAGTTTCTTCCAGTGAAAGGTCCTATCTGTGCCATCTCAGGGGTGTTGCTGTTTCCGTCCCTTGTCTTCCCCTGGGGCAGAAGTTTCCCTTAGGGCCATCTTTAGGCAATGAACCATCAGCACTGCAGTGACATCAGGTTTTCCTTTTGTCCTGCCCAGCAATTCAGTGCCCAGCAACTACCAGGGTCATCCAGTGACAGGAATATGGCATATGGCTCTCACATTGTGAATATTTACTTGCAGTTGCCTGAGAAACCTTTACCATGCTGGTAGGCAGATTCTCAGGGCACTTCAGTCTTCTTAAGGGAGTATCTTATCATACTCAGCAACATTTGCCAGAAAAATCGCTGACAAATACCAGTTGGGGAATTCCAACTTTATCTTTTTTTTTCCTGGTTCTTAAGTAGTTCTCTTTGTTGCAACTTCTAACCATCTCTTATTTTTTTTCATGGCTATTCTTTTAACTGTTAGTACACAAGGAAAAGAGTGTTGTCCCCATTTTAGGGCAAAAGTCAAGTTTTAGAGGCCAAATTTTGTGGACTCTACACGTTGTGATTGGCGAATGGTCAGAACCAGCAAGAATGAGACAAAGATGGGGTTAGTCTTGGATAATTCTGGGGCTGAATAGCTTGCCAGTGGTTGCAGAGAGAGTCTCTGTAAGGCAAGGAGCTGACAAATTTCCCCTTTACTGAATTATATTCCTTCTCATCAAAGCATTCCAGCGTTTACTGAACTCGCATCAGAGGTTTTACACCAGTAAAGCTGTTCTGTTCCAAAACCCAGCGCTGGGTAAAACTTTGTTTCTGATGAGTAAGACACTGAACAATGTCAGTGGCCCTGAGAATTCATAGCTCACTGTGCAAAATAACCAGAATCCGCAGCCACGTATCAAAATATTGGATGGTGTTCAGAGCTTGCACAAGTCCAGGAGCAGCGTTCCCAGTCGGGCTCGTCCCTGGCACTTGGCCACCTCGTCACACAGGGCCCTCTGTGAGGGCTGCTGCGCTCTGCTTATCAAAACAGGAAGGAAAAGATGCGATGCCAAAGAGGATGCAGGTCTCCAGAAAGAATGAAAAATGAGATGCTGGCAGGAAGGGGGAGTGGTGAGTGCTGAGGCTCATTTGTCCAGGCTGATACTGATCTCGCTGGGGCGTCCCCATGCCAGATTAGCAGCACCCATTTTACCTTTCCTCTTGAGCTCTTGTAAATCCCAGGGCTTGGAAACATTCTACAGCAGTCATCCTGGCTGACCCTCTCAGTGCCTTCTCAGAATGATGGCAGTTTTGTTAATTCTCTGTGCAAGCTTATTTACATTTCAACACAAAAAGCAGAAATTCAGTTCTCACGCAGTCTTTTTAAAAATGTCTGGGGATAGGCATCAAATAAAACTACCTGTCTTCTTCTTGGGAGCAGGAAACCCTTTGAGTCAAGTGAGTAATAAGAGCTGTAGATATTTTGGGCTTCTGGGAGGGGCAGTGTCTATGTCTGGTCCTGGTGTGTCGATAGAGAGCTCCAGTCACATTTGTGAAGCACCTTGGGAGCGAGCTGCTTCTGGTGAACACACTGGCTGTGATTTTAGCTGCTTGTGCAACATCCTGAGTGATGCAAAGCAAAATAGATGCTGTGATGCCGTGAGAGAGGGCTGGGATGCTGAGGTGCCATGTTTGTGACCTTTAGGAGTTTCACTGTCACCCTTGCCAGCTCCCAAAAGCTGAGCTCAGACTCGTTGAGCCCAGAATCAATTGACAATAAGCAGAACTTGGTGTGTTATGAAAGGAAGCGCTGTGGTTTAAGATGTTTGCATTTCATTATTTCGTTCATGGATGTTAGGAATGTAAACAGTTAGTTCATGGGTATTTAGCAATCTAATGTTTAGGATAGATTTGATTAGGCAACACTGTACTGAGCTGCTGTGTAAATTCATTTGTTTGAGTCATGATTATTGTTTGGGTTTAGAGCGGTTATCATGTAGTGTCTTTTGAATTTATAGACCAGTGCTTTATCAAAAATAAATTCCAAAGGAAAATCATTGCACACAAAAATATCTGTTTTGTTATGTAGGATCTCATTTTAATATTTTTTTTTAAGAAATACTGATTCATTAACCACCTGAGAAGATGTCATACTTCCAAATGCATTTTTCATGTAAACTTGCTCTTTCTATACCATAGCAGGGTAATATCTGTTTCACAGACCTAAACAGTCCCCAGCAGATTTCTTCTGATTACTTTTTAAGCCTTTGGGCTCGCTTCTGCAACTGTTTTATGCTGACAGTGGTTTCTGAAAAATGTAAACATCCACTTCAGTTCTATTTTCCTTTGAAAGTTGTGTCGTAAGGCTTTCTTTGCTTAAATTGAGAGGAGCAACTTTTTTTTGTCATTAAAGAGAAAAACAAAAACTCTACAACAACAAGCTTTAGTGCTAGAGAATTAAGGCATTACTTTGTTCTGGCCAGGATGTGCAACAGAAACCAGTTCATCCACACGTTGCCCCAGTTGTGCACAGGAAATTATTCCATCACACAAGTCTTTATGAGGTTCTTCACATTCAGTCAAAACCCAGAGAAATTGACTGATTCAATGGTCACTGATCCCAAGGTCTCAGTTTCCTAGTGGTTATTGATCTGTTTTCCTTTACTGTGAATTAGTTTTTCCCAGTCTTCATTCTCTCATCTCTCTCTTCCCAGACCAGGAGTCTCTGACCATGCTAGGGGTGATGTTTTTGGTTGACATTGGTTAATGGTTGTTTTCTGTGTATCTTCTGTGCTGCTCCCAGTCTGCTGCGATGTTCAGCTCATCAGGCCTTGAGTGGTGGAACAGTTCTTTGAAAAGAAACTTGAATTCCTTTCCCCCCTGGACAAAGGCAAACAAAACCCCTGAGCTATGACTTGGACAGGAAAAAGCCCTTAGGGTGTGGGTAGTGGTAATTCATTCTAACATAAGATTTATTTATTCAAGTTGGGCAGTTGTAAGCACAGACTAAAACTTCTTATGAACTGATTGAAATAATGCTACTCAGGGATTCCTGAGGTGGAGGAAAACTTGCAATGTAACAATTTAGGAAAAGGATGCCCTCAATTCTTTGAAAATACTGAGTTGCCTACCCTGAGTGGGCTCATACCCTCAGGACAGCTGCAAAGACCAGTCTGACTTGGACCCCAAAGCTGTTTTTCCTTCCTGTGCCAGGGTTTTCGGTTGCTGTGATGTGCAGGGGTGGCGGTAGAGATCACTGCATCACTGCAAACCTTTCATTAGGTTCCCTCCCAGCAGGAGAAGCCAGAAAGAAATGTCCAAAAGAGCAGGCTTTGCAAATTTAACGGTTGGCTTCTGCTCGACAAAACATTTCCCTGAAGTCTGGCTACCAAACTGTATTTCTGAGCATACAACCTTAGTGCTAATCTTGCCCTCCTTAAAATGATTGTTTGCCTCATAGCCAGAATTAGGTTGGTGTTCTACCTGAAGGCAGTTCTTTTTTAATTGACTTCTTGTGTTCAAGTGGAGTCCAAAACATAATGTGAAAAGCAGCCACCCACTTCCCTCTTGCCTCATTGCTTTTCATCCTCCACCATATTCAATGCTGGGTTAGTGTCCCTTCTGAAAGAAAATTCTTGCACATGGAATTCTTCTAATTTTTTTTTTAAGACGGTAAATGCTACGAACACTTAAATAATTTAGTTCTTGTAAGACGTTGTATAATGCGTAGAGGCTTCAGATTTAATCCATTTAAGTTTAAAGGCTAGCCAAACTGGAAGGTTTTGTACTGGTACAAAACAGGATTTACTCTTCCTCTGAGAACCTTTATATGTGGCCCCAGCCCTTACTTGTTCCTTTGCAAGGGGAAGTCCAAATAGGATGCGATTTTACAAAAAAAGAAAAAGTTTGTAATCTCTGGTGACTAAACTTGCCCTGGCTTCTTTTCCACGCCTCTTTCACTCACTTGATGTCATACTATTTTTGTCCCCTTCCAGCTCATTGACACAATTGCCTCAGAAATCGGAGAACTGAAACAGGAGATGGTACAGACAGATCTCACGGTGGAGGATGAAGCCACTGATTGGCAAAGGTGATTAAAATGTTTATTTTCATGGTTCTGGAGGGTCTGCCATGACCCAGGAATGTTTTCTCTGTGCTTTCTTCTTGGGTGGCTTATGTCCTAGCACTTATCTCCCTGGCAGCATGGGAGGTGTAGGGGTATTTGCCTTAATAGCTTCTAATTGCAACCGAGCTTCACTTCTGCTTCCTTGTTAAAAACCGTGGATACTGATGTGTGTCTAAAGCAGGAAACCGCTAACATTATTACCATTGTCTGTGGCACAGCTTTGCTTTCATAGAGACAAAATGTCCATGGCTTCGAGCAGCCCTTTGGGGATTTAAGATACAATAGCATGATTTCTCAGGTTAGGAAGTAAAATATGGACTGCTATGATTTGATGCTTTTGTGGGGTATGTGTTTAAGGTAATTTATATAGGAATAACTTGCACATTAAAAAAAAAAAACTGTTCCTTTTTAAAACTTCTGAGAGCACATCTCTTTCAGAGGCGTAGAAAGAATACTTTCTTGTTTTTCTGAATTCAGCTAATTTACTTCAGAGATCATCTGCTACTTTTCAGTTAAGAAAAGGTTTCTTGTATCTTTGAGTACATCCTATGCATGAAAGGCTCAGGTCTGCTGATTCTAAAATCTTGGTGGAAGCACTTAGCTGGAAACAGTCAACTAAACCTCCCCATTTTACACATCTTGAGTTTTCCTTTTTATTTGTTCTTTTAAAGGATTTTAATTTGTTAATCTTGACTGCAAAATATATTTTTGTTTAAGATATGGATGTAAATATAACATAAAAAAGCGAATAATGCAATTGCCATGAAAAATAATAATAACCATCAAAAAACCCGTCACTTCAAGATGACAATGTGAAAAACGAAGTCTGAATAAATGAGCTAAAGTCAAACCTACTGTGACTACAAAATTCTGAGCTGCATGCTTCTCTGTAAGGAAGAAGTTGTATCAAAATTGGTATAAATTATGTAATTGCATTAGCATCTTTTTTTTTTATTATAAAGCTAAAGAGCAAGATTATAATCACTTCAATGAAGTTTTTCCAGAGTTCTTGTTTAAACTAGACACTTCACAAGGCTGTGTTTATTGTTATAACTTTATTTCTTTGTAGTTCATTTAACCTTGGTAATTAGGGTTTTTTGCTCTTCTTATTGTGTGTTCTGGTGTTTAGAAGTCGGTGTCTTGATACGACGTTTGGATTTGCATCTAGGCAAATTGGAGCTCAGTGGAATGTTCATTTTCCTCACTCTTTTTCTACCTTAGCAGGTATCCACAGACACCCAGAGCAGCTCTGGAAAGGCAACAGTGGCAGAGTTCTCAGTTGCATTCAGAAAAATAAGGATATGAAATTGCACATCTGCAATCTTAGTATTGAGGTGTGGGATTTTTTGTGGTTATGTGGTGACTTTCAGGTTTATACTCCTCGTCTTATATACTTCTTTATTTTGGACTCATCTCTCCTTTTAATATACATAGCCAAGTAATATCACAAATGATTCAAGGGCTTACCATTTTGACTTGTTAGTATGTAAAAGCCAGGCAAACAAAAAAAAAAAAGCTTTGCACAAATGTGTTTGAAGGGGGACTGTTTCAGTATCCCTCTTTTTTGATGTCTGGCCTTTTTCCCAGTGCAGACATTTATCTGAATAATGCAAATGAGCAGAGTTGTCAGAAAGGGATTCAGTGAGACAGATTTCTGTCCTGCCATGCTGGTGACCTCTGAAAGAGTAATGGGAGAGCCTCTGCATGCCATGGCAGCCCAGGAGCACGTGGGACGGGGCTGGTGGCACCTGGATGATCTCTTGGGAGCCTCAGGCCCCCTGCACTTGTGTGAGACTGTCCATGAGGGCTGAGGCTCCCTGCTGTCCCTCTGGAGGGAAGGCTGTACAGCTCCAGGCTTCCCGGGCACTTGGTGCCTGCGGAACAGTTCAGGGATGCTTTGCCGGTGGTGGCAGCTCTGCAGCAGCTTATTCCCTTCCTGCTGTGTTCCCGTGGAAGGAGCAGAGCTTTGCTGCCTGCCTTGTGCCCTGCACTGCACAGCCCTCACAGCAGCACTCACCTCAGCAGAGCCATCCTCTGTCCTGCAAGGAGAACCACTCTGTTACAGCTGAGAGGTGGGCAAGTATCCGGAAACCTTCTGCCCAGCTGCCTTGTCCTGTTCGTTCAGCTGGAATGGGATGCAGGAGGAAGTTCCCAGCAGCTCTCTGCCCCTCCCAGCTGTATAGACTGGGCTGGGGTCAGTCTGTTGGATTTACAGAAATCCAGGCATTTTGCAACGGATAGTCACACTGAGTTAAGCGAGAGACAGTTACTTTGGTGGGACCGGAGCGAGCTTTGCTTCATGACCAAGCATCCTCCAGGTTATAACTTCAGCCTGTCCTTTTTACTGTGAGCTAAGTCTAATCAGGATGCAGCACAGCATTGTTTATCTTAGCAATTATCTCTTTGTACTTCCCATGTGTTTATGGGTGTTCTCAAACCTAAGGAAACTTGCATGAATCATGTGTTTGCTTTAGTTCATCGTGAGTAGGGTTGAAACCTGCCTTTCCCACTGAAGAGGAACTGTGTTGCAGTCCTGAATTAAAGCAGATCATCCATTAAGGCTGATTTGTTTCAATTTTGAGTTTAATGTGACCTGGTCAGATTGTCTTTTATCAGGAATCTTTTTTTTTTTCCCTAAGTCACAAACAAATAACAGCAACCGACCAACTAAACATCCTCCAACCCGAAAGTAAAACCAGGAGAGGAATTTAGTTTTTGCATAATATACAGCATGTTTTGCTAGCAGTTAGAGTACAGCAATTTCTTATTCTCGTTCAGTCCATTTCAGGTAATCTGTTGCTCGTGAACTCAAGCGGTTATTCTTTCTGTGCAATTGTTTCCAAGGTAGTTAAACACATCCCGGTCCCAAATAATTTTAGTCTAAACTCTTAGCACATAGCAAGTTTCAAGAACTCCCATGTGTCAGGGTTTGACTCTAAGTCTAATGCCCAGATCATTAATTAAAACTATTGCGAGAGTGAAAAGCAAACTGGGAATATGATGCTCAGTACCACTGCAAATAGGCTATCAAAACAGACCAGTGGGGTTTTTTTACTGCATTTGCTCTCAGGCCTTGGGAATGTGGTTTGCCAGGTGTGGCTTTTCCAAGTTGTGCTTTTTCCAGAGTTGACCAGGTTAGATCTTTCTCTCTCCCTCCTTTATTTTTTGGGGATAGGAAATAATTTTTTAGAAGAGTTTCATATTCCTGATTACCTCACCACAGGTTTCAGTAACATTCTAATGCTGATTTAGCTTAGTTGCATCGGTGTTGTTTCAACTGTTTGTGTTTAGGAGTGGCATAAATTCTGGTCATGATGAGATATTCACAATCTTTGGCTTATTTCTTGAGGGCACAGAAGCAGCTGCAGCAAGGAGTTGCCCATGTATGTAGGTCAGAGTTTCCTCCTTGGATCTCAGCATGTGGGAGGAATTGTGCACATAAGTGCCCAGAGGTTCCAAAAACCTGATAACTCCCCATGGAAATTAGTCTGATAATTTATGGTGGTCTGGGGGTGCAGGACAGCACCAAACCAGTCGTACCAGAGAGGAACAGCGAGACCCCACGTGCCTGTGCCAGCTCTTGCCAGCTTTAGGTGATTTTGTGGTAGCCAGGCATTCTAGCTCATACCAGTCACACACCTTCTTTCAAGGTAGCTGTCTTTAGTAGGCAAAAAACTTTCCCTCTCCCCCTTTCAGCATGTTCAGTTTTCACCTCCTGACCAAGGGCAGCGAAAATGATATACATCTGTCTAAGCTGGCAGCTAGCCTCAGTGTATAACTTGGATTTTGCCACAGCTCCTTTGGTTTGTAATGCAGCTAACTGGCACTGAGGGCGAGTGGGAAATTTCTGAGCAGCATTTACTGGAGGCACAGCTCAGGAAAATACTTCTGCGGTTCATGATTTATTTTTTTTTTGAGATTAATCCATTGCAACACCAGGGTCTGCTGCGACTGGTTGAAAAGGGAACCTGGTACCGAAGCAGTTTCAGACCCAGTCATGACTGATGTAAATAGTACTTCCCTCCTGCACCCAGTGTGTTCCTGTGTATTTGGTGCCCCTTGAAGTCATGCTGGCAGTTAGTAGAAGCTTTTGATGCTTGTGGGCAGGGGGAGAATAATCTGCATTTGAGATGCATTGGAAAATCTGAAAAGCATCGCATCATGAATAAGCAAACAGAGGAGTAAAGAAAGAGGCAAATGCTGGTAGTGGTAATCGATCCAGGTAATGAAAAGTCAAATTACTCTGCTTTTTTTAATCTGATCATACATTGAAAGCTCTCTTCCCCATTCACTTTCCTTGCTTGCCCTCTCCAGAGAGATGCTTCAAGCTGCTGACCAAAACTAGAAGAAAGCAGTTTGGTCGTTTGTTTTTTTCTGTTGTTTGGTTGTCAGGTTTTAATTCGGTTTGGCTTGTTTTCTTTGCTGTGGGTGTTTTTATGGGGGACCCAGAGGCTTTTTGAAGTATTCGGTGCTCCTGTGCTTGTGAATTCCGTACCCGCTTGGTGAAGGTACAGTGGCTGGCACAGTGAGGATGGTAAATGCTTTCCAAGGCAGAATTGAGAGGAGCTGCACAGCACAGTGGGGAGGTGGAGCTGTGTTGCCCTCTGCTGCCCAGGGCCTCTCTTGCCACAGAAAAGGTTTGTGAGAGGAACAACATAACAAACATATCCTCTGCCTCACACCTCAGGGAGTCGTAGACTGTAGCTCAGTTTAGCTCGTAGGTTGCTTTTTGCCCACTCCTAAATTTTGTCACTGGGAAACTGTCACGGGAGTAACTGCACCAAAGTGATTTCTAGCATGGGGAGAATCACAGGATGTACTTCTAGCTCAGCAATGAGGAATTTGAACCAGCAACACATGTGCACTTGTATTGGATGTTCTGTTATATGTGGGGGTGGTGAAGTTTTGCATAACAAAAGGAGTTCTCATAGTATTCTGTTTATTTGGATTTTTAATAACAAGAACCCGTAGCCTCCAGGAACTGTACTTCATTAGTGAATGTAGCAGTAACTTTAGATGCCCTGCCCCAAATAAATTTTAATCATACATTACTTTGCCATGTTCACACTAGCCGTTATTTCTCACACAGCATTCGACCCACAACCAAAGGAATTTTAGTGTAAATACACAATTCCTTACTGCTTTCTGATCCTGGGAAGTGTAGTATTAAAATGCGAGGTAAGGGACCTTTCATGGCAAAATGGAAAAAATGTAAATATTTACAGAACTTGGCAGGAGTACGACAAGAAGCGACTGCCACCTAGGACGTATTTTTTAAGAAAAACGTGCCTTAGGGAGGGTTATTTTGGGGTTTAACCCTTTCTTGTATTTTCTTTCCTGGCTTTCTCATCTCTTTCTCATCTAATCGCACTCCAACCCCTCAGGAGAGGGGAGCAAAGATGGATATGCAGCCATGGAGGCAACAGAGCTGCTGGAGACAGTAGTCTGGGTGTAAGGTGAAGTGATGGTGGTTTGTGGACCTGTGAAGATAATCCCTCCAAACAGACAAAGATCTTGGGTCTGGTGCAGCAATCACCAATAGGTGGTGGGGTTACTCCATTGTCAGAGTATCAAACAGATTTTTCTGACAGGCAGGAGAGAGAGAGATTTCTGAGGGTTGCAGCATTTGCAATCAATCTGAGAATAAAAGTGTCTGAAGTGCATAAATATCCTCGAAGAGAAGTTTTTCTGTGTATTAGCACAGCAAAGAAGGCAAGTGAAATGTTCAGTCCATCATACCTGCACATACAGTTGTACCTGAATTTCTCCAACCTCACAGAAGAATGCTAAGGCTTGTGTTCAAGCTGGTTTTAAATTGAGAACCTTTAAAGAGAATTTTGGTGTACTCTAAATATAAGAATTCTCAGCAGGAGAAATAGTAGCCCAGAGTGTCAACAGTGCCATGAGTTCTGTGATAATTCTGTTCACTGACATGAGTGATTGTTCATAGATGTCAAATTTCTTTTTTCTCTATTTTCCACAGCCTAATAAAGGACATGGGTAATGTCTGTCCTGAGAAAAACGATGTAAAAAGCTGCCCCCGGGACTCAGGATATGACAGCCTATCCAACAAGCTGAGCATATTGGACAAGCTCCTGCATACGCACCCTGTGTGGCTGCAGCTCGGCCTGAGCGATGCTGAAGCCGTGGAAATTTTGCAGACACAGCCTCCTGGGGTAAGAACAATCTCGGTTTCTTGGAGGATGTGCTTTTCCCAAAAGTTGTGCTGCCATTTTACACACAGATTTTGGAACCAATACGGTAACGATCAAGTAAAATTACGGTTTATGTTTTAGGGCAGACATCATGAGGTTGTTCCTATTCCTTTTTGTATATGGTCTGTATTCTGGCATCTGGGATGAAGCTAAAACCATGTCCTTCTGCCTTCTCTACAACAGATATTTCTGGTTAGGAAATCTGCAAAGCTGCAGAAGAAAGTAATCTCTCTGCGTCTGTCCGGTGACTGTGGGTCCTGCCTGAAAGAATTTGCCATAAAAGAAAGTACATACAGTAAGTCGTGAGTTACACAGTTTTAAGATGCTCCTTAGGTACGTTTTCCTTGTAGGATGTGGGAAACAGCAGAGGGTACCCAGAGTCACACAAATAATGTCATGGACTGGCTGCACTGCTCTGTGAGGTGGGCTCAGGGAGCGGGGCAGGCACATTCTGCCACGGGGAGGGCAGATACACGGGAAGACTTTAAGATACTGCAACTGGAATGTTTCCATTGTGTACCTCGCCAGATCCAGAATTCATTTGTTTTTACGGGTAGTTATCCTCTTAGAAACATGTCTTTTGTAGTAACACGGTCTGTAATCCAGTCTGCTTTCAAGGAAATGTCCTTGCATTTCCTTGTGCTCAAGGGACTGTTCTTGGATGCCACTTTGTCAGGAGCTCTCTGTGTCTGGAGTTTAGGTGTGGGATGGGCTGTTGGGTTTGTTTTTGCTGGTGGTGGGTTTTGTTGTTAGGTTTTGGGTTTTCTAGTGTAATAGCTAGATGGATTTTAACCCTTTAGGACTGCTTCTGTTGCAAGATCAATGATTTCTCTTTTTAATTCAAACTATATTTGTTCTTTTTTTTTTTTAGTAGAGATGAGCGAATGTTAGCGCTCCAAATTGTTTTGAACCAATAATGCCCTCATATCTTTAGAAGGGAGGGCGTGAAAAATAAGTTTGAGATTTAGGAATGAACTAGGAAAGTTGCAGCTGGTGAGTGTATGCAGTGCTGAAACTACAAGTGGAACAAATAATTAACTTTAACAAGAAAGAGAAAACTGTAGAAAATTACCAACTATTTAAGTTAAACATTCCTGAAACAGAGAGTCTATAGGTAACTTCTATTTCTATTTGTAAACTGACATAATTTTGAGTTTTTCCTTTTTTATCTCTCCCTCCCTTGCACCCGGGAACAAAAAGTTAATTCTGTGTCTGCTTTTAGTTCCAGTTACAAGGAAGGCCAGGCAAAGAGAATAGAAAGTTGTCAGTAATAATTGATCTAAGTGTTGTCTAAGGCTGTGTTTATAGGCTTGTTCTACTTACAAATTCCCATCTAGGAAATTATTACACATTGTCTTTTATAAGCAAAATTCTTCCACAAGGGGGAAGTATTTGCTGATGGTTTTAGCCATTTGTCCCAGCTGAGGTTTTAGACCAGAGGCAAAAGATCTGGATAGTTTCACTCTAGGAGCTGCTTCTGCTTGATCTGTGTAGTCATTGGGTGAGATTGGGTGAGATTTGCTGCTGGCATCCGAGAGAGCCTGAGGATCAATTGTCATTATTACTTTGAACAAGTTTTTGTATCAGTAAGAAACAGTGGTATATCAAGTGGGAAGAAAGGAAAGGCACTGCTCGTGTCTTCCTCTCCCCTCATGCAAGGCGATGACACGCAACAGAATTGTCAGAGTTTTTTAAGGGTTTTCAGGTTAAAAGGTTTTCTTGGAGTGAGTAAAAATGTATCTCCCTTTAGGTTCTACACACCTAGGGTGAAGACAAGTGAGTAGAATAGAATTCAAGAGAAGGAAAGAAGAGGTTGAAAATCGGTACTTGGGCAAACAAAGCCTCAGTTGCTGATTTGTTGTCTTCTAGAAAAACATTGTGCAGGTCTCATCACACATAATCTGTTTTACAGGAATTAGACCGTATGCTTGGAATACAAAAGCAAACCAGCCACCAAGATTATCAGTGTATTCTTGACAATGCCTTCAGCAGGGATATATATTCCTCTACAGTTCTTCTCTCTTAATCAAATAGTACCTAGTTTGATGGTGAAAACTTTTATTGCTAAAATCTAAGATGCATTTTATTAAACTGTTTTAAGAAACAGCGCATTAACGTGTGATTTCCTTTGCAGCGTTTTCCTTGGAGGGGTCTGGAATAAGTTTTGCTGATTTGTTCAGACTCATTGCTTTCTACTGTATTAGCAGGTAAGATGGTGCTGTGTTCCAAGTCATATCTGCTAGAGGAAAAGAGTTTTGAGGACTTGGTTCAGCATGATCATTATCATTCTACAAATATTCCTGGGTAGCCTTAGAAGGAATTGTGCTCTTGCGTCACTGTGCTTGCTGGTTTTGTTTGTGGTGGAGAACCATCTTAGACCCCTTTGCTACAGCCTCTGTTTAGCTGAGTTGTACACAGATGTAATAAAAACTGCATTGATACCACATGGGTAAATGGTCAGCACTTGGGTGAGAAATGAGCTGAAAATGCATTTAAAAGTAATTTAGCAAGGAGATATTCCTTCTCTTGGCACCATTTCAGTCCTGCCCACTTGCCAGGCTCTGGTAAATTCTCTCTACCTACAATATCATGCAGCAAATCTTGGCATTAGTCTATCCATATTCTTTCACTGAAGGTTCAAAGTGATTTTGTATAGGCTAAAGGAGACATAAGTAGAAAGACATGATACTATTTGGTACATCACAGGAAATCCAGAAGGATTTTATAAAACCAGAGAGAATTTTTTGCAGGAGGTACCCAACCAGATTTTATGAGGTTTACCTATCTTGGAATTGAGACCAAGGATGGTCTGGACTCGGGGTTTTCTGCTGTACCATGTCAAGTGCCTTTCAAAGGCTTTTTAACTACTGTATCAGTCTTGTGCATATGGTTGGCTTGAGTGTGAATTCTGAGATCCTCTTTTTTCAAAAAGCTAACATACAACACAGAGAATATTTATGTGATAAAGACCCACTATCTGTCTGTGTTTAAAAAAAAAAAAACACTTTTAAAACTATGGATGTTTCTGAAAAGCATAATGGTTTTTCTCTTTGGGAACAGGGATGTCCTTCCATTCACACTGAAGTTGCCTCATGCTATTGCTGCAGCAAAGACAGAAGCTCAACTTGAAGAGATTGCTCAGCTTGGACTGAGTAAGTAGTTCTCTACATAATGTCCTTCCCTGTAGCTCTGCTGTAACACTGGGAAAATAGGCTGTATCAGTAAATAGTTCATATTGGTTAGTGGTGATACGAATTTCATTTATGAAAGCAGTTTCTCGTGTTTTAGAAGGCCTGACCTCCTTCTGGCCGAGCAGTCATGCTCTTCCTTCCTTCTGTGGCATTTTTGTTAGTCCTGTTTCTTTCTTCTTTCTTCTCTCCCCTCTCTGGGCAGCCCTTGGGGCAAAGCAAACGTCACAGTCCCCACACAAAGGTCGATTTGGCTTCTGCTCCGAGACCTAACACTGTCCACACGCTCACACAGCAGGCACCAGCTTTGTAATTTATTGTGAGGAGAGCGCAGGAACTGCAGTCCCCTGTTAATAAAACATCTGTTCAGATTGACAGGCAAACATAAAACGGTGAATTCTGAACCCAGTGCCTCAATGAAGTGGCATATTTAGAAAATGAAGAGCGTGTATATAGGGTGTGTAGAACGTACCCATGGGCAGGGGTCAGGCGAAGTTTTGAAATACCAAAGACATGTCCATGCATTGCTCAGCTGCTGCAGCCAAGTAAGGCTCAGTGTAAAGCACACCTTGAGCTCAGAGGAGATGGATGCAAAGCCTGGTGGGATTTGAAACTTGGGCACCACCCAGATGAATCATTGAGCAACTCCACATTCAGCAAAGTGCCGAGTGCCCTCATTTCCTCCTCCAGGAAGGGAAGGTCGACTGTCAGCAGTCTTTGTTGCAGTAAATTTTTTAATCATCTTTGATTTTGCAAAGGATCCTCTCTAGAGCACTGTTAGCACGAGGATCTCTTGAACTGTCTGGTGGGACTTCATAAAGCTGCACCTGGGAATGTATTGGAGTGCTTTGCACTTTGTCTCGCTGCAGGAGCAATGCAATTAAAGGGTTTATTTTAGAGAGGAGAGAAATTACTTCTGCACTGCTTGCCTGCAAGTTTAGGTAACCGGGTGAAATTGTGGATTATCATGGGAATAGAGGCAAATGCAGTACTATTGAGGTCAATGTTTAGATGGCAGAAAGAAAGTAAAAGGTCTGACTGGGATACAGTGTAATGAAGACAGTCTCCCAGTGACACATGGCAGCCTTAAAATAACGTGAGGCGAATCTCTGCAGAAGGGACCATAAGGGTAATGTTGGTCAGGCTCTCCAGGCCAACTACCCTTGTCACAGGTACCCCACCCCAGAACACTGTGGCCTACTTGCTGCAGAATTGGTCTTGCTGTTGAACAGTCTGCATCATGTGTGTTTTTTCACTTTTGAAGGCTGAGGAGGAGATTGATGGATCAGTGTCTGTGTGGTTGATATATTTGGGATCAGTTACCTGATATACACTAAATTAAGATCACAGTTTCCATGAGCTCAAAGCAGGCAACAAAGCTGAGATTTTGATGGAGTTTTAGGTGCTCACATGCAGAAGAGTGCAGCAGAAAGTCAGCCTTTCAATGCTGTGGACTCAAGAGAGGCCTGAAAACCCCCAACAGCCCTTCCTGTTAAGCGTGAGTTTTCTTTCAGGAGCATGTGGTCACAAAACCCTGTGGTGTGTGAACACAGGGCTGTATCCCCTGTCAGAGCTCTCTTAGGCAGCAGGCTCACAGGGAGAGCTGCACAGCACAAGTCAACAGCACGTAGTCCAGGTCAGGAGGAACTTTTGGTGAAGATTTCAAAGCTGTTGTCAACCTTTAAATGGCCCCAGTCTTTAAAGTTCCATGTGCTGATCTCCCTTGTGTTTCACCTGCAGCAGTGTTTACATCACAAGTGTTTGCAGCAGCCACGTGCCAGGTACAGGCACCGAGAGATTTGCAGGCAGGATGTGAAGTCACGAAGCTGGGAACATCAACAGCACGGCATGACTGTGTGGAGAAACATGCCTGTGTCTATAGACATTCTCTGGCTATGGCCTGTCACCATGGGCTATTTCCTGTCCCCTGCCCTGCAGGCAGGACACAGCTGTTGGGCACAGACCTGTGTCGGATGCTTGACATTCGTGCACTTGGGCCCAGCTATCATGACCATGTCAAGATTGGCAAATTTTAGCTAAATTACCCTCCTCTGGTGTTCTGCCCTTATTTCAACAGGATTACTGCTTTCAAGGGCACATCTGGTTTCAATCTTCACACCTTCAGAGGCAGCGCTCTGTAGCTCTGTGGCAGTGACTCGGTTGCACAAACATGCTGACATTTTGTTGGGATAAGTGCAGGGGCTGCACTCACTGGTGTAGCACAGGTTTTCCTGTGCCAGTTGTGGGACTGCACGCTGGGTCTCTTTGTGTCACTGTGTGTCTGCAGTCTCAGGCAAACCATCCCCCTGGCAAAGGCAGGGCAGCAGTCCAGCGCCTTTATTGGACACTGGAACGCTGGGTCTGCAGAGCTAAAGGTGATGTGTGCATCCACCACCTAAATGTGAGCTGCCTTTTCATGTATAGTTTCATGTATAGTTTCATTTGTTCACTATGAAAAGAAACCCAACCAAGATACTTGTAGAATTTCCATAAGTGGCCTTTAACTGGTGTAAATCAGCTTAACTATGGTCCTTCATGAAGTGAGCTTATTAATACCAGCTGAGAATCTTGCTTTATTTCTCCTGAGTGCGATGCTAGCAAGCAGTTTGTGTTCATTTCAGTCTCAAGTCAGTAAAAAGTATTCTGTTACAGTCTCCATTCCTTTCTCTGATTCTGAGTTTAATTTTAAGCTTAGTGGGCTGATTGGAAACTATGCATTGGTCACGGTATTTATAAATGAGTAGGGGCAGCCCCAGGAATATATCATGCAGTTATGTCTGGTGGTGCTTTAAGAGGTTCACTTGAATTTTTTTTTCCCCTTTGAATTTATAAAATCTTTCCTAAGTTTCTTGATGCTTTACTACTTGAACTGGTGTTGTTGAGCTGAATGTTCTGAAAGCCGTCTGCATGCTGTTTTGCATTCTTACGTTAACGCAATGATGATTTTCAGACTTTTGGAGCTCCCTGGCTAACAGCAAACCCCCGGATCCTTCACCTCCTTGTAGGCCCGTGCCTTCGGACAGTGCTCGCAAAGACTCACGCCAGCTCTGCCTTATAAATGGAGTGCATTCTATACGAACCAGAACGCCTTCGGAGCTGGAGTGCAGCCAGACCAACGGAGCGCTGTGCTTCATTAATCCCCTCTTCTTGAAAGTGCACAGCCAGGATGTCAGCGGAAGCCTGAAAAGGCCGAGCCCGAGAGCTCCAGACGTGAACGGCACCGCCAGGCCTCGCTCCCCCCCGCCCCGGCCGCCTCCTCCCGCTATTAATAGCACCCTCACGAGCCCGCAGGTTTCCAGGACTATAAAGCAGGCGAGCATGCCAGAAACAGCCAACTGTCAGAAGGAGAGAGGCTCGGATTTGCTGCACAGCAAGCCCACCCCGATTCCGCCTCCGCGGCTGAAGAAGCAGGCGGCGTGCTCGGAGGCAGACGGAGCCTCCAGGAGCGCGGCGGCGGCGCTCCGACCCGGATCCACGCGCGCGCCCGAGCCGGCCGCCGCTCCAGGCGAAACCCTGCCCCAGCCGGCCCTGGCAGCTCCCAGAAAGCCAGCTGCCATCTGTGAGTCACACATCCCGTGGGATGGAGGCCGGCAGAGACTGAGCGACATGAGCATTTCCACCTCCTCGTCGGACTCGCTGGACTTCGATCGGAGCATGCCGCTCTTCGGCTACGAGGGGGACACCAACAGCAGCCTGGAGGACTTTGAGGGGGAGAGCGACCAGGAGAGCATGGCACCCCCTCTGAAGCCCAAGAAGAAAAGAAGCAGCTCGTTCGTTCTCCCCAAGATTGTGAAATCTCAGCTGCGGAAAGTCAGCGGGGTTTTCAGTTCCTTCATGACCCCCGAGAAGAGGATGATTAAGAAAATTGCGGAGATGTCCCGGGACAAACGCACCTATTTTGGATGCTTAGTGCAGGACTATGTCAGCTTTCTCCAAGAAAACAAGGAGTGCCACGTTTCGAGCACCGATATGCTGCAAACAATTCGTCAGTTCATGACCCAAGTCAAGAACTATCTGTCCCAAAGCTCCGAACTCGATCCTCCAATCGAATCACTCATCCCTGAAGACCAAATAGGTAAGAAACACCGTCCTGTGTTTTGGGGAGAAGGTGAAAATGTGCAGTCTGTGTTTATAGCGATAGCCTTTCTCCAGTTCAGAAAGGGGGGGGTAACTTGGCTAGCAGAGCTTGAGCCACCGAGTATTTGAGTCTTGAGACAACCTCCCCCTCCCCACCCTAAATCACCCTACCGGCTCGGAATGGTTACACTACAAAGTTGTTTGTGAGTTGTCCTTAAAATAGGCACAATGCAGGCTTTTCACCTGCAGTTATTACTTTTTTACCTGCTGTACTGCTAACAATAGAGGATCCTTTATTTACTGGCACACGTGCATTTTTCTCTCAATGGGGCTGACATAGTTGTCAATGTTTGTCTAAAACTGCCAAATATAACTAAATGGATTGTAGCTGTAGAACCGGAATTTATTCAAAACCAGTGACATTTAAAAACAGAGAGACATTTTGGGACAACTTAGTTTTGAAATAAATCCGACTCCTCCAGACATTCTTAGTCACTTCTAGCAAAGCTGTACTATCCCTAGACTTGAAAGTAAATGAAAAGATATGGAAACATTTTAGAAAGCAAGCATGTGCAAGAGAGAGAAGGGGCTACTGATCTCTAGTTTTCATTACTTCTCTGTTAGATGTATTTGTGAGTGGTTGTGGATGAGCTGTATGTTAGAGTATATGTTTTAAGAGGGGAGAGAGATTTGTGTATCCAAAAAAGTGAAATCACTGTTGCTGCATGGATCTCGCTGCCTCTCCTGCAGAGTCTGAGCAGTATTTGTGAAAGAGTCTGTAAGCCACATTTAGGAGGTAAACACGCCTCTGCCAAGGCAGAATACTTTCCTTGTGAGCTCACTTCAGTCCTAATTTGCTTGTTTTTCTCCATACCCCAGCGTCTCAACAGTTGGCTCAGTGCACAATTGGCAGATACTTCTTGCTCTGGGACTGGAGGGTAATTTTATATTGGCATTCTGTCCGTCCTCGACCGAGAGGAAGTATTCTTCCGTAACCTCAACTTCATTTACACAAAGTCAAGCAAAAGTCACAAGGGGTGCTTAAGCAAATATAGAAATGTGGAGAGTGTCC